>NC_091951.1:289347273-289655117 GCF_031021105.1 Erythrolamprus reginae
GTTTAATTTTATACTGGATGTGTTCTGGGTTAGTTTTGTCTGAGACTAAGGGGAATGTCACATTGAAAAAAGGAAGTCCTTGCCCTTGGTCAGAATCCCAGAGAATCTTTATTTATCTATTCAAGAGCCAAATATATGAACTTGGCAAAATACTGTCAATTCCCCTTTACTATTTCACAATATTGCTTCAATGATCAATAAATAAGATAAACCAATGAGCTGTTTTAGGCAAGTAAATCTGTAGCTTGATTGTTTGCTATTGTTTTTAATGAGGATTTATGTTTCAAAATGTTATAGGTGAAGCAAGATTTGAGATCAGGATAGTATTTTAGAAATATAGTGAGCAAACATTAGACAGAGCACAGGACAAAATGGCACTAGAAGTGAGGAAACATGTCTGTTGTTTTTTCCATATAATGAAATAAAAGATGCAATCACTTTTTTGGCTAAAATCCCTATGATCCAGCAAGCAGCAGGGTCCTTCTCATCAAATGTTAACAAAGCGCTTCAGAGGATTGAGAAGCAAAAAAGATGCTGACCAGTGGAAGGTTTTTCTTGGTAGTTGCACCTCATCTTTGGTCTTTCTCCTAATAATGATTTGCCTAGCATTACATTTGAAGTGCAAATTTGGATTTGCTTTCTAATTGGTGATTCCGTGGTTCCAATGCAGTAGTATTTGCAGGCTACCAGCAGTTCCGCAGTTCAGTTTTCACTTGCTCAAGGTTTACTGACTTTTGAGGTCAGTAAAATGAGGACCCAGATTGTTGGGGGCAATTTGCTGACTCTGTAAACTGCTTAGAGAAGCTATAAAACACTATGAGTGCTATATATAAGTGCTATTGCTAATTAACATTCTGTTTTTTATGAATTAAAACCACTTTTGAGAATTTGTCTGGAGGGCTAATGTGTGCATTGGTGTCAGAGAAGAAAGTGGCTCGGTATTATTATGCATTTCTGCTAACATACTTTCTACATATAATAGTCCTTTCTGGGCTGAATTATGCTAATAACATTACTCTGAACTCCTTTGCATTACCTATAAATACCTTTTGCGTTGAATGCTGCATGTACTAAAAAATAAATTTGAACAGGCACATCATCAACTCTTGACAGATTGTTTGCATGTATTGATAGTATGGTGCACATTTTCCACCATGCTCTGCTACACTTAGAAACAAGCAGCCTGGGAGTTAAAGTGTAAACACAATCTGTGCCACTCCATTTATGTTCAGGGACCTGAAATTAGGTCCTAATTTCTTTCTTCCTTTCTTTTTTCTAAAAAAATTGCTAATGTTTACAGACAATTAGATGTTTGAACCACTTGCTCAACAAGATAATGTCATTCCAATGGGTCGTCTTAATTGGGAATGGGGTCTATAAAATGTATTTTTGCTTTGAAGTATTTAACCTGGGATTAAAAATAAATAAATAAAAATTAAGGATAAGATAAAATTAAGAGAGAAGTTTCAGCAGAATCACAACTTAGGCTGCTATGTTATGGTCTCTGACTGTATATTCCATAACATTTTAAACTATTTTTTAAATCACTCCAAGATCAGAAACTATGTTCCAGTCTTGGAAGAGGAAGAAACAGTCAATGTCTGAAATTGATTCTTTCGGGAATGAAAAGTCCAATAATAAGAGAGTCCTGGGACGACATACTGGTCATTGAATATAATAATATTTGTAGGGGGCATGTTTTCACTGCATCCAAAATGTTTTCTTGCCCTGCAAGATAGTTTGTGTAAATAATGTATATTCTCTCCTTTCTTTCCTTTGTTCACTCTACTGGGAGAAAGAAGTGGCTGTACAAAACCTTGGAGTTTCCATTGTTGGATTGTTCCAAGCATAGTTCCCTCTAAGCTGAGCAATGAGCAATCGCTCACTTAAAAATCATCATCAACTCAGAGTTTTCCAAACCTGCCCAGAAGCCGAGAGGGAAATTTTATTATTATTTCTGTGTCACCCAGTCCCGAAGGGACTGTCGCTCAGACACTATACTTTTCCGCCCACCCCAAAAAAAATTTAGAGAGAACACTGGTTCCAAGTCTGTCTTCCAAGTTTCTTGTATGTCTGGTTATAAAATTGATATGCCCTGAGCTGAATAAGCTGGGTGTGAACATATTTCATACCCTTTTACAAGTCTACATAATTGCTGCCAAATTATACTAAAACTGGAAAAAATTCAATGAGAAGGTAGGTGAGCTTTTCTGGATCTATGGCTCAATCTTGGTTAGTGAACTAATTTCTCCTGCACATTCAGACCAAAGGCTAAGAGAATCATTTGCAATCTAAGCACCAGGTGCTGATTTTGGCAGCAGGAGGCCTTCCTTGATATAATGTGTCTCTATCCTGTAGCTGATCAGTTATGCATGATCACACTTCCAGTTAATTGAAACTATCATCTTCAGTTAAAGTTTTTCTCTTGGATACCTAGCAGTGTTAGTGAAATCCTTGATTAATAGAGAATGAAGAGCATGGTGCAAGATTCTTGATCCTAGGGTCATGGAAAAGCCTCTTTTCTTCAACATGCATTTGATCAATTGAGCTTTGCTGCAAATTACCTTTGCAATTAGACCAATATACTGTACTAATAATATTACAGTTGGAAGAATTATGTTGCTTGCCTTTAAAAAAAATCCTGTTAAGATATAGGATAGCAGAGTCGACTGACAATGAGTCAGTCATGGTGACTGGGGCCCGTCATTGTCCAACTGTCTGGGAGGAGTTGGATGTGGTGACACCTGATGAAGTGGACAAGGCCATTGGAGATGTGAGTTCCACCACCTGTTTATTGAATCCATGTCCCTCTTGGCTGGTTTCGGCCAGGAGAGAGGTGACACAGAGCTGGGTCCAGGAGATTGTCAATACTTCTTTGGGGAGGGTGTCCTTTCCGGCTCCCTACAAGGAGGCACTTGTGCGCCCCCTCCTCAAGAAGCCTTTCCTGGACCCAGCCATTCTTAACAACTATCGCCCAGTCTCCATAAAGGGAAGGCTGTTGAGAAGGTGGTGGCACTCCAGCTCCAGCAGTCCTTGGAAGAAGCCGATTATCTAGGCCCTCAACAGTCAGGATTCAGGCCCGGCTACAGCTTTGGTTGCACTGATGGATGATCTCTGGCAGGCCAGGGACAGGGGTTTATCCTCTGTCCTGGTGCTTCTTGGCCTCTCAGCGGCTTTTGATATCATCGACCGTGGTGTCCTTCTGCACCGGCTGGAGAGGTTGGGAATGGGAGGCACTATGTTATGCTGGTTCTCCTCCTACTTCTCCAGTCGGTCGCAGTTGGTGTTAGTGGGGGGTCAGAGGTCGACCTCTAGGGTGCCTCAGGGGTTGGTCCTCTTCCCCCTGCTATTCAATAACTACATGAAACTGCTGGGAGAGATCATCCAAGGGCATGGGGTTAGGTTTCATCAGTATGCTGATGATACCCAGCTGTACATTTCCACCCCATGTCCAGTCGGTAAAGCAGTGGAAGTGATGTGCTGGTACCTGGAGGCTGTTGTGGTCTGGATGGGGGTCAGCAGGCAGAAGTGCTGTGGGTTCTGCCTCCCAAGGACAATTCCATCTGTCCATCTGTTACCCTGGGGGGGGATCACTGACCCCCTCAGAGAGGGATCCACAGCTAATATTGGAACAACATCTCTTGGCTGTGGCGACGAGGGCATTTCACAGGCTCACCTGATGCACCAGTTGTGACCCAATTTGGACAGGGAGTCATTGCTCACAGTCACTCATGTCCTCATTGCTGAGAGGCTCAATTACTGCAACACTCTCTACATGGGTCTACCTTTGAAAAGTGTCCAGAAACTTCAGATTGTGCAGAATGCAGCCTCGAGAGCTATCGTGGGATTTCCCAGATTTGCCCACATTTCGTCAACACTCCACGGCCTGCACTGGCTGCTGATCAGTTTCTGGTCACAATTCAAAGTGTTGGTAATGACCTGTAAAGCCCTACATGGCATCGGACCACAATGCCTTTGGAACTGCCTTCTGCCACATGAATCCCAGCGACCGATATTATCCCACAGAGTTAGCCTTCTCCGGGTCCCATATACTAAGCAATGTTGTCTGGTGGGCCCCAGGGGAAGAGCCTTCTCTGTGGTGGCCCTGGCCCTCTGGAATCAGCTCCCCCCAGAGATTATAATGGCCCCCACCCTCCTTGCCTTTCGCAAGTTACTTAAGACTGACCTTTGTCACGAGGCATGGGGTAACTGAGATACTCTGAGCACATATAGTTTTATGAATAGTATGATTGTATTGAATGGTTCTTAATGATGGGCTTTTTAAATGTTTTGTTTCTTTTAAAATATTGGATTTGTATGTTGTTGTGATTCTTGTGAGCCAGTCTGAGTGTCCGGAGAGGGGTGGCATACAAATCTAATAAATAATAATAATAATAATAATAATAATAATAATAATAATAATAATAATAATTATTATTATTATTATTATTATTATTATTATTATGGCATATCTATGAATTCTCTGATCATTAATTGCTAATTTCAAGTCTTAAACAAACCCTTACTCTTACATACATTTTATGAAAAATGTATTTATTTCTACTACTTTTCTTCCAGAGTGGGATTATGATACCTTGGTTTTGAGAAATGCTCAGACTTTATTTTAAAATAGATTTAAGATGCAACTCAGGAGGGTCCACAGAGGAGGTCCAAAAAATCATGTCAGCTATTATTTTACAATCAAAGCCAAGCAAATAAAAAGGAGCAGGACTACAACTATACTGTTGTGGTTGGCATTTGACATTTGACTATCCTATCACATTCCCACCCCACAGATTCTTCTCTTATTTTTTAAATGCATACCTATGTTGATGAAGTAACTCTAATCTAATGGACATAGATGATTAATCAGATTTTATGTAGATCAAATCTCTGGTGAATCATTTTAAAGGCAACTAAAAATAATCAGCCAACACTCTTGTCAAATAATCCTGGCTTTTACACCAGGCAGAAGAAAAGCTGTTAGTGAGAATCACTAATTCATGTTGATATTGTATGATTAATGCTCAACATAACATCAATAAAAGAGACTAGAGGGGTGATGGCGAACCTTTTTCGGTTTGGCATCACTTGGTTCTTGCCCTATGATCAATTAAAGTATAAGATAATGTAATGTTTTGTTTTAATGCTTAGACTATGTTCTTATGAAAGAGGATGGAGTGTGTGGGGGGGACCAATATCTAATAAACTTCAGAACATTATAGAAAAGTTGGATAGATATTTTGGTAATTCATTAGGGAAGAAATATCCAATGATAAATAAACTTATTTGAGAATGCTGAACCATCACATTTCTAATGCTTAACAACATAGCATATGCTAATCTAGACGCATCCACATTCACATCCAAAAAGTTAAAGAATTCTACAACCCACTCAGATTAAAGCTACGCTTCTAATCTGGCTGTACTTTTGGACCATTGAACATTTCCACTGACCCTTTGATAAATATAAATGCCATTTAAAAATAAATTCAATCATGAGCTATGATTGAAGCTGAAACCTAAGTTTAAACAGACTACTTGGTGGGTCTGTATTTCCCTAGAAAAGTTCAAGAATTTATTCCCAAGGTACCAAGAATGAAAATTTTGTAGCTTTTAGATAATTTTGCTATGGTGAGTTCCAGACAATCAATTTTTCAGTTAAAATGCCCTGTGTACTAGAAATACTTTTATAAAGCTGTAGTCTTTCTAGATGAGTGGGTCAACTTATTCTCGAAAGCCCTTGGATACAGAAGAAGCAGCAATGGATGGAAACTAATCAAGGAGAGAAGCAACCTAGAACAAAGTACAAATTTCCCAATAGAATAATTAATCAGTGGTATGACTTACCTCCAGAAATTGTGGGTGCTCCAACACTGGAGATTTTTAAAGAAGAGATTGGACAATTACTTGTCTGAATTCGTATAGGGTTTCCAACTAGAGAAGGGAGTTGGAGTAGAAGACTTCCAATGGCCTTTCTAACTTTGTTATTCTGTTCTATCTGTAATTCAATGTATATGCTCTCCCCTTTAAGTTCCTCTCAAAAGGTTTTTTTTTTTTTTTAAATGCTAATATTTTGTTACTAGCATTCCTATTTACATACAGAAGGCCATAGTCAGATTTTTGCAATGTGGCAGCTGCTGGATGCAATACTGATAATTTTCCCTTCCCAAAACTTGGCTTTGGTGTTTAGCTTAAGAAGTTCATGTTAAATTAAGACAAAAAAGACCATAGCTTCTGATGTACTGATATTTGGCCGCGAGAGCCATCGTGGGGCTTCCCAGATTCGCCCACGTTTCTACAACACTCCGTGGTCTGCATTGGCTGCTGATCAGTTTCTGGTCACAATTCAAAGTGTTGGTTATGACCTTTAAAGCCCTACATGGCATTGGACCAGAATACTTCCGGAACCGCCTGCTACCGCACGAATCCCAGCGACTGATAAAGTCCCACAGAGTTGGCCTTCTCTGAGTCCCGTCGACTAAACAATGTTGTTTGGTGGGCCCCAGAGGAAGAGCCTTCTCTGTGGAGGCCCCGGCCCTCTGGAATCAACTCCCCCTGGAGATTAGAACTGCCCCCACCCTCCTTGTCTTTCGTAAACTACTTAAGACCCACCTATACCGCCAGGTATGGGGGAGTTGAGACACCTTTTCCCCAGGCTCTTTATATTTTATGTTTGGTATGTATGTGCTGTTTGGTTTTTAAATATGATAGGGTTTTATATACTTCTTTTTTAATATTAGATTTGTTTCACTATAATATTGTTTTTTATTATTGTTGTGAGCCACCCCGAGTCTTCGGATAATAATTTATTATTATTATTATTATTATTATTATTATTATTATTATTATTATTATTAATAATAATTTGGAAAAGGATTATTTAGATCTGATTTTGCTTCACTACCACCATAATATCATGAATAAAGAGATCAGGGCCAACCTCTCCAATTCAGCTTCTATACCACGATGACAATGGAAGTAGTGTGTCCAAAACATTTGTATTTCTAAAACTTTTGGATCCATATAGAAGGGATGCTATAGCACGTAGGTTTACTTTTGTTCATATCTAATGGTTGGAAGAATACTCCAAGGTTTTCAGGAGAAAATATTGATGGATATCCTTTGCTACATTTCTAAACTTGCTAGTACACTTCTGTGTGATTATGTTGCAGCATTTGGACACATGAAGTACAAAAGAAATATAGAAACATCCAAGATTTGTGGCTGCAGTGGTTTTTATAGTGCTTCAAAAATCTCTTTGGCCAAAGTGATTGAAGGATAAAAGAAATGAGAATGTACATCTTGGAAACAATCCCGATCTACTACTTTTCCAGGTTTTTAAAGATTACAGTACATACCCAGCCTCAGATGCAGCATCATTATTCCATGAGGCTATTGATATTGTATTCCTTTTGCTTGACTGAACATAATACCATATACAATGCTGTAATTAGGAAGTGTACTTAATTTTTTACCATTATGCTTAATCACCAGAATGCATTTTTCTTATAGGTTTGTGTGAGATGACTGTTCTCTTTTGGACAAGATGCCTTATACCATAGAGATGACTGCTATAGTTTGTCAAAGTGCTGTGATGTAGAGGTGGGTTCCCCCCCGGTTTGGACAAGTTGTATAGAATCAGTAGTAACTGTTGTGATTCCGTCTGAGGCCCCTCAGGGAACGGCTGATCCTCTGCCGGCTTCCTGCTCAGAGGGGGAGGATGAGGAACAGGAGGTTCAGGCAGACGGGGAGGAGGAATCTCAGGCTGAGGGAGAGGGAGGACAGCCAGAGTCCCCCGAGGGGGAGCTCTCCCCAGCAAGCAGCCTGGATTCCTTAGATGAAAATGCACAAGCAATCATCGATCTCCGGCAGAGAAGAGCAACACAACGAAGGGGGCAATTAGCCAGGTACTTTCAGCACTAAAGAGGTAACAGCTGGGTTTGGGTGTGGTGCTCTCTGGAAAGGCTGAAAAGGCAGACCCACCCTTCCTGGCTTGTGGAGTATTATCTTTGGGAGTCCTGGGACCTGGCTGTGATCTTTGGCGTCTTGGAATTCTGGTTTGTGACTTTGAATACTGAAACCTTGGGGGGAAAGGTGTGGGTCTTATTCTCTACAGTGGTGGGTGTGCCAGCAAGAAGTCTGCTATATTGTCTGGCCATCAGGACTCTGCTGTGAAGTCTCATAGCCTGCCTGTTGGGAAGAACAGGATTTTCTTGTTGGATTTCTAGAAGGGACCGTTACCTTAAGCAAGGTGCTCAGCCTGCGGGACTGAGCCAGGACCTTCCGGAGGTGATGGTTATTAAAGTACAGACAGAGCATGTTCGAATGAACAATTTCTTTTATTAGAAAAGTAGAAAATAAAGTTTGTCTGAAGAGACATAAAATGGCACATCTACATTGTAAATGAAGATGAAGCGTAATGGAGGTTCTCTAAAGCTAGAGACCGCCTTCTTCTCCAAGAAGGAGGATGTTAACAAACAGGTTACATCCCAAAGGAGGAGCTACATTAATAAACAGAGTTAACTATATAACTACTGGATGTTTCTCAATGTCTTTGGGGGCTGTCAATTCACAGCGTGACACCCCTTCTTTGTCAGTCATCAGGGACATAAGGACATCAAGGCATCAGTTCACTTAAGGCACATCTTGTTGGTGAGGTATTCATGTTGATCAGCTGGCAACGGCTTATTCAGCAAGTCAGCGATTTGCTCAGTAGTAGCCACATACTGAAGTTTTACAAATCCTTCTTTCACCTTCTCTCTGGTATTTTGATACCGGATATCAATGTGCCGTGAACGAGCTCCAACAAATTCAGCTTCAGCAATATATGTGACTGAAATGTTATCCTCCATAATAACAATTGGTTTCTTTGGACTTTCCCAAATACTATCAATGAGATTAAAAAGAGAGGTTAGCTCATTACAGCAATCAGAAACACATGCATATTCAGACTCAGTTGAAGAGCAAGAAATAAACTTCTGCTGCCTAACTTTCCAAAAGAAAGGACAACCATTTAAAAACAGTACATAACCAGAAGTACTTTTTCGTGTTTCTGTGTCACTTGCCCAGTCAGCATCTGCATAACAAATCACTTCAGGGTACTCAACATGATTCGGCTCGAGGTACAACTTCTTGTCCTTTGTGAGCTTCATGTATCTCAGCAGTCTTTTTATGCAAGACCAGTGAAACATGGTTGCGTTGCCAACGTATCTGGACAGTAGATTCACACTCAGCGAAATGTCAGGTCTTGTCCAACTGCTGATGTACAATAGCGATCCAATCACTGACCAGTACAGTGTTTTGTTGTCAAAAGCAGGATACTCTTCTCGGGTTAACCTGTAAAAATCAGTCTGCATAGGAGAACGACAAGTTTTTGCATCAGACATATTACAATTCTGCAAGAGCTGGTCAACCTTACTTTCTTGTGAAAGAGAGAACCCCTTCTCAGTTTTCTCAAACTGAACACCTAGATAATCATTAATATGCCCTAGGCTTTTTAAGGTGAAATGTTTCTCAAGACCCTTAGCAAAAGTTTTACTGGTGCTTTCATTTGGACCTATGTAAACAATATCATCAACATAAACAAGAACAATTTCATAAGTCTTACCTTGCCCTTTTGTGAACACGCATTCATCAGGGATGGACTTAATAAAGCCCATTGAATTTAGCTTTTGGGATAACAACTTGTACCACATAAGGGCACTCTGTTTGAGGCCGTATAAAGACTTGCTCAGAGACCAGACCTCACCTTCTTGGTCCTGGAACCCGGGAGCACCCTTGACGTAGATCTCTTCATTCAGATCAGCGTTCAAATAGGCAGTCTCTACATCAAACTGAAAAACCTCTAAGTCCAAAGCAATAGCAGTGATTAGGGCAATCTTGACACTCTCATTTTTGACTGTGGGTGAATATGTGTCAGTGTAGTCATCCGGATAAACTTGAGAGAATCCTTGAGCTACAAGCCTAGCTTTATACAGTTTTCCTTCATTAGGTTTCTGTTTGAGCTTATACACCCAGCGTGTGCCAATGACTTTCTTCTTGTTGGGAGGCTCCACCTGTTGGAACACCTTAAGCTTTTTTAAGCAGTCCAGTTCACGTTCCATAGCCTCATACCATTTTTCTTGTTCAGATTCAGGCAAAAGTTTGATCTGGTGAAAATGATCAGGTGGAAGTGTAAGATTATTACACATGAAAAGAAAAGGAGATTCAGATACTTGCTGTGCAAATCTCTTTGGAGGAGTTCCTTTAGTAGTCCTCTTTGAACGTCTTGGAACGCTGGTCCATCCTTCATCATCATCTCCGCCTTCAAGTTCATCGCCAGGGGTTTCCTCTGCGACTGTCGAAGGCTGTCCATCATCTGGAACATCAGGAATATCTGGCACAGCTCCCTGGGCATCAGGTATCGCCACACCTTCCTTAGGAAAATAAACTGAAGTATCATTACTATGTATACTGGACCAATTTGTGTCTTCCTCAAATTTGGCTGAATTAGAAATATAAACTCTGTGATGAGAGTCAGCAAATTTGTGGTACTTGGAGACTTCATCAAAGCCGATGAATCTCATTCTTTCTGACACAGGACCTCCTTTCCTTCTTTGTTCAAGTGGAATGTTAACAGTGGCATAACATCCAAAAATGTAGATGTTTTGAACATCAGGCTTCTTGGCATGAAGCAAGTGATAAGGAGTGTCTTGTATGACGCTACTCCATGTTCTGTTAACAATGTAATTAGCATACCTTACTGCTTCGCCCCAGTATGAAAAGTCCAAGCCTGCATCCTCAAGGAGACAACGAAACATCGTCTGCAAGATCCCGTTCCGGCGTTCACAAATACCGTTGTGGGCCGGCGTCATGGGTGCTGAGGTCTGCTGGCAGATTCCATTCCTGGCCATCCATCCTTGGAATTGTTGCGACATGAATTCGCCTCCACGGTCACTTTGAATTCGCTTGATCCAGACGTCGTCTTGGGTGAGTATCTCTGCAGCAAAGTCTTTCAAGACCTCAAACGCCTCTGATTTTTGTTTTAAAAGAAAAACATAGCCAAATCGTGAGTAACTGTCAACTACAGTTAAGAAATACTTACGTTTACCAACAGTAGGCCGAAATGGACCGACAACGTCGGTGTGGACCAATTCAAAAATGCGTGAACACAATCGGACAGCAACCTTAGGTATCGGTGAATGTTTGGACTTGGCTGAGTTACAAATTTTGCAGTCTAAGTAAACTTGGCAAGTCCCATCAATTTTAAAACCATCAACATATTCAGACATCTTTGCTAAGACGGGGTAAGAAGCATGCCCCAAGTGACGATGCCATCTGTGAACACACCTGGAATGAAAAGATTTGTTTGTTAATATAGGTTTAACATTTGTAACAGTATTAGGAACCTCAGGGATTTCATTGGCTTTAGAAGCCTTTGAACTAGAAGTTGCACCAGGCTTTCTATCTGGACCTGTGCTTTCGCCCATTGGAATGCTTATACTTACACCACCTTTCATTGGAGGTTTAGGTTTTAAATAAAAAACACCTTTAATGGGAATGGCAATAGCAAGAAGTTTGCCATCCTTGATGATGTTAGTGTCTGTGAGTTCAAAGTTTATTACAACTTTTAATTCTTCTCTCAGGCAATATCCACTAAGGATGTTGTTCTTGGCAGTTGGAACGTAGAAAACATTTGAGACAAGGGAGTCCAGTTCTTTGACGAAGACTTTTCCTTTTCCTTCCACCTTGGAGTGTAGATCCCCGAATCCAATCAGTTCCTTGACATCTGTCTGGTGTAGCTCAGTGAAGAATTCCTTCCGGTACGCGACGTGCACCGCTGCTCCGCTGTCTAGGGTCCATAACTCACGTATATCGTAGAGTGGACTCTTCTCAGGAACAGTGTTGAGGAGGATGGTACTAACGTAAGTAGCTTTCTCATCTTTGGAGTCTTTGGGAGTTGTCTTTGCAGTCCCAGAACTCTTTCCTCGGGATCCTTTCTTCTGTGCGCCCTTTGGTTGAGTTGGATAAGGTGGAGGGTCATTTGTGCCAGAGTGGACACTATGCAAATCAGCTGACTTGTGAGTGTCATCCTTCTTAGGTTGCTTCTGGCGTGGGTACTTTGGAGTACTAGTTTTCTGTTGACCGCTCTTTGCCAAGTTAGGTTTAAATGCTGCTGACATAGGTCTGAGGCCAGTGTGCAGCAATTCTTCTTCTTCTGTTAGCATGTTACAGAGTCTCTGTGTGGTCTTTTGGGCCAGTGGAGTATACTGAACTTGTAAATAACTTCCTTCCATTCAGGACCAAGGGAAGTTATGATAGCCGCATTGACTTGATTATTATCATAGCGGTATCCTCTTTCTTCTAAATCTCTGTGCATAGTTAGCATCTTGGATAAGTGTGGAGCAAGTTCACCCCCAGTTGGAAGTTTAGTGTTAGTAAACTTGGATATCAGGATGTAGTTGCCTTCATCTGATACAGGCCTAAACATGCCGTCTAGTGACTCTAGTATCTCAGCAGAAGTGATGTCATGAGTGTACCTCATTGACAATTGTGAGTCTATGCTCATAAGAATGAGTAGCTTGGCTTTTATGTCAGCTTCTCTTTCTTCTTGAGTCCAGCGCCTTACTGGGGGATTATGAGCGATCCCATCTATGTCGTGAGCCAGTAGGTGCAGATTTATCCTGTGAAGCCATTTCCTGTAGTTGTGTCCATTTGGTAACAGCACGAACTCACCTTTCAAAGCAGAAGATGTAATGGTTTGCCTCGTAGATGCAGTTGTCTGAACTGCTTGCAGCGGCTGGAGTTGAGCTCCAACCCCTGCTGGCAAACCTGGTGGCTGAACCATCTGGGGAAGCTGCGTTGGCATCTGTGGAGTAAGGACTGGTGGCCTCTGTGGTGAAACAGAAGTGCCTGGAACTTGAGGGATTTCCCTTTGCATCTGTGCGGCGAGAAAAGCTCTAGAAACATTTGGCTTCACATTATACATATTGGTTTCAGGAATAGCTTGTGCCTTTGCGGCATTCCATCCACTAGTGGCCGCTGCTGCGTAACTTGCTGCAGTGGGGGAATCTGCCCCCCCCCACTACTCGCGGCTGCAAAAGGCAAAAGTTCCATCTTTTTTCCTGTGGGGGAATTTCCTCCCCCTCTTTCCCTTGAAGGGGCCTCTATGTTAGATAAAGCGGCAGGATAGAAGTGAGTGACCACTGAAGCGTGACCCTTCTGCGCATGACTGCTTTCAGGAGGATAGGAGGAGTAAATTCCTACACTATCTGCTTTCTGAGACGTGGCATCTTCCAAGGACACTGACTCCATTTTTTCTGTAATTAATTTAAGTTGGAGTTTCTTCAAAGATCTTAATTCAGTTCTGGCTTCATTTGCTTTTTCTAAGTAACTGAAATAAATTTCTTGCTGCGCATTATTTTTCATAGTAGGTAAATTATCAAAGTGAAGGCAGAATGACTCTAACTGGTGAATTTCTTTCTCATGTTTCTCCATTATTTCCTCAATTTGTTTTAAATTAGAGGTGGTCCCCTTTATTCTAGCAGAAGTGAGAGAGACCAAATCATCAAGATGCTTAGTTTTGGCTGTCGCCTTTACAGGCAAATCTGATGAGAGGAGAGTTTGGGATTGGAAAAGTGTTAAAGTTTCTTCCTCCACTTCGTCATCACTAGGTTGATTTGAACAACTGCCTGAGGGGCCCCCTTGGGCAGATTTACTTTCTTCCTCCCGAAATCCAACCGGGTCAATTAGAAAAGAGTGACTTACGGTTTGTTGATTATCGTCAGCCTCAGAGGTTTCCATCTCAGCTTGTAAAGACATTATCGGTTTCCGTTTACTATCCGTAGCACGAATAGTCTCTTTTAGTTCAGCAAGCTGCTGGCTTGAGAGGGAGTCGATATATGATTGCGTGAGCGGATTTTTCTTCCTTTTAGCTGGCATTTGGAGGAGAGAGCTAGTGATGCTTATGGAATGTAAGCAACGTCTGTTTCTTTAATATCAACCATCCTCTGCTACCATGTTGGATTTCTAGAAGGGACCGTTACCTTAAGCAAGGTGCTCAGCCTGCGGGACTGAGCCAGGACCTTCCGGAGGTGATGGTTATTAAAGTACAGACAGAGCATGTTCGAATGAACAATTTCTTTTATTAGAAAAGTAGAAAATAAAGTTTGTCTGAAGAGACATAAAATGGCACATCTACATTGTAAATGAAGATGAAGCGTAATGGAGGTTCTCTAAAGCTAGAGACCGCCTTCTTCTCCAAGAAGGAGGATGTGAGCAAACAGGTTACATCACAAAGGAGGAGCTACATTAATAAACAGAGTTAACTATCTAACTACTGGATGTTTCTCAATGTCTTTGGGGGCTGTCAATTCACAGCGTGACATTTCTCTGTGTTTATTTTTCAAACTATAAAGTGCTTTTGCTTTTACCAGCGTGTCTGGCTGCTTTTTCCAGTTGGTGTTGAAGTCTGGGGGCACCCAGACAGAACAGTAACTTGGCAGCCAGGTTCACTGGAATCAGCAGCGACCCGGGCCTGCTACACCTCCTGAGTTGGTTCTGTTGGCGGCACCATAAGTGGTGCTATCTTTTTTGGTTCTATACATGCATGCACCTGTGTGTCGCAAAGTGCATGCACCTGTGTGTCGCATCTCTGAGTAAACCAGCAGTAACACAATCCAGAACTTACCCCTGGTGCAGGGGTGAGCTACTGCCTGGACAAGGGGGAATGCAGTGGGGTAGCAAAAATGGAGCTCCACCCCAGAGCACCCAATTTGCACTGAAAGATGTTGAAAGAAAATGCATCAGCCATGCCTACAGTGTGATAGTAAAAAATTTGGTAGCCCTTCACTGCCCTGGTGTGATGACTTTATTTGTTTGTTTGTTTGTTTGTTTGTTTGTTTATTCATTCATTCATTCATTCATTCATTTATTTATTTATTAGATTTGTATGCCGCCCCTCTCCTTAGACTCAGGGAGGCTAACAACAGTAAAAAGACAATATGAACAAATCTAATATTAAAAGTAATGTAAAAGACCCCAATTTAAGAAACCAATCATACTTACAGACATACCATGCATAAATTTTATAAGCCTAGGGGGAAGGGAATATCTCAGTTCCCCCATGCCTGATGACAGAGGTGGGTTTTAAGGAGATTACGAAAGGCAAGGAGGGTGGGGGCAACTCTGATATCTGGGGGGAGTTGGTTCCAGAGAGTTGGGGCTGCCACAGAGAAGGCTCTTCCCCTGGGTCCCGCCAAACGACATTGTTTAGTCGATGGGACCCAGAGAAGGCCCACTCTGTGGGACCTAACTGGTTGCAGGGATTCATGCGGCAGATGACGGTCCCGGAGATATTCTTATCCGATGCCATGAAGGGCTTTATAGGTCATAACCAACACTTTGAATTGTGACCGGAAACCGATCGGCAACCAATGCAGACTGCGGAGTGTTGGTGTAACATGGGCATATTTAGGAAGGCCCATGATAACTCTCGCAGCTGCATTCTGCACCATCTGAAGTTTCCGAACACTTTTCAAAGGTAGCCCCATGTAGAGAGCGTTACAGTAGTCGAGCCTCGAGGTGATGAGGGCATGAGTGACTGTGAGCACTCATTATATTTATATTGCTTTGTTGGAGGAAATGGTATTTCTCTAGCTAGTACTTACATTGGAAACATTGGAGGAATCTTCTGGGTAGAAGTACACCCTTTGGACCAAGTTCTTGTCTGGTTTCTAAAAGAAGTAGAAGGCAACAGGGCAATTTCATTTAACTTTTTAGAAACAAAGATGTATTGTTTCATGAACTTGTTCATCAAACTAAAGCACTTTTGGAAGCTTCATACAAGACTGCATCTTCAGCATCCTGTAAATTAGGCAAAGAAAATGCCAGACAACATGTAATACAATAACAACAAAAATAGAAAATAGAAGAGTTCTGTATATCTCATTATAAATCTGAAGTAAGCTCTGTAAAATCAACATATTTTTGCTACTTCAAGAACTCAATTTAGGAGGGGAATTCAGTCTGCATTAAAGAGAAAATGTTAGGATTGTTAGACAATATATTCTGCTATGACATTTATGGCCCCAGCGAACCATTTCAGTGCACTGCAGTAATTAAAAACTCATTTCACAGAAGCATATTATTCCTTGATTCACAATTATTGTGTCTTTCAAGAGCCTCCAGGACCCAAACATTATGAAAACATGACACTTCTTTTATTTGCATGATTCCTGACAAATCTTCAAAGGAGTTGTAAAACCTTTCTGAAACAGGCTGATAAGAATCGTGAATAAAAAAAGTTGATACAAGCATTTTAAATGAAAATAATTAGGCCACAGTGGATGCTTTCAAAGATTTAAGAGTCATGCAAATATATGAGTACAATCCCTCTACTATTAACTAAAGTGCCAGAGCCATGTATTTAGGAGCGAAACTCTGCCTTCATTAAAATCTCAAAATCCTAAAAATATGAAGATTGTTTCATGCTTCCCTCCCCCACCCAGCTGATTAAAGTGATATCATGTGATATCTAAAAATATATATTGTCATGTCAAATAACTCAATCATCCTGGTATAATGTGTTCAAGCAAATTTGTTGATACTGGTGTAATTTATCTATAGTTGACTTTCCAAACCATTAAATGCCTAAATAGGTTCTGATTTTTTCTTGCTTGTCATGTAATTACAAAATCAAAAGCATGGTTAGCTAGAGAAAATTCTCAGTGGTTTATTTTTTTTAATCAGCTCTCATAATAATTGTTGGACAGAACAAGCTCGGAGCCAGTGGTTCAGAATTTGATCTGGGGAGATGCAAGTTCAAAACTTAAGTACACCATTGGACACACTGTGTGACTTTAGGCAAGCCATTGTGGTTCAGCTGCACTTACAATATCTCACAGGCTGCTACAGTTGAGATAAAATTAGCTAAGTGCTGCTTTGATTTCTCAGAGTAAAGGCAGGATAAATCACCTGTGTAACATTGACTGCAAATAGGTCATTGGGTAGGTCTAATGCCTCTTTCCTTATATAAGTTGCACAGAACAACAATTTATGTCTTTAAGAATGGCTCTGGAAGCAGAATGTTGACAGCGAGTAATGGGTATTTGTTAGTGCTGCAAAATATTCCAACAAGAACCACAACCAGGAGCACCAACTCTGTCTTTATTGTAAGCTTAACCCCGACAAGACTGAGTGGCTGTGGGCATTGCCTCTGAAGGACTATTCCAACTGTCCATCCTTGGTTCTGTGGGGGAGGGGAGAAATACTAACCCTCTAAGAATGGGTCTGCAATTTAGGTATCCTCCTAGATTCGCAGCTGAGATTGGAACAACATATATTGTCTGTTTCTAGGAGGACCTTTGCACAGGTTTGCCTAGTGCACCAATTACGACCCAAATCTAATAAATAAATAAATAAATAAATAAATGAATAAATAAATAAATAAATAAATGAATGAATGAATGAATGAACGAACGAACGAACGAACGAACGAACGAACAAACAAACAAACAAATAAATAAACAAATAAATAAATTTGGATCAGGAATCTCTTCTACAGTTACTCATGCCCTTATCACCTGTGGCTCAATTACTGCAACACATTCTACATGGGGCTACCCTTGAAAAGTGTTAGGAGACTACAATTGGTCCAGAATGCAGCCATGTGATGGATGCATTTAGGTACACCCACATTACACCAACACCCCGCAAACTGCACTGTCTCCCAATTGGTGTCCAGATGCAATTTAAGGTGTTGGTTATCACCTATAAAGCCCTACATGGCTTAGGGTCAGAATATTTATGGGACTGACTGCTGCCACATAGCTCCCAGCGACCGGTGAAGGAAAGGTGTTATGTCCGCAGTTAATTAAAAGGAATTGTATCTAGGTAAATTTCTAATACTTGTTGTTAAGCAGAAATCATCTAAAGTAATGTAAACTGTTTACCTGTTTCCTATTGGTTGTTGTATTTGGCGCCAAGATCGGATAGCTGTCAGCCGCGGCTTGTTGCTGGGCTGGATGTTATAAATAGGACGGCTTCTGGTCTTACGCGTCTTCTGCTGGAAGCGCGCCTAAGCGAAAGTGTTACAGCCGCTTGTTAACCTCCTGCTGTGAATAAAAGAAGAAATAGAAAGAAATTGTGTATTGCATTTATTACAAAAGGCGCCGGCCAAAAAATGAGCGAGTGAGAGGAGAGGGGAGCCCTTCAGCATGGGAGGGAAGAGGCAGCAGGCAGCAGCAGCAGCAGCCAGTGTAGGGGAGATAGTGTATGAGAGGAAGCCTTGTGCCAGGTGTATTGGAGGCATGTGCGCATCCTCACCACCTCAGAGTCCCTCTTTTTTTTTAAAGCCTTAATGTTTTGGATTTTTTTGATTCTGCTCACCTTACCTTATTCCTTCCCCACCCTCTTTCCTCAACAGCTGATCGGCATCTGTTCACCTAGTTACCCAGCCTGAGGCAGGAGGTGACCCAGGAAGGAGAGTGTAGGAAACGCAAAGCAAATTGTCACCCAAGCGAGCAACACTGGTGATGTTGTAAGGATTTAACAGTTCACTTGAACAATGGTGATTGTTCAAGCCATTCCTACCTAGTCACATGAACATCAAGACACACCCACAAAATAAGCCACACCCACAATGTGGCAGCAAAAATTTTGGCTGCCCATTACTGGTGGTAACCAATGTTCTCATGGAGCACGAGTATCTTAACCGTATCTAGAACTAAAGAGGGGAAGTCTCTGGATCCAGGTGGAGCCCACATCCACCACCACTTGATCGTATGAGGCTATAGGCTGAGCCTCTTCTCCTTCATCCAGGTATCTACAGACACAGAGACTGAACTTTGAATGCACAACTTGAAGGGGAGAGGATAGATGTACAACTGTGCAACATCAGCATACTGTAGACATGAAAACACAACTCAGTGGATGATCTCAGTGGATGGTCTCATGTAAATAGGAGTAGAGAGGAAACTGAATCCAGAGGCACTTTGGAAAACAAGAAATTAGACTAGATTTCTCCCCACCTTTTCAAAGATCAACTGGTCCTTTTAATAGCACAATGGTTCTCAACCTTTCTAATGCCGCAACCTCTTACTACAGTTCCTCAGGTTGTGGTGACCCCCAACCATAGGTCTGGGGCCAATTCTCCCAAAAGAGCTTTAAGTTGATTGGCAGGAAGGTCAGAGGGATACCCCCACTATAAAGAGCCTGATTGATCAGATTTTAAAAATATATTCCAAGGAACACAATAGAAGCTTTAGTTCTAACACCCTGGAAAATTTGTCTTTTCCCGTGGTCTTAGATGATCCCTGTGAAATTGTCATTTGACCATCAAAGGGGTCCTGACCCCCAGGTTGAGAACCACTGGAATAGAAGAAAATGACCTTGGCTCCCAATGATGGGAGAGTTGAAGTTAGAGTAAAGGAGCAACTTCTCTAAGAGATGATGAAATTTCAACCACCCAGATTGTGCAGGTTATGGGTGATTTAATTGGGCAACCTGCATATTTAAATTTAAGTCAGTAAAGTTAAATCAAAATTGGCAAGTAATTTATTAAGCAATGGCAAGTAATTTATAACTTAATGGCCATGTGGACGGTGGATGTTTTTAGATGCAATGTGTGCTTTATTTTATGTATGCTGAGAGCATATGCACCAAGACAAATTCCTTGTGTGTCCAATCACACTTGGCCAATAAAAATTATATTCTATTCTATTTCAAAATGTGCTCAGATCCTATTTTATTTGAAGCTATCCCGCTCTTTCTGTGTTCTACTTTCAGAACAGAGTAGAACCCAAGAATTGTGTAGTATAATCATGTTCAATCATCAAAGCACCATGCATACTAGATGAGACATGTTTGAGACTTGTGATAGATCTAGTTCTCAGAGTCTGAAGCACACTTTTTGGATTTATTTCTATAGTGCTTGAAATGAACCACAAGTAATACTTTATGTCAGAGATTCCCAACCTTTCTCAGTTCCCAGCAGCCTTAGCATCTCAGTAATGTTTCACAGCACTCTATGGCATACAGTTTGGGAACCACAAAACAGAAACCGTGAACTCACAGGGGTGTCATGGGATAGTTTAAATTTTTGAAGCATAGCAGTACTAACTTAGTAGTTAGCATAGTGTCCGACAGATGTTGAGCATTGCTGCATTTTCTTGAAAAATTAAAATATCCCTGGGGCACAGCACTGCACATTGGTCTGTGCTCTTATATTCAGAACTCTGTTCACTTAACCATGATTCTAATCTTTCCAAAGAAATAGCTGTGCCAGTTCTTGGTGATAGCAAAGGCAGAAGCATATACAGTAATACCTTGTCTTACGAACCTAATTGGTTCCTGGAGGAGGTTCGTAAAGCAAAAAGTTCGTAAGATGAAACATTGTTTCCCATAGGAAACAATGTAAAATGAATTAATGCGTGCAAGAAAAAAAACGAAAAAAAATGCCACCGCCCGGCTGTCACCTTTTGAAACAGCTGGGCACTTCTCAGTGTTCTCCCAATGCCAAAACCGGAAGTTTGGCAAAAGTTTGGGTTCGGGTGGCCGCCGAGAAGCCCCGCCGCCCAGCTGTCACCTTTTGAAACAGCCGGGGGCCTTCTCAGCATCCTCCTGAACCCGAACGCCAAATCCAAACTTTTGTCGAACTTCTGGGTTCGGCGTTTGGGAGGCCGCCGAGAAGCCCTCCGGCTGTTTCAAAAGGCAACAGCCGGGCGGCGGGGCTTCTTGGCGGCCTCCTGAACGCCGAACCCAGAAGTTCGGCAAAAGTTTGGGTTTGGCGTTCGGGTTCGGGAGGACGCCGAGAAGCCCCCTGGCTGTTTCAAAAAGCTACAGCCGGGCGGCGGGGCTTCTCAGCGGCCACCTGAACCTGAACTTTTGCCGAACTTCTAGGTTCGACGTTCGGGCGGTGGGTTCGTAAGACGGAAAAAGTTTGGAAGAAGAGGCAAAAAATTTCTGAACCCCGGGTTCATATCTCGGATTGTTCGTATGGCGAGGGGTTCGTATCACGAGGTACCACTGTACAATATTCTGATATTCAAGGCTTCCTTTTTCAAATGAAGAGAACTGTGAGAAAATTTCACTGAAACTCGTATACACAAGTCAAACTGCTTTGAAAAGATCTACCTATAAACATCTGTATAGACGAAGGCTTACTTTAAAATTATGTCACATCCTCAAGGGAAAGATTTCTTGTTGCTCACATAATGCATAAGATTCACATAAGTCCCCATCCTGCTTTCCCCTTTTCTACTGGACAGCCACCATGAAAATGAGATGAATAGATGTGTGACTGAATGGTAACGAAAAGGACATTAACTGGGACTGGAACCTGTCTGCATATTCTACAGCAGTCTAACAGCCAATGATAGAAATACTGTATTTGAACCAGAGTACATGTGGCAGTGGTGGTAGTTCAGATAATAATACAAGCCAATGTATAGTAAAGGTATTATTTATAAGATATACAATATCTCCATAATCTTACACAGTAATTAAAATACAGTCCAATAATACATTTCTTCTTCGCACACAGCAGGTGCATATAGTATTACATATATTCTCTCATTCGCACACAGCAGATATAATATACCATTTAGTATTAGAACACAGCTTATTCTCTTATTAATACAGCAAATACCTTTACATCAGTATAGTATATTCTTCACAGTATATTGCACACAGCTCTCTACACAGCATATTGCACAAAGCTCAGATATTAATACTAACCAACATATATAATCAATAATACAATGTAAGGCATGTAGCAGAACAGATGCAATGCAACAACAGAACGTAACCATAGAAGCCGCACTTCTGTCTCCCTTATATGGCTAAATTGCAGCCTAGCTCATAATTTAAGCTTTAGTTTAGGCTTTACATTACCAATCCATTTACTATCCCCTAAAGGAGCTATAAAACTTGTCCCTAGCTGAGACATTACATGGTTTTCTTTGCTCATACCAGACTATCTCCAGATTATATTAAAAAGGGTAACTCTATGGCCTTTACTATTTGAGAAAGAAAACAGTTGCTTATTCTTGTTTTCGCAGGCTTGCAGTTCATAAATTCAAGAGTTCTCATTAAATAAAGGCATTCTCAGCATTGCTTAAAATACATATAAATACAGCTACAATTTCTCCCTGCCTCTCGATGAAAATCTGGGAGAAATGTGATAATTTTCTTCTGCGATGGAATATCTGCATTTGTACTTGTGGATATGGGAGAGGAGCTTACTATAAAAAGAATAGAGTAGATTATAGCAGAGCAGAGCAGAACAGAAGAATGGGAATGGGACAGTACAGTACTGGATGGGACAAGACAAGACAGGACAGGACAGGACATGACAGGATAGAATAGAATGAGCTGGAAGGGACCTTGGAGGTCTTCTAGTCCAGCCATCTGTTCAAGCAGGGTAACCAGGGGTGGGCTACTGCCCGGACGAGGGGGGGATGCAGTGGGTAGCGAAAATGGAGCTCCAGCCCAGAGCACCCAATTTGCACTGAAAGGTGTTGAAAGAAAATGCATAAGCCACGCCCACAGTGTGGTAGTAAAAATTTTGGTAGCCCTTCACTGTGGATAACCTATACCATTTAGATAAGTGACTGTCCAGATTCTTGCGTGTGTGATCAAACATGGCTGCATATTTATTTATTTATTTATTAGATTTGTATGCCACACCTCTCCATAGACTCGGGGCGGCTCATAACATACAATAGAACAATTCACAACAAATCTAATAAATTTTAATTTTTTTTAAAAAAAACCCATTATTAAACCAGACATACACACAGACATACCATACATAAATTGTATAGGCCTGGGGGAGAGGGGGGGAATGCCTCAATTCCCCCATGCCTGATGGCAGAGGTGAGTTTTAAGGAGTTTATGGAAGGCAAGGAGGGTGGGGGCAGTTCTAATCTCCGGGGGAGCTGGTTCCAGAGAGTTGGGGCCACCACAGAGAAGACTCTTCACCTGGGACCCGCCAGACGACATTGTTTAGTCAACGGGACCCGGAGAAGGCCAACTCTGTGGGACCTAATCGGTCGCTGGGATTCGTGCGGCAGAAGGCAGTCCCAGAGATATTCTGGTCCGAAATATTTGTGTATTGAATATTTTAATTATGTCACAGAAAAGAATTATGTCATACAATAACACATAATTGCTTTATTTATTTATTTTTAGAAAGATCCATAGGTGGGAGGCCTGTTTTCTTGTATTTTATGGAAAGGCTGAAGTGTATCTACTCTCTATTGAATTAGATCCTGTAGTGCTTCACTAATGCTGTTAAGCGATTACAGTAAACAGCAGGGATGACACAAGGATTCCATCTTTGTATTTGATGTCTCTGCCAGGGAAAAATATCCAGGCTACTCTCATCTTTTCATTTCCTCCTTTACATATGGTAGCTTTTTGAATGGGATCAGGAAACAATAGCTTAAACTGGGCAAAAATAATTAAATTAAGTGGAACAAAAATAGTAAACTGGAACCTGTTTTTTTGTTTTAGCTCCAGATTATACGATGCAGTACATTGATCAATAATGAAAGCCACATGTTTTTCCTGAGGTGTTTTTCCCCTTCTGAGACTGAATTCAGATAACAAGCTTTTACTTATTTTATTCACTTCATGCAGCCTTCTTTAGGGCTTACGTGACATGCTGTGTACATGATATGAAATTGGATTGCTTCTACTAATAGACACATGAAGGCCGCTAGTAGAGGAATAAAACAATTTTTATGTAGATACAATTGTTGGTTCAGATTGTCAATTTTAAAACTAATTTATCCTTTGGACAATTAACTAATGGGAAAAGCCACTGGGCTCATCTGAACAGCTGACTGGACTTTAGGATTGTACATCACACCATATAATAGGGAAATGCAAAGCTACCCCAACATTGTTTTTTTTTCCTTAAAGAAACAATGATTCTACAAAGTAGGGGAGTAGCATTTCTTTGCCTTTTCTGCTTAGATTTTTGTTCATTTGAAATACTTTTTTTATTTTGCAGGAATATAAAATATTTTTTTAAAAATCTCTAGGAACCTCCGTTGCAACCTGCCAATTTTCTTGTTTATTTTTAAAGCTTTCACTGTGTATTCTTTCTTTCCACTTCCTTTCCTACTCCCTTCCTCCATCTCTTCAAGAGTTGTAAACCTAATCCTACGTAGCTTCTGCTCTGGCAATCTCACACTACTTACCAGAGCTTACAAAACTTTTGCCAGACCCATCCTCGAATACAGCTCATCTGTTTGGAACCCATATCGCATCTCAGACATTAACACCCTTGAAAATGTCCAAAGATACTTCACCAGAAGAGCCCTTCACTCCTCCACTCGAAATAGAATACCCTATGAGACTAGACTTTCAATCCTGGGCCTAGAAAGTTTAGAACTAAGATGCCTTAAACAAGATCTAAGTATTGCCCACAAGATCATATGCTGCAATGTCCTGCCTGTCGGCGACTACTTCAGCTTCAACCACAACAACACAAGAGATTTAAACTTAATATTAACCGCTCCAAACTTGACTGTAAAAAAATATGACTTCAGTAACTGAGTTGTCGAAGCGCGGAACTCATTACCGGACTCCATAGAGTCATCCCCAAACCCCCAACACTTTACCCTTAGATTATCTACGGTTGACCTATCCAGATTCCTAAGAGGTCAGTAAGGGGTGAATACAAGTGAATTAGAGTGCCTTTCGTCCCCTGTCCTATTGCTCTCCTATATCTCCTATACCTTTCTTCTATTCCTATATCTCTTCTTCTATTCTTTCATTGATATGTTCTATTACTATATCTTCTTTTCTATTATTTCTTAGATATATTTTACTATGAGTATCTCCTCTATAACCTTCATCATGTATTTTACTATGTGTATATAGATATATACCCACTAAAACCCTCATTGTGTATTGGACAAAATAAATAAATCAATAAACAAACAAACAAACAAACAAACAAATAAATAAATAAAATAGATAAATAAATAAATAAAATCTCTTCTTTTGCTTGGGTTTCCCTCTCTTCTCCTTCCATTGTTTTGCAGATATCCAGAAAGATGAAGCGATGATTAAAAATGCTGATCATGACCATCTGCGTGTGTGCCCTCTACGCTATTGGGTATCAAAGCTGTATCATCCACGTTCTTTGAAGACTAAGCAGGTTGGACATGCAATTTAGATGAAAAACAATTACTTTGTGTTAGCTTGCTTTTGGCAAGAGTCGTGGGGCACGTCTGGGAGATGGGAAACAAAAAGTCACTCTTCATCTTCATGAATTTCAAATGAGGGGAAAAGAGAGAAAGCAGACAGAGAGTGTCATCTGCCAGGAGTCATTCCATATCACCTTCCTCTAACTAGCTGTTTCCTCAGAGGAATACGCATTGCCTCTGTCGCAGACTGCAGGGGAAGAGCATTTATTTCATCTTCTGGAAGACAGATAATGCTAATCATTTTATCATAAGAATATCTTAGTAGTCACCTTTGTCAGGGTATTTACATTTTAAAAGGCAACTACAACTGGGACTAAATTCATCATTCAAAAGCAAAAGGGTTTTGTTCAACTCTGAACGTGCAAATGTCACATTTATAAAAACACAGAAGCTGGTTTGGGGCGAACTAGAGGGTAAACAGAAACGGGTGGGGAGGCAGTACAGGAAGGAAGCCGGATGAGGGCTTCGTGTAATTTAACAACTGTTTTGCCTAGTGCAGAACCAAAAACATGAGCATGTGCATATACAGGCCTTCCGCACTTGCTTCAAAGACATGGGAATTTCATGTGGATGGCTCCCAGCACACCTTCTCAAGCAGCCATGGTCAGTTGAGCGGGTGAGGTGCAAAAATCAGCTGGGCTGAATGGGTGGGGCAAACGAGCCAGAGAGCCAGGGGTGGGCTACTGCCTAGATGGAGGGGGACGTAGTGGTGTAGTGAAAATGGAGCTCCACCCCTGTTGAATGAAAATGCAGGACTTCCTGCATAAGCCATGCCCACATAGCAACGAGAAAACCAATCTGAACCGACAGCAGCCCACTATGACAACCATTAAGTGTTGTACCACATGATTCTTGACAAATGTATCTTTTTCTTTTATGTACGTTGAGAGCATACACACTAAGACAAATTCCTTGTGTGTCCAATCACACTTGGCCAATAAAAATTCTATTCTATTCTGAAGGAACCCTTCCTTGTGGACATTTGTAGTTCTTCATTTTGTTGGCTTTCTTTTTTATCCCCTTAAAGGCATTGCCTTTCAGAAGATTGTTTGCCCCAGCTAGCCCACGAGCTAGCACGAAACACTAAATATTTTCTGACGTTGGATCATGTTGCAGAGGAACATGTTCTCCTCAGTTGTGTTTGGCTATAGTCTATTAAATAACATTTCCCAATAACATAATATAAGGGTGTACTGAATATGCACTGAATATAGGACAAGAACAATTATAATTTCATTATGGATTGCTTCAGCAGTATATATATATAGATAGATCAATGTAAGATGGGGTTTTGCAGAAGATGCAGAGTTCAGAAGGGATATACTACCATGAATCTCAGCCAAATGTTTGAAGCTCCCCACGGATAGTTGTTGAAACCAGTACCCTATAGGGCACATCTTCAGTGACTTCATTGTTTTTAATCAACAATAAAGTCATTGGGTTTTTTAATCAACAATAAAGTCATTGGGGTTTTTAATCAACAATAAAGTCATTGCCACATTAATGGTTAGGTCCCACAGAGTTGGTCCCGTTGACTAAATAATGCCGTCTGGGGGAGAGCCTTCTCTGTGGCAGCCCCAACCCTCTGGAATCAGCTCCCCCCGGAGATTAGGACTGCCCCCACCCTCCTTGCCTTTCATAAACTCCTCAAAACCCATCTTTGTCGTCAAGCTTGGGGAAACTGAGACATCTTCCCCTTGCCTATGTAGTTTCTGTTCGCAACATGACTGTATGTATGTTTTTATTTACTAGGGGTTTTCTTTTATATGTATAATTGCTATTTTAGATTTTAATTATTAGATTTGTCATTATGTACCATTTTTTTCATTGTTGTGAGCCGCCCCGAGTCTACGGAGAGGGGCGGCATACAAATCTAATTAATAATAATAAAAATAAAAATAAAAATAAAACTAAAACTAAAACTAAAACTAAAACTAAAAATAAAAATAAAAATAAAAATAAAACTAAAACTAAAACTAAAACTAAAACTAAAACTAAAAATAAAAATAAAAATAAATAATAATAATAATAATAATAATAATAATAATAATAATAATAATAACCACCTATCAGATCCAATACAGGAAAGTATAGTCAAAACAGAGCCTCCAATCCTATTACAGACAGAACCAACATTTGTCTTCTCAGAAACACGCTGGTGGTTTTCCTTAACCTGTTAATAGGTTTTCTTGCAGGCTGAATTCCTTTCTGCATTACTGTCCCATCTGCCTGTGTTAGACGTACGTCTTTGAAACTTTGACCCATTCACTAAGCAAATATTATTATTTCATTGTGAATAGCTTTGATTTTACCAGTGTCAGCAGGCAATTTCAGCTCTTTGTGTGGCTTTTTGTCTTCTTCCTTCTTTTCTATCTTCACCCTCTTTCAAAAACAGCTACAATGCAGGCTATAAATCTCTATTATGCTATAATTCTGAGATCAGCCAAAGAGCTCAGTGCTTTTAGACACAATGAATGAAGGTTCAGTGAATATGTGGTGTGAATAAGTTTCTTCATTTCCACTTATTTAACTCAACAAAAGGATCAGTATGTAAGGGCATCTACAACAAATAATTGCTTCTGGGTTTCTGAAGATGTATATATATCTTGGACTTTAACAGAGTTAATTTCAATAAACTTAGAGAGACCTTGAGAAGGATTCCATGGATGTCAGTCCTCAAGGGGAAAACAACTCAAGAAGCTTGGGAAATTTTGAAAAGTGAGATTATAAAAGCCCAGTCTGGCTCAATACCAAAGAAGAAGAAAAATAATAGTTCTCAAAAGAAAGCAGCATGACTCCATTAAAAAACTCTCTGACAAATTAAAAGACAAAAAGGACAAGTATAAAAAATGGAAAGAGGAGGAAATAACTAAGGCAGAATATCAGCAAATAGCCTGAACCTGTAAAGATGAAATAAGGAAAGGTGAGACTCACAATGAACAAAGGCTTGTGACAAAAGTTAAAAAAATTACAAAAAAGGCTTCTTCCAACATATTAAAAACAAGAAAAAAGTTAAGGAAACAATTGGCCCATTGCTGGGAGAAAGTGGCAAGAAGCTGACAAACAACAGGAAAAAAGCAGAGCTACTTAACTCATTTTTGCATCTGTCTTTACACAAAGGGAAAAAACAGTCCCACCTATCAAAAACAGGAAAAAAAATAGATCCAGGAAACTACTGACATATCAGTCTGACATCAATACCAGAGAAGTTTCTGGAAAAGATAATCAAGCAAGTAATCAATAAACACCTAGAAGCAAACAAAGTAATAACCGAAAGCCAACATGAGTTTGTCAAAAACAGATCATGTCAGACTTATCTTATTGCATTCTTTGACAAGGTGACAAAATTAGTAGACCAAAAGAATGCTGTTGATACAATTTACTTGGACTTCAGTAAGGCATTTGATAAAATATCCTATAACCTACTACTAGATAAAGTAGAAAAATGTGGGTTAGACAGCAATACCATCAAATGGATTCAAAACTGGCTGACACACCACACTTAATGTGTAGTGCTCAATGGAATTGCATCTACATGGAGGGAAGTGTGCAGCGGAGTACCCCAAGGCTCTGTTTTAGGTCCAGGACTCTTCAACATCTTCATCAATGATTTGGATGAGGGAATAGATAGGGAACTCATCAAATTTGCAGATTACGCCAAAGTGGCAGAAATAGCCAACACTCCAGGAGATAGGCTCAAGATATAGAAGGATCTTGACAGACCTGAACTTTGGGCTCTGTCTAACAAAATGAAATTCAATGGTAAAAAAAGTAAGGTTCTACATTTAGGCAAGAAAAACAAAATGCACAGGTACAGGATATGTGGTATATTGCTCAAGAGTAGTAACTTTGAGAGGGATCTTGGAGTCCTAATAAATATGAGCCGGTAGTGTGTAGCAGCTGCCAAAAAGACCAATACAGTTTTAGGCTGCATAAACATAGGGACAGAATCAAGATCATGTGAAGTGTTAATACTACTTTATAACGCTTGGTAGGGCCACACTTGGAATACTGTATTCAGTTTTGGTCGCCATGATGTAAAAAACAGTTCAGAGAAGAGCAACAAAAATGATTAGAGCACTGGAGGCTAAAACATATGAAGAATGGTTACAGGAACTGGGTGTGTTTGGTTTAATGAAAAGAAGGACTAGGGGAGACATGATAGCAGTATTCCAATATCTCAGGGGTTGCCACAAAGAACAAGGAGTCAAACATTCTCCAAAGCACCTGAGGGTAGAACAAGAAGCAATGGTTGGAAACTAATCAAGGAGAGAAGCAACTTAGAACTAAGGAGAAATTTCCTGACAGTTAGAACAATTAATCCATGGAACGGCTTGTCTCCAGAAGTTGTGAATGCTCCAACACTGGAAGTTTTTAAGAAGATGTTGCATAACCATTTGTCTGAAGTGTATATGATTTCTTAAGAAACCAATAATAAATGGAAGACAGTGGTTGAAGGAAGACCCTTGAAGAGTTTTTCCTAATGGGCCAGGTTTTTGTAACTTCTTATATGATATTGTTTAGCGCACTGCATTGCAGAATTCAAGGAAGTGTGGATTTCAAAGAATAATTAACTTGAAATAAGTTAGTATCACTTGCCATTTAAATGAATCCCCCTTTCCCTGCCAGGGCTGCAGTGGCTCAGCGGCTAAGATGCTGAGCTTGTTCATTGAAAGATCGGCAATTCAGCGGTTCGAATCCCTAGTGCTGCATAATGGTGTGAGCTCCTGTTACTTGTCCCAGCTTCTGCCAATCTAGCAGTCTGAACACACGTAAAATATGCAAGTAGAAAAATAGGGATCACCTTGGTGTGAAGGATAACAGCATTCTGTGTATCTTTGGCATTTAGTCATGCTGGTCACATGACCACAGAGACGTCTTTGGACAGCACTGGCTCTTCGGCTTTGAAATGGAGATGAGCACCGTCCCCTAGAGTTGGAAACGACTAGCACATATGTGCAAGATGAACCTTTTACTTTCCCTACCATTCTTATGTTATTAGTCAGAAGCTAAATGATCAGCTCTCTGGATTGAATGATCACTTTGTAATAGGTACTCATGTTGGGCACAATTAGTTGAAATTAACATTCTTGTGACTCATTGTTTTCAGTAGAGAGAAAGAAAAAAACAACACTCCAATCTAGAACTCAACAGTTCCCTTTCAATTCAATAGGATAAAAATTGTTTAATTGGCCCTGATGACAATTAGGTGTAACAAGTATATCGGTGAAAGGGTGCTATGTCAATACCATTGGCTTCTTTCCTGCGAGAAAAAAGCCATATTAAAAACCTGTTTTACTACTTTAAGTGTGGCAATATAAGTCAAGGTAAATATTTTTTTTTATTCTGCAAGCAGAAAAGATGGCTATAAAAGAATCCATAAGATATTCAGCACAAAAATAAAGTTCAGGTGACTTTTAAAAATATATTAAAAAAGTAAATGGCTTTGGACTTGAAAGAAAGTTCTGCAGAAAATTGGACTCCCACATATATTTTCAATGTTATCTTAATTGAAGTTCCCATAAAGCATTTTCACAAGAACATTTGCGGTTTCTCTGATTGGCAAAATCTTAAATTATAGTCTTACATTCTAAAAAGCAAATTCTAAAAGATAGAAGGCATTTTTAATTTTATGGTGTCGAATGATTGGATCTGTTGTGATATGGTGGGGTGTGTGTGTTGAACTGGTGTCATCATGGTGTCATCACATGATATATCATGACTTCCCTCCCCTTTGCTAAACCGGGCATGGGCATGGCCAGTGTGTGATGCATCTGGCCCATAGACCATGCGGATGGTAATGCCATACCAGTCTTGTGATATGGCATTATTTATTTGTTTGTTTGTTTATTTATTTATTTATTTGTTTGTTTGTTAATTTATTCATCCATTTATCCATCCGTCCGTCCGTCCGTCCATCCATCCATCCATCCATCCATCCATCCATCCATCCATTCATCCATTCATTCTTTTATGCCGCCCAATCCCAAAGGACTCAGGGCGGTTTACAACAATGTAAATTACAAAAACAATAAAAAAAGAAGTTAAAAAATATAGTCTAAGCTCTAAAACCCTAATTAAAATTAATAATGGAATAACTCAACAACATGCATACATACCATTCATACACATTCATGCAGGTGGCCAAGGTAGTTGTTGATTCAGGGCCCCCAGGCCTGCCAGCATAGCCAGGTCTTCGTGGCTTTACAGAAAGCCAGCAGGGTAGGAGCAGTATGGACATTGGGGGGGGGGGGGGTTGATTACTTACAAAAACTGAAGAGAAAAATATTTATATAACAAAAGGCTTGCTTTTTTGGAGAGGGAACATACTCAAAATGCCCACACAAACTTCTTAATTCATTGGTTGAAATAATTAGAATTAGCAGAGTTCCTGGCTTGGATCTCCCTTTCATTTTCCTTCCTGCTCTTCCTGGATATTTTGAATTTTAAATGAAGCCTTATTTTAACAAAACGCTCATGTCTTACATTGTAATGAAAGTGGCTGGAAAGAAGCAGCTGCATAAACAGTTGATGGAAATTGATTTAACCCTCATGGACGGTAGGTAAACTGAATTAGAATTGCTCTGGGTTCAGATTATATGATAAACCCCAGGAAGTCAAAATCACTTTGGAAACTATTAGACACGTGATGGTGAACTTAGGGCATGCCTGCCAGTTGTTGCAAGCAGAGCCCTCTCTGTGGGCACATGTGCCATTTCCAGCTGCTCTTCTGGATTCTGGTGCATCTAGTTGCGGCCCTATTTGGACCGGGACTCACTGCTCACAGTCACTCATGCCCTCATCACCTCGAGGCTCGACTACTGCAATGCTCTCTACATAGGGCTACCTTTGAAAAGTGTTCGGAAACTTCAGATCGTGCAGAATGCAGCTGCGAGAGCAGTCATGGGCTTCCCCAAATATGCCCATGTTACACCAACACTCCGCAGTCTGCATTGGTTGCCGATCAGTTTCTGGTCACAATTCAAAGTGTTGGTTATGACCTATAAAGCCCTTCATGGCACCGGACCACATTATCTCAGGGACCACCTTCTGCTGCACGAATCCCAGCGACCAGTTAGTCCCACAGATTGGGCCTTCTCTGGGTCCTGTCAACTAAACAATGTTGCTTGGAGGGACCCAGGGGAAGAGCCTTCTCTGTGGTGGCCCCAGCCCTTTGGAACCAACTCCCCCCAGAGATTAGAATTGCCCCCACCCTCCTTTCCTTTCGCAAACTTCTTAAAACCCACCTCTGCCATCAGGCACGGGGGAACTGAGATATTTTTTCCCCCTAGGCCTTTACAATTTACACATGATATGCCTGTCTGTATGTTTGGTTTTTATAATAAGTTTTTTTTTAGTTATTTTACTATTGAATTGGATTGTTACATGCTGTTTTTATCATTGTTGTTAGCTGCCCCGAGTCTACGGAGAGGGGCGGCATACAAATCCAATAAATAAATAAATAATAAATGCAAGACAGGTGTTCTGGCATGCATATGAACTGACCAACTGCTCTTTTCCAGGTTGCAGTGTGCGCATGAACACAGGCCAGTTGTCCGTCACTCATGTGCATGCTGCATCATGGAAGAGCAGCTGGCCACTGCATACATGCATATCGGTCAGCTGCTCTCTTCTGGGTTCCGGTGCTCCAGCACGTATGTGTGCAGTCCAGTTTCTTCACTCAGTGACGAAAAGGTTAGCCATCAGTGTACTAGACCGTTAGCAGCCTTTATGGAGCAAAAGGCTCTAGGGATCAGCAGGTAAAAAGAAAGCTAGACTTATTCTTTAAATATAAACAATGGCTTAGCATTATCATGAATGGGTTTACGCACTACACTCAGCCATAAACCTGCTCGTTATGCCTTAGCATAGCATAGAATGGAACTAGAACTAATTTTTAAAAATATTTTTATTGATTTTTTACAATATTAAGATACACACAACATAAAACAAGTGTTTGTGAATTGTGCCCACCACCCGACAAACATTCATACCCCACCACCAAATTGGGGGTGTTTCTTGTATAAATCATTTCAACCCAAGAGCAAAGTATCTATTTACATATTATAAAGTGATTCCAATTTATTTCTTGTGGCTTGGTCTCGGATTCTACTCGCTATATATCATCTTGCCTTGTCCCATCGTCCCATCAGTTGTCTCAAGTCAGTTTCATTAACCAAATTCATCCTTTTATCCATAATATCAAATTGAATGTGGTCCACCATGTACCTATACCAATTTTGCATTGTCCATTTTGTCGCATCCTTCCAACCCAAGACTATTACCGCCTGAGCGCTTTCTATCACTGCTTGTTTTATTTCTCTAAATTCTCCCATCACATTGCTTTTAACTAATACCGCCATTTCCTTAGTAATTATCCATCGTATATTTAATATCCTATTAATATCCTCTTGCACTTTTTGCCAAAAATTCTCTGCACTATCGGGCATTCCCAAAACTAGAACTACATAGAACTACATAGATCACTTGGGATATGCCTAGGGGTGGGCTATTGCCCAGACAGGGGGGAACACAGTGTGGTAGTGAAAATGGAACTCCACCCCAGAGCACCCAATTTGCACTGAAAGATGTTGAAAGAAAATGCAGGGCGTCCTGCATAAGCTACGTCCACAGTATGGTAGTAAAAATTTTGGTAGCCCTTCACTGGGTATGTTTAATGAGACAGTTTATTACAGATCCTACAGCAGGGGTGTCAAACTCAATTTCATCGAGGGTTGCAACAGGGTTGTGTTTTGTCACTGGGGAGCTAGAGAGGCATGGCCAGCTTGACATCACTCGTGTCGGTGGCACCTGTGGTGGCCTGAGCACTGTGCCAGTGAAAATGGGTTCCTGAGCTCTGTTTTCAGCAATGAAGGCAACCTGCAACCCTCTGCCAATGAAAACAGAACTCAGAAGGGCCACAGGCAGCCGTCCTGAGGTCTGTTTTTGCTGGAAGAGGCACTGAGGGCTAGTCCTTCACTGTTTCCAAGGCAGCCCCACAGGCTAGATCTAAGCACCCCATGGGCCGGGTCCAGCCCATGGGCCTTGAGCTTGACACCCTGTCTTTCAGCAATGATAATAACAAAATAACAGAGTAACAAGAATTGAAGTTCAACTTCTGCTCAAGCAGGAGACATCTTGACATGAAGAGGCCCCTCCACAAAGAAGAGGCCCTGGTAAGGGTGTTGCCCATTAATCAACAAACAGCCCCTTCCATGCAGTGAAACAATGTGATGCATTTGTTCATCTTCACTCTTTAGAAGCCTGCTGCTATCTCACATTATGGATTTGCTGCAAAGAGGTACTTTGCTGGGTAAGATGAAATGCCTAAGGAAGAAAACATAGGTTCAACAAATTTAAAGAAAGGCTAGAATTCCCCATAGCTTTCTATCTTTGAAATTCATTCACTGTGTCTACATATCACTTACTAGAATGCTTTTAGTGTGTGTCAGTGCACTACATATACCCCAGAGGTGGTAGATTCAGAGGTGAGTTCCTCCCGGTTCAAACTGGTAGCATTTCAAAATAGCTGGCCATGCCCATGAACTGACTCTCTTGGTGGCGCTATAGGTGTTGCCATCTTTTTCGCTTCTGCACACATGCAGAAGCTGTTTTTTGCTTCTGTGCATGTGCAGAAGCTAGGTTTTCAGCACTGCGTATGCACGGCCGTGCAGCTTGGCCATGTGGCGCAGGGGAAGTGAACTGGTAGCAAGATAAGTTAGAAACCACCCTTGGGTAGATTGCAATAAATAGTAATGTAAGTAACAATATAAAAGATACTTATGGTCTAGAGATCCCTCAGTTCCATTCTATATGTGACACGCTATACAAAATTTTTCCAAATACTGTACTATCCTTACAATAAGAAGGGAACATTAATTGTGATATGATACTATTTCAATTTTTTTCTATCTTACTAAAAATCACCATAAACATTATCCTATTTTATTTCCTCAGAGCCCTCCCTCCTTCCTTCCTCCCTCCCTCCCTCCCTTCCTTCCTTCCTTCCTTCCTTTCCTCCCTATTTTTTCATAACACATATAAAACGATGCCATTTACAGTTGAAGTAATGTTTGATCATGCTGGAAAAGAAATTTGCATCATTTTAAATGGCTCTTACTTTCAAACTGCTACATTCTATTAATCTGAAATTATTTTAACCAAACATAAGCTTGGCAACATTGTTAAAGCAATTTTCAAGCTTTTATATTGATCTCAGGCCTTCCCATTTACAGCAATACTTTTATGAATGGTGCTCAGGCTTCAATTATTTCATAATTGACTCTAAATAGAACTGGGTCTGGATTACATCAAGCTTAATTTGTAAGAGAAATTTGTAAGAGACTGAGTAGTAACTAGCAACTGAGAAGGAAAACACGAAAGAGCAGATGAGAAGACTTCAGTCTGAAAGCTTTCCTATTTAGGGATCATATAAGAGAAAAAAGTCTACTTTCTAGTACAAGTATTCTATTCATGTACAGGTAGTCTTCAATGTACTAATATACAGGTAGTCTTTAACGTACTAATAAAGGAGAATATTTGTAGCTCAGGGTTGACACAAGGGGTCCTTGGTACTCTCTGAGCTTGCTTGTTTTGGGTAATATCTGGGTAATGATGTTACCTAGTTTGGGTAATGAAACATCTGTAAGAAAACAAGCAAGCTCAGATGACGTCTCAGTACTCAACTTACAACCACAATCGAACCCCAAATTTGTGTTGCTAAGTGAGACAGTTAAATGAATTTGCCCCATTTTACAACTTTGCTTGCCATAGTTGTTCAGTGAATCACTGCAGTCAACTAAGTACCAGGGTTGCTAAATGAATCTGGCATCCCATTAACTTTTCTTGTAAGGTCACAAAAAGTGATAATCAGTGATGGGCTACCAAAATTTTTACTACCACACTGTGGGCGTGGCTTATGCATTTTGTTTCAACATCTTTCAGTGAAAATTGGGTGCTCTGCGTCCGTCCGTCCCCCCCCCCATCTGGGCAGTAGCCCTCACCTAATTATCTACTATATAAAGTGTATGTACACACATGCACACACATCTCTTCTAAAATTATACACATTCAGCCTCATTTGCTAAATAGGAAAAACATATCCAGAATCCAGAAGGGAAAAAAAGAAAAAAAATCAAAATTTTGCTACCAGTACTGTGCACCTGATCAAAATTTTGCTACCGGTACTGCGTACCTGACTGTACCTGTAGAGGAGCCCATCAATAGTAATAACATAACCATGGGACACTGCAACTGTCATAAATATGAATAAATTGCCAAGTGTCTGAATTTTGATCAGATGACCCTGGGGGTGCTGCAAGTATCCCCATGGTCTACTAGTATAAGTATCAAAAATGATCATGACATTTTTCAATACAGGTGTCACTTTGAACAGTCATTAAACAAACTGTTGTTAGTTAAGGATTGCCTGCATTTGTAAATAATACCTACGGCTCATACAATTGTGCTTGGAATGTTTATGCTTGCAAAGGTAGAACTGTCAATACTTTGTTGTAACAATTAGCATACACATTCAAAGCAGGGATGGGTTCCATTTACCTTGCATATGTCCCTCATGCGATTTCACTTCTGCACATGCTCAAAAGGTGGATTTAGTCCGAAACACAAACGAGCAACTGCTGAGCTGTGCTTCGGGCCAAGAAATAAAGGTTGGTATTAACCTGGGGGCAGGTGAGAGGGCTTTTTTCACAAGCAGAGGATGAGGAGAAGACAACAGACCACAGAAAAAAAAGTGCTGAAAATTGAGGAAAAAAGATGGCGGCGGCCACAGACCAGCACCGGCTGAACTGGATCCGTGACACCATCATCGTGTCACCAGCAGGTCGCTAACGGTTGAGGCGATCTAGTCCGAACTGGGAGGAAACACCCCTGCCCCATTCAAAGTAACAATGTAACTACACACCTATGCCATATAATCACTAATGAGGAACAGCTTCGTCTCACATGCCATTTTACACCCTCATTTTTTTGCTATAATTTTAGTTTTTCTGTGCATTAAAAATTTTTTGAGCATGGGTTAAGTTATTAAATAGATAAGTCAGTACAGATGTACAAATAGCTGTTTGAATGGATGAAAAAATATAGAAAGGTTTTAATGAGAAAGCTGTTCTTTGACTTCTGACATAATTCTAATAGTTTAACCCGGCCAATGGAAAACATGAAAATGAAAAATTATGTTGATGTGGCAGACCTGACAGAATTAATAATCTTCCCATAGAACAGTGTAACCTTTGGGAAACTTCTGTTTCAATTCAGTGGAAGGGCACATTTTGTGGTAGCTCTTAATCCTGGATGATCTAGGGGAAATGTCTAATTAAAATCTTGATAAAACTGCTGCAAGTTATTGCAGAAATGGAGGCAAGATTGAGCTGGATAAGCATGTTTTTTTGTACCTAACAGCTCCTTTTAGGTGGTCAGGTTGTCATTTATCATGTAAGGTACACTAATTAGTTCTAGGAGTTGTGAAATGAACCCAGATAATTCACTAGAGAATCCACACTAAAGCAAAAAAATAATAATTCTGTGTTCAAAACTAATAATAATCACTAATACAGTTGTTGCAGGTTTTATGTTGAAAAAGTATGCCTTGTTTATTTTCCAGATATTACTGTCATTACCTGCTCCACAGAATACTTAATCAAACGCTAGATCAATTTTCCTCTAGGAAAATTGCAAAGTTATTTGATTCAGTCCAGAATCATATGCCACTATGCAATATTTTCTACTTATGATAGAATGATGCAAAAAGTTAATCTTGTATGTTTACAGGGCACCTGATTGGGAAAGATATCCAACTCAGAGACAGGCAACATGGTATCTATGAAACCTTTTTCGATATCTACTAGACTTTCCAATCAGTCTTCATTTAAAAGTAAGTGGAATGTTGCAAAACACAGAATAAAACAGCTTCAAGCATAATCTTTACTTGCAAGAATCCTTCGCGGTCCATCATATGTTTTATAAGGATGCTTAAAAAATAAAAATGCTGGGTGACTCCAGTCCAACATTTTATTTGTCCATATACTTGTAAAAAATACAAACCTAGTATACTAGAGGAATGGGAGTGAATCTCCTTTTCAGTTTGCCTTCTGATCCAATAGTGACTTATGGTGCACAACTGTGAAACCTATTAAGGGTCCATTTGCCTGAAAACAACTAAATCTATTATTAAAATGTACCTTGGGAACTGATAAGAATACTCCCCCATTCCATTGCCACCAAACAGATTTCCCATATGAAATCATTCAGCAAGTGCAACCCTCAATTCTTGGTGGAGCACTATTAATGGACCTTGGTAGTGTACTTTAAATGTGTCTAGAATAGGGGTGACAAACTCACATTGTCACAGTGTCATCACATCGGAACTCCCCCCCTTTGCTAAACCAGGTGGGGACAGATTCAGTGTGTGATACATCTGGCCCGCGGGCTGTGATTTTGATACACATGGACAATGTTTCCTCTAATTTTTTTTTCAATGTGGGCAGGAAGGTGTAGTAGTGTTTGAGCGCCAGTCCCTTTGGGACTGGGCGGCATAGAAGTATATATATATATATATATATATATATGTATGTATGTATGTATGTATGTAGCTAAAAACATTTAACATATATATATATATATATATATATATTCACACACATACAAACAAACAAACAAGAAAAATATTCCCTTCTTTTTTATTAAAAGAAATTAATAATAAAACAAAACCAAAATCTATTACTATTATTACTATCTTCTCTTTTTCCATCCCTGTCTCATCCCCCCTTGCGTGTGGTGTGTGTGTGTGTGTGTGTGAACTCTTGAACCATTTCCAATAACAGGTGAGCTATTGGAAATGGTTCAAGAGTTCACACACACACACACACACACACACACACACACACACACACACAAGGCTGGGGGGGTTTTCCTGTTATTATTTGGGTGCTTTTTACCATATGCTTTAAATCAAGAGTCATTTCTCTCTCTTTCTCTCTCCCCCTCTTGCTCTCTCTCTCTCTTTCTCACTTTCTCTCCCCCTCTCTTTCTATCTCTCTCTTTCTCTCTTGTTTTCTTTCTCTCTCTCTGTTGCTTTCTCTTTCTCTCACTCTTTCTTTCTTTCTATCTCTCTTGCTTTCTTTCTCTTGTTCTCTCTCTTGCTATCTCCCCCCCTTTCTCTCTCTCTCTCTTTCTCACTTACTTTCTCTCTCCCTCTCTCACTTTCTCTGTCAGCGAGGGGGCTGCGAGAGCGCTTTCTCTGAGCGCTTCGGGAACGCCTGCCCTGCCTCTATTGCAGCCCCCTTGCTGAAAGTCCAGGATGAAAGCGTTCCCAGCAAGGGGGCTGCGAGAGGGGAGGGCCGGGCATTCCTGAAGCGCGTGGCAAAAACCCTCTCACAGCCCCTTCGTTGGGAGCACTTTTGCCGAGCCAGCCCCATTGCAACTGCCCCTCTGTTCCAGCCCTGCCCTCCAAAAGAGTGGAGCTGCCACATCCTGGCCAATTCCATCCCTCTTACCAGGAGCGCGGATGAGGATAAGGAGGAGAAGCCATAGCCACCCAAGGCAGGAGGTGGCAGAGGAGGAGAGGGGGCAGATCGGGCGGGCAGGGACAGGGCTGAGAGGCCAGGGGTGCGAGGGGGCTGGAGACACCATGGGGAGGCAGGGGCGGCCGTGGCTCCCTTTCCTTCTACTGCTGGTGCCTCCCCCCCGCGGGCTAGCAGGGGGATGGGGAGCACGTACCCATGGAAAAGGGTGCATGGGGGGTATTTTGGGGCACGCGCGTGCGCACGCGTGCAGCTTACGGGCAACGCTGCCCATGGACTAGAACAGGGGTGGGCAATTAATTTTGCCATAGGGCCACATGAGAAATTGGGATAGTTTTAGAGGGCTGGACTAATAATATAATACTGTATATTATTGAGTAGAACTGAGTTAATTATATTATAATTATAAATTATAATTATATATTACATTACACTACACTACAGTTAATTATAATATAATTATAAATTATAATTATATATTACATTACACTACACTACACTACACTATACTACATTGTATTATAGTATATTATATTATATTATATGATATTATATTATATGATATTATATGATATGATATGATATGATATGATATGATATTTTATATTATATTATATGATATGATATTATATTATATGATATGATATGATATGATATGATATGATATGATATGATATGATATTATATTATATTATATTATATTATATTATATTATATTATATTATATTATATTATATTATATTATATTATATTATATTATATTATATTATATTATATTATATTATATTATATTATATTATATTATATTATATTATATTATATTATATTATATTAATTATAAATTAATTGCCCACCCCTGGTAGATAGTATACCTATGCTGGTAACAGGTGCTAAATGAAAAAAGCTGAAATCATTTGGTCATTATTACTTCCTTATAATTCCAAATTATGAAACATTATAATCCTGGAAAGTTCTTTTATCCAATTTTAAGTTAATAATTCATCCAATTCATATAATGCTACCTGATTATTTCATTTTTTTAAAAAAATCCTAAAGTTGTCTAGTTTCTTTCTGCTTCTATTTTTATCTATCAAGAAACTTGTTTGCTTTCCATAAAAGGGGAGAGATTCATATTTAATAGTTTTATGTTTTCAGAGTAATACCATTTCTCCTTCCTTCCTCCCTCCCTCCATTTCTCCTTCCTTCCTCCCTACCTCCATTTCTCCTCCCTCCCTCCATTTCTCCTTCCTTCCTTCCTCCCTCCAGTTCTCCTTCCTTCCTTTCTTCCTTCCTTCCCTTATCGCCTTCCTTCCTTCCTTCTTTCCCTCCCTCCCTTCATTCTTAGTCTCTCAATTCTCTCCCTGCTCCCCAACCTGATTTCCCCCCACTGGGGGTGGGAGAGGCTCCGCCGCGAATTCCCAAAAAAGGTTAAATCAATTTACGAGAAAGGTGGAGAAGGCGAGATGAGAGCTACGTTGTAAGCAGCGCCGTCAGCCGAGCAACAGGCACGATGTGACTACCGCTTTTTCACTTTTTGCTTCTGCACGCAGGTGGTGAGGCCATCCGACTCCACCGCGGGGCTTTTGAAAACGCCGCACGGCTTTTGGTTTTTGCCTGTGTGCACATGCATGCGCACACAGGTTGGACTGACCTCCACAGGCCAGTCACAGACAGCGGATAGGCCGCATTTGGCCCACGGGCCGCATCTTGCCCAGGTCTGGACTAGAAGAAAATTAGATATCCATTACATGAGTAAACCAACTTATTAAAGTGCAACCAACTCAAAATCTACTCTCAATTGTGCTTTAGGTCAAAGAAATATTTTAAAAAAGAGTGTCTTGGATATCACTGCCCAAAGTGCCACAAATCATTTGCAAGCATTAGATCTTTAAAATGGCTGACAAAGAAAAAAATATATACCGTAATAGTTTCACAGATTCTTTGCTAGAGCAAGAGATGAGTGGTTGATTTCCGTGGTAAAACATGGATAATCTATGATTCTACCAAGTGCCATATTATATATGATGCTTCAAGCACAGAAAAATTGACATATTTTATTTGATTGCCAGCTATATGCTTCAGTAAGGATGTGATGCTGAAAACCATTACTTACATTATTGAAGTCTCAATAATAGACTGTTCCATGGGGACCTTATCTGAATGTGTTTTTGGTAGATCTATGCCCATTTTATTTTCAAAAGCTGACATCATGTTGTGCCTTGATGTGGTCACTCAACTAATCAACCAATAATTAACTAGCATATTCGTGACAAATATGCCCATTGGTTCACACAAAAAAGGACAATATCTGAAAATATCACAATGCAACAAAATTATCCCACACTTAAATCTGCTTCAAAAGTGTGTTTTACTTATAGAAAAACATGTATTTTTCTTATAGGCAAGGGTGATGCTTTATTTTAAGGGGAAAAGATCGTTAATTTACAATATTATTCCTGTTTCTAGCTTATTGGGATATGGTGGTTCAGTATAAAGGGGGAGAAATGGGAAGAAACGATATTGCAACTTACTCTGCAGACCTTCAAAAGTTATTTTTTATATGGAACCTTCTAGATTTGCTGTGAAGTTTCTGAGGAAGATTTTTCTACAGGTGTTTGATGCTGGCTTAAGGGAGCTATATTACATTCTTTTTGAGGTTAAAGGAGGGCAAGAGTTCTCTACTAAGATTATTCTGGCTTTAAAATTTGGATGGGGAAAACTATCTTTTTGGGATGGGAGTTCCCTAGAGATACATGTGAACTGGAAGCATTTTTTAATGAACTACTTGGAGGACCATTTCATAATTTCAAAGCATTTGTGTCATATTCTACTTTGGCTCTTCAACGTACAGTAGTTTTGAAAAGATGGTTCTAAAACAGTTTTAGTATTTTTTATTTTCATACATTGCATGCAGTGTTATACTACAGAAATACGTTCTTTAAGTTTATTTGAATTGTAACTTTAATCTTTCGCTGTTAGTTATGAAAGCTAAGGAACTGAGCTGAATAACATCTGGAGGACTACAGGTTGTCCATTCCTATTATTCACACATGATGTATTGAAGAAACAGAAGAAAATCAATCTGCCTGTTAAGGACCCAGGCATCTGCTAAGATGAGAAGAAAATATTAGTAACTGTCTGAGCAGTTCTTATCTCAGAAATATCTTTAAAGCCTTTGGGCAGTAAAATAATGTCCTAATACAACACCTAAGATAAATAGAGTATGACAGTTCAAGTTAAAACTGCAGATTCAACTTGTAATATAAGTAGTGTTGAAGAAGAATGCTTATATAAGTGTTTTGCAAGTTGTCAGATGCTAGATGGGAAGGAAAAGTTTTTTTCTATTTCGGTTTATTTCTATTTATAAGCTGCCCATCTCCTGACGGACTCAAAGTGATGTATAACAATAAAACAGCACACAAAATTAAAAAACCCCAATATTAAAAAAAAATCATCCATGTGTCAATCATAGGTACTGGTCAGAGCAGAGTGTCAATGGCCCCAGGCCTGCCAGCAAAGTTATATTTTTTTAAGACCTTTTGGAAGGCCAGGAGGCTGGGGGTATTGCGAATGTCTGGGGGGGAGTTGGTTCCATAGAACCGGAGCCTCCACAGAGAAGATCCTTCCCCACGGTCCCACCAGCTGGCATTGCTTGGCTGATGGGACCTGGAGGAGGCCAACTCTGTGGGATCTAATTGGTTGCTGGGACAAGTGAGGCAAAAGACGATCCCATAAGTAATCTGGTCTGTCTGTCTGTCTGTCTGTCTGTCTGTCTGTCTGTCTGTCTGTCTGTCTGTCTATCTATCTATCTATTGGATTTGTATGCCGCCTCTCTCCAAGGACTTGGGACAGCTCACAACACATCAAAAACAGTATATCATATATATATCTAAAAATCCAATTAATACAACTAAAAAACTTAAAAAACCACTTATAACATTTAAAATCATTTATTTCCATTCAGACAGCAAAACATACTTCACTTGTCAGCCAGGTGGCTATGGTCTAATGGCCCCAAGCCTGGCATCATAAATAGGTCTTTAAGCTTTTACGGAAGGCGAGGATGGTGGGGGCAGTGCAAATCTCCGGGGAGGGGGAGCTGATTCCAGAGGGCTGGCCCCCCCACAGAGAAGTCTCTTCCCCTAGGTCCCACCAAACGACATTGTCTAGTTCAGTGATTTTCAACCTTTTTTGAGTCACGGCACATTTTTTACATTTACAAAACCATGGGGCACATGGGGGGGGGGGTTTAAAAAAAAGTTTGGACAAAAAAATTATCTCTCTCTTCCTCCCTTTCGCTCTATTTCCCTCTCCCTCCCTTTCTTTTTCTCTCTCTCCATCCCTTTCTTTCTCCCTTCCTTCCTTCCTCTTTTTTGCTCTTTCTCTCCCTCTGTCTTTCTCTCTCCCACCTTCCCTCCCTCTATTTCTCTCTCTCTCTTTCTCTCTCTCTCATTCTCTTTTTCTCTTTCTTGCTTTCTTTCTTTCTCTTTCTTTCTCTTGCTTTCTTTCTCTCTTGCTTTCTTTCTCTCCCTCGCTTGCTTTCTTTCTCTCTCTCTCTCTGAGCTTCGCGGCACACCTGACCATGTCTCACGGCACACTAGTGTGCCGCGGCACACTGGTTGAAAAACACTGGTCTAGTTGATGGGACCCGGAGAAGGCCGACTGTGGGACCTAACTGGTCGCTGGGACTCGTGCGACAGAAGGCGGTCCTGGAAGTAATCTGGCCTGATGCCATGTAGGGCTTTATAGGTCATAACCAACACTTTGTGTCTGGAAACTAATCAGCAGCCAATGCAGTTATGATTTAAGTCTTACACAGCAATCTTTGATAAATCTGCAGAATACCTAAAATGAAAAAAAAAGTAGATGAACACTTCACAGCTCACAGGAAAAAAAAATCCTGAGTCATTTCTATCTTGCTATTTGCCCCTCAGGCTCAGGAAATAATTCCTTCATTTACTAGTGCTTTCCTGAATACTTTCATATTCTTTTCCTCTGAACTGTAATATGCAATATGGATTGTAATTCATAAGCAGGTGTTTTAAATCCTTACTTTGCTCTTATTCTGACATGAAATAGTGGAGTGAGCAATGCAAATGACATAATTGAAGTTTCTAGCAAATGTGGAGCTTTTGAAGAGTTTCTGCTAAAGATGTAATAACTTTACCTTTACCTGGGGAAGAGAAAAAGAGAGGTGATACATATTTCAGATGTGCTAAAAAAAATTCATGGGCAAATATTTTTATTATAAATCGAGCATGATTTTAAGGTACCTTGGAAAATGCTTTAAAAGACTGAGAAAAACTAGTATTTTTTTAAAAAAATGCTACTTATTGTTATATATGGCTTGAAAGTAGTGATTCAAACGCCTATAATAATAATAATAATAATAATAATAATAATAATAATAATAATAATAATAATAATAATAATAATAATAATTAATATTATTATTATTATCATCATCATCATCGTTATTATTGTTACATGAAAATTATTTTTTGTGTCTTTCTCATACGTTTTTGCATTCATTAAAAATCTGTCTTTAGGCATGCCAGTTTAATTCCATCTGTCTTTCAAGTGCAATTGTTGGACCAGTACATTTTTGTTTGTCCCCCCAATGTGTTTTTATTGATTTTTTCACATTTTACATATCAAAACACTTCTTTTGAGCATATCTACATCTTTTTCTATACATTATTGTTATATTTAAACAAGTTATACATCACTTTATAGTATTTTCAAATTTTATATCTTTGTCCCACCTTTTCTCTTCAATTGTCTATCATTAGTCCATTTATACCACTTTCCCCATATTTTGTAACAGTCTGAATCTTTTTATCTCTAAGTTAATTTGTCCATTTCTGTGCAATCACACATCTTATTGATTATCAGATTTTTGATGGGTGTATTAGAGTTCCTCCAGCATTGTGCGTACGCAATCCTAGCAGCTGTTGTGACAATCAAAATCAGAAACTTGATACTTTTAAGGTATTACCTTTTAAATATACCTAATAAAAATGTTCTGGGGTAGAGTCTACTGTTATTCCTATTATTTCCTGTAACCAATTATGTATCTTTGTCCAATATTTCTTCATTTCAGGACACGGCCACCATATGTGAAAGAAGGTGCCTTCTTGCATTTCCAACAGATCAAATTTAAATTTGGATATATTTTAGCCAATTGTGCATGGGACAAATGCCAGTGTTAGAACACTTTATAAGGACTAGTACATTTTCTTTGCTTGAATGAAGAATAAATTCTTTCTATAGAATTGTAGCCTGTGTTTTACCCACCAACACCCACACCCATTATGATTATTGTAAAAAAAACCAAATCCTATTTACAAAGTCTTCAGAGTCCTATTAAGCTAAATCCTATTTACAAAGTCTTTAGAGTCTTATTAAGCTACTCTTTTAGGCAAAGAGAAATATTGGATAATTTTCAGACTCAGAATTTCAGGTTTTCACTGTGGTTTTACTTGTGAAAAGAGTCACCATAAATAGGCAGAGAATGATCAGGACATTTCTAAGAAGTCTTATCAAAAAGCCACAATTCTCTGCCAGGAGAAAATGCCAAAGGATCAAAGTTTAGTTTCATTCAACATACGGGATGTTTAGTGGAATCTCACATCTGATTGAATCTAGTCTTAGGGAGTTTAGGTCAACTAGCCATTCAGGCAGATACTGGATTTGCACACATGGTAAACTATTGCAAAAATAAATAAATAAAACAATTAATTGTTGCCTGGAGTGATCTATAGATAATCCTGCTGACTAATGTTTATTTATTTATTTTATTGGTCATACAAATATAGTATTGTATTGTAGTATGTTTAACATAATATAAGTATAAAGTAGAGATAGAAAAGATTAAAAAAACATTAGGACAGGAACGGTAGGCACAAAGGTGCACTTATGCACACCATAAAAATTCACAATCATAAACGTCAAAAAATAATCATGGCAACCCCAAAGGTATCCAGCAAACTCCTATGAGAACAAAGAAGAACAGGCTCTTCATTAAGAATCTCTCTTTTATACCAAATAGAATCAAGACAGGGTAGTCTTGAATTTCCTTTCTCAGGACAGTAATCTGATTGTTGCAGATTGTTCTCTTTCTCAGGTCAGATAAATAATGCTGTTACACTTCTTGTTCACAATTATCTCTGAACTCTCTACTCTACAACAACCAGATTACAGTTGTATTGAGTATTGTTCCTTGATGGTTACCTGTTGTGGGATGTCCTCAGACTTATCCTAGAACAAACAGTGGGATCTCACTGCTCTCTCACTAATATTGTAAAGTTGAACATAATTGTATTGTATCTCACTATATCAAAAAAGTATATATGTACCTCAAATATTGTTTATATAAAGGCAGGATATAAACAAACAAACAAACAAGCAAGCAAGCAAGCAAGCAAGCAAGCAAGCAAGCAAGCAAGCAAGCAAGCAAGCAAGCAAGCAAGCAAGCAAGCAAGCAAGCAAGCAAGCAAGCAAGCAAGCAAGCAAGCAAGCAAGCAAGCAAGCAAGCAAGCAAGCAAGCAAACAAACAAACAAACAAACAAACAAACATATGTTTATGACTCGGGGAATTTTCTGCATTGTTTATAATGCTGCCATTTTTAGAACAACAGTTTTTCTTTTGTCATTGCTACTTCAGAATTAAAATATTTGTTAATGTGTGGCTACTATCACCTATTATCTAAAGAGCTAAGAACACTAGGAGACAAGTTAGTAAAACTTTAGCTATTCTAAATTATTTATGATTCTTATTATTACATATAGAGAGTTAAGGCGGTATATAATTTTTTGATTTTTGTAAACAAGTCAATTTTTAAGTTTTAAGTTCTGACATGACCTTGTCTTTTTAAATTTAATCTCCCTATTTTTTAATAGCTAGCTTGATCTTGTTACTGAAATTTTATGGTCTTATGCAAACACTTAGAGCGACATTAAAATGTTTAGTTCAGTGGTGGGTTGTTCTCGGTTTGGACCGGTTCTTAGAACCAGAAGCACTGGTGGCAGGAGGCTCTGCCAACACTCCCATGATGCTCCTGCACATGTGCACATGTGTGAACCAGTAGTAAAAATATCTACAACCCACCACTGCTTTAGTTCTTTTAAACATGAACATATAAAACACATGGACATAAAGATTCCGTGTTGCCAGAATAAACTAGTAATATTTTCTTTTATGTACACTGAGAGCATATGCACCAAAGACAAATCCCTTGTGTGTCCAATCACACCTGGCCAATAAAGAACTCTATTCTAATGTACCTGAAGATTCTGTTTTTAACAATAACCTGATTAATTTTAGAATGTACAGATTTTTTTCATGAGAATATGACATTTTATTTGAGAAATATGTACACATTTCTCAAAAAATCTAATAAATAATAATAATAATAATAATAATAATAATAATAATAATAATAATAATAGTTGTTGTTGTTGTTGTTGTTGTTGTTGTTATATTTTAAAGCACCAATCTAATTTTTTTTACCATTGTGATGGTTAGTTGATTGATTAATCTATAGATGCACACACACACACACACTGACGTAGAGAAAGAAAAATGGCAAGTCAACCAGTTGTTTCAGATTATATTTTTGTCCCCTTATCTTCTTCTCCCAGGCTCAAGCTAAAAACAAACCATCTGGAGCTTATAATATTTTTGAGTTCAAGAATCTCATTTTATAAAGGATGAAGAAGGACTTAGGAAGAGCATAATAAGGACTAATGATCATTGGGGCTATTGAGCAATAAGAATAAGTGATTTTTCTTTCTACACTTCAAACAAAAAGGTTAAAAAACAAAGAAGATTATTTTTTTTGGCATAGCAATCACCAAAAGTGACAAGATTTAGCTATAATAACTGCCTTAAACTAAATAGGATAACAGGCACATCCTGTGAGCAGATAAAAAAGACATATCTTCTGTTGATAATGTCAAGGATGCATTTTATAATTCATTTTTGGATTAATAAAAAGCATTATTTTTTCTGTCTCAAAGAATAGACTTACAGGATTTTGTGCTTCAGAATAGCTTCAAGAATATCGCCGGCTCGACTTACCGGCCACGGCGCTTTTGCGGAAGGGCCGGGCAGACACCGGACTCTCCCATGGCGGCCGCCATCTTTGTTTCGGCCGAAATCTCGCGAGACGAGATTTCGGCCGGGAAAGCCAGGCCCACGTGGCCTGGAATGACGTGGGGACCGGGCGGGGCTTGCTGGCCCTATTTAAGGGCTGCAGGCCCTGGGCCAAGCCTGTTCGCCCGGACCCAGTCATTGGAGCAGACATTTGGCTGTCTGCTCCTGGAGCTTTGCGGCGGCCGCATGGAGGCGGCCGTCGCCTTGGAGGCCTCGTGGCGGACCCAGTCTAAGGAGCAGGCACTTGGCTGTCTGCTCCTGGAGCCTCGCGGCGGCCGCGTGGAGGCGGCCGTCGCCTTAGGGGCCTCGTGACCCAGTCTAAGGAGCAGACACTTGGCTGTCTGCTCCTGGAGCCTTTCGGCGGCCGCGTGGAGGCGGCCGTCGCTTTTGAGGCCTCGTTGGAGGCTGGAGGTGGTCAGCAGGCTTCGGCCCATCCGGGGCTGGCGGTCTGCCCATCTTCCAGAGGAGCTCCGGGGCAGCATCGAGCTTTCGGCGCGTGAGGCCTCCCACCCCCACCCCGCTGTAAGGCGGCCGCGTGTTGCGGTCGCCATTTTGAGAGCCTCATCGGAGGCTCGGGGGAATGGTTTGGGGGGCTTCGGTTTTGGCGGGCAGACCAGGCCTGGTGCCATTTGGCTGTTGCCCCCCCCCTATTTCTGGGGGGGGGATCGTTATGGTAGCCCCCTGGGGACGTGGGGGGCTCGGGCGGAGGGCTCGCGTGGGCGGCCCCTCCCGTTGCGTGGCCCCCCCCCCATGAAACAATAAAATAAATAAACATAAAATGCCTAAAAAGGGAGGACAGTGGGGCCCGTGGCGGCAGCTTCCTGCTGCTGCGCTGCCTGTTTGGGCAGAGGCCTTTCGCTGCCCTCTTGGCCCTCTGTGTAAAATAAGAACCACGGGTACACATAGATTATAATAATAATAATGGGACTGATGATGGTTACAATTATATATTCTATATGGCACCATGAACATATGACGGCAAGGGTAGACCCATTGGCCCCTCTGGTCTGCCCTTGTTCTGTTCTGTATTTTATCTTGGGATGGATATATGTTTATCCCAGGCATGTTTGAATTCTGTTACTGTGGATTCATCTTCCGGGCCTGCTGGAAGTTTGTTCCAAGCCTTCGCTATTTTAGTGAAGTCATGGTCAAACTTCGGTACAGTTATAATCTAACTTAATATTTAAGTATTGTTGCCTCTCGGCCCCAGTTTTTGGGGTTTTTTGTTTCGGGGGGGGACACCTGTACCCAGGTTTGCCCCCCCCCTCCTGGCTCCTAGTGCGGGACCACAGGCCCCTGGGGCTGCTTTTGCCAGGGCCTGGTGTGTCGGGGGCGGGGGGGTTTGACCCCGCCAACCCAGGCTGTATGGCCTTCCCCCTTTTGATGGTTTACCCGTCGGGGCCAGGGAGCTTGGACATGGGGGCCACCACTGTGGGACCCGTTCCCTGCATGTCAGGGGTTCGCTGCAGAGGGGCTTGTTTCTCCCCTTTTGTATGTGCGGCCATGCGTCTGGGTAGCGGGGCTCCCATGCCGCTTACAGGTTGCCCCTGCCCCTGAAAGGGGACGGTTGGGAGTGGGGGGGGGTCCAGGGTACAAACCCCACCTACTGGGGGGAAAGCTGGGCCCTGCCCAATTATTTACAAAACAACAACAACAACAACACTGGGGTTGGTTGAGGGACGACCACCCTCGCTCGAGAGCGGCCGCTCTCTTGCTAGGTTTCTCCAAGGGATTCCGGATCCCTTACATGGGTTCGAGCAAGCCTGGGCGGCATTGTTCGGTCCGGAATAGCATAAGTGGTGGCCATGGGGAGGGGCCTTGGGCCCTTCCCGGAGCCGCCCTTCCCAAATCTTGGGGTCTCCCCATTTGGGGGGTCCCCTGAAAGGTGGGTGATGAATTTAGGTTGATTCACCACTTGTCTTTTCTTAAAAGGGAGTCAGTGAGGGATTTCCTTCCTGACGAACTTTATTTAGTCCGGCTCGCATCCTTTGATGCGGTCGTGGCCATGGTAAGGCAGTGTGGGGTTGGAGCCCTTATGGATAAATGCGACATTAGGTCAGCATCCCGGCTCTTCCCCATGCACCCAGACGGCTTCGGGCTTTTTGGGCTTCCATTTCATGGGTGTTTTTATACGGCGGGGTTACCCACGGGTGGCTCCGTCTCTTGCTCTCTTTTGGGCGAGCTCAAGCACCTTATTGGAGTGGGCGCTCAGGAGGCGCAGCGGTCTGGGCTCGGCGTTCACTACCTCGAGGGTTTCTTGGTGGCGGGGACGGCGCGGGCAGAGCACTGCTTCGCTCTGCTGCGGGTCTTTGAAGCCCTTTGGCCCTGTTGGGGGTGCCTTTAGCCCCTGCGGGGACCGAGGGCCCCGCCACCGGGATTACCTTCCTCGGTATTGAATTGGACTCAAAGGTGCAATCTTCTAGATTGCCCCTGGACAAGTTGGCTAAAATTGGGGATACCCTTACGGTTCTGGGCTGCCGGAAGGTCAACCTTTGGCAGCTCCAGGAACTGGTTGGGATACTTAATTTTGCCCGCCGGGTCGTGGTGCCGGGCAGGGTTTTTTCTAGGAGGTTATATGCTGCGATGAAGGGGCTCCGTTTGCCCCGTCATCGTACCCGCTTAGGTGCAAGGGTCAGGGCTGACCTCTGCGTGTAGCGGGAGTTCTTAGAAAGTTTTCCGGGGTTGTTGTTTGGGAGGCAAGAGCTTCTTTTGAAGCTGAATTGCAGTGTGTTCTGATGCTGCAGGGACCTGTGTTAGGTGCAGGGTGTGTTAGGTGACCAGTGGGGGCTGGTCTGCGTGGCCTCCAGCATGGAGGGCCTCTTCATTGGTTGAGGATTTGACCTTTTTGGGGGCTCTCCCCCTTGATAGTGGCCCTAGGGCTTTGGGGGGAGCAGTTTAGGGCAAGACTGTGCATTTTGGTGTGACAAGCTTAGTGGTTGTCCACGTGGTGCACGCCCTATCCTCTAAGGGTGACAGGGTCATGCGGCTTTTCCGCCATTTGGTGCACAGGTCCTTGTCCCTGAGCACATTGTTTTTGTCTAGGCATGTCCCCGGGTTAGATAACGGGGTTGCTGAAGCCTTGTCCCGTGGTCAGTTGTCCCGTTTCGGACCATGGCCCCGTGGGCACGTGTGTCGCCGGAGGTTTTTCCGGCCCACTTTCGGAGCCTAGGTGGGCTCCTGGGCAGTGGAGAGTAGAGGCTTGCTGGCTACGGCACTCTCGGGAGTGTCTGGCACTCTGGGGGGCTTAGCAGCAGGCAGGGAAGAGTTTGGGCTTTGCAGGCAGTATATGGGTTAGCCCTAGCTGGCCTGCCCCAGTTGTGTACCTGGCCATATTTGTGTCCAGCTTAGGCAGCGTGGCCTTTCAGTTAGGACTATTAGGTCCAGGTTGGCCGGCTTCGCCTTGTTTAAGGCGGGGGCGGGGTTATTGGTTTTATGGCATCTTCCGCAGTGTGACAGTGCGGAAAGTTGGGCCGGGGCCGCATTGCGGGCCGCCGGGTCAATTTGGTGCCTTCCATCTCATTACTTCAGTAAGGTGGGTGCTAGTATGTAGGGTTTGGCCAGGCCAAGTATGGATCCCGCCATTCGGGAACGCTCGTTCTCGAGAGGCGCTGCCACTAGTGCGGTAACGGCCTCTCGATACGGAGGATTCGGGAAGTCGCTCGCCGGCGGTCAACGGCCTGTTGAGGGTCCGGGTAAGATCTTAGGCCAGGTTCCTCCTTTGGTCCCCTTCTATTCAACCCCGCCAGGACGCGACCGACGGTGTTGCTTGGGGTCAGAGCGCTCCGAGACCACTCAGCAACAAGTTACCATCGGGGGTGGGGACCCTGCCGTCGTGGCGGCTGGGTCCTGGCTGTCTGGTGGGGAGACGGGGTGTGCGGTGGGAATGGCGTTTCTACCGCTATTGCTGGGAGGGCGGCATTCCATTGCTGCGCCCAGGTGGTCCTGGGAGGGCGGCATCCCATTGCTGCGCCCAGGAGGTGCTGGGAGGGTGACATCACGTTGCTGCGCCCAGTTGGTCCTGGGAGGGCGGCATCCCATTGCTGCGCCCAGGTGGTGTCGGGGGGCGGCATTCCATTGCTGCGCCCAGTGGGGCTGGGAGGGCGGCATCCCATTGCTGCGCCCAGTCGGTGGCCAGGGGCGGCATCCCATCGTTGCGCTCAGAGTGTGCTGGGAGGGCGGCATCCCATTGCTGCGCCCAGTTGGTGCTGGGAGGGCGGCATCCCATTGCTGCGCCCAGCTGGGACTGGGAGGGCGGCATCCCATTGCTGCGCCCAGTCGGTGCCGGGGGTTGGCATCCCGTTGCTGCGCCTGGATGTGTGCTGGGAGGGCGGCATTCCATTGCTGCGCCCAGTTGGTGCTGGGAGGACGGCATCCCAGTGCTGCGCCCAGTTAGTGCCGGGGGCGGCATCCCATTGCTGCGCCTGGATGTGTGCTGGGAGGGCGGCATCTCATTGCTGCGCCCAGTTTGTGCTGGGAGGGCGGCATCCCATTGCTGCGCCCAGATGGTACTGGGAGGGCTGCATCCCATTGCGGCGCCCAGGTGATGGGTCTGGCACTGTGGTGGCAAGGACCTGTGGGGTCTGGGGGTCGTTTTCGATCTGCCAGGTTCGCGAAGCCTGCGGTGGCTTCGCACTGTGCGGCCCTCCACGCAAGTGGTGTGGTCGAGATCCTCTCGGGGATCGCTTGGTGGGACGCCATTTCCCTTAGGGCCCTTCACCGGGTTAGACGGGGAGTTAAGGCCTGGGGTACGGTAGTCAGAAAGTTAGGTGGGGTGGTTGTGGCCCATCCCCGCATCACCATAGATCAGCTGTGGCTTTACCTGGCTGCTGGTCTTCCTCTGTCAGAACTGAGGAACACCACTTTCTCACAGGACCTGCAGTGTCTCTGCGTGAGCTGGCGCAGTAGAGGGGGGAGTCGGGGGGCCAAGATAGAGATCTGACCCCCGCTCCGTGGCAGGTTAGGGGCGGAAATCTGGGTGGTGGTTCAGCAACTGCGCGTTCTCCCTTGGGCATCTTTGGGGATGATTGACAGGTTCTCTCCAAGCTCATGGTGGGTGCTACCTGCGCACTTGGGGGGAACCTGTCTTTGGGTCCCGCTATTGAAGTCCCAGGGTAGGGGTGAGCCGGCGGGACCCCCCTCATGCGAGTGCATGGCAGGGTCTCAGGTGAGGGAGAGGTCCCTCACCTGGACCAGCATCGAGCTACGCCCTTAGTTGCCCAGGAATGTTGACCTTTTACGTCATTTCCGCCCCGGAAGTGTTTGTTTGACCCTGCAGGTCCACTGTTTCCGGGTCATAGTGGAATATATTAATTTATGCAAATTTATGCTAATTCATGCTAATTTAATTAATAAATTATGCAAATTTATTTTAATAAAAATGACCCAAGTTTAAATCCAGCTCTGGTGTCCGTGTCGTTACTCCGTCTCTTCTGCAATAAGTAGCCAGTGTTAGAAATTGAACTAAAATGCATATTATTTTCTATTTGAAATCCTTTTCAGGTCAGGATGTAATATGTATTTCAGTATCTAAAATATGGATAAACAACATGATTTGTTCCAACTGTTTTAGGCTTCAGTTTCTCCATCTCCTTATCACTGGCCTTGTTCACTGGAAGCTCAGGTCAAAAACATTAGGATGAAACTAGGAACACCTTCTCTTCAAACTGTCTTTTTCTGTGTCACAGATTTTGAAAGCACAGCTCAGTCTAAGGAAATCCTGGACTGGATCAATAAGCAGATTTTGAAAATAAAACTGTTCCTTATAAGAACAATTCTTGTTCTCAGCATTTAAGCAGGGCTTGAAAGTAATACTTTGTTCCGTGTGAGAAAAGCCCTTGCCTTTGGTGCTTAAGTCGTTTTTGAAAATAAATCTTTGTTCTGAATAAGAACATCCATTGCCTTCAGCACTTAAGGAGATTTTGAAATGAAAATACTGTGTTCTAGAGAAAAGCCCCCAACGTTTCTTACCTACAGTGTCTGCAATCACCAGCCAAATCCTAGACTGTATAGTACTATTCTTTCTGAGATCTGGTAGCTAGCAGTTTTGGAAATATCTGCTGCTATTTCCAGCCCTCTCTCTCTGACAACTCTTGTCCCTGAGAAAAACAGCAAGCCAAGCCACTCTGAAATTCAGTTCATATCAGGCCGCTGGCTGGGGACTTCTGGGAGTTGAAGTCCAGATATTTTCAAGTTGCCAAGGTTGGGAAACACTGCTCTAGACTAGTTATACATGGGATGAATCAATGGGCTTGGCTGCTCAATTGCCACCTACCTTATCAATCACATCTGTGAAGCACAGATTATATTTAGTGTTCAGAGGCAGTAGTACTGGTAGAAGAGCTCTTTACTCAGTTTACAGGAAGATTTGGCCTGCTAAAAAGAACACGTTTTGAGATGGAATTAATTTATCCAAAATACTACTGCTTGGAATACATGCATACTTGTGGGGAAATATGTAAAATACAATTTTATTAAAATAAAAATATTTCTTCTATCTATTTAAAATATTATACATTACTAAAAAAAGAATCAGGTAGAATTTTGAATAAGTATATGCAATGATGAAGTAGAAATTAAGTGATCTATGAGCTAGCTTTCTCTTATGTGAAGGGAAAAACATTGATGTCATCTGCTAAGTGTGTAAATACTTGATTTTGGCCCAGTTTATAATACACACATTGGTTGACTTTTGAGAGTCTTACACAAATAAAAGATATAGGAAGTACCGTGAAATCCACTTTACTACAAATGCTTTACAAATTATCTGGATCAGGATTTCCACATCCTAAAAGCAGAAGAACATATTTTCTATCATCCCTACATTGTTCCATCCATCTGACATAGTGAGAAAAACCACATTTAACAATCACCCGAATATCTCCTTTTCCATTGCTTTATAAAGGCCTCCCTAGAACCATCAGTCTTACAGGAAAGATTCCACTAAAGAAAACCTTTACTGTTATCACCTGTGTGTTATTTTTCCATTGCCACACTCTTTTCTTCTAATGCCAAAATGAACAAAAACTGCTCTGTTTAAAATAGAGTGCCTATCCTGAATAATATCGAAGATTTGTCCAAATACATCTAACTAGAGTGGATTTTGCAACAACAGTTTCCAGGAAGACAACTGGGAAATTCTATTTAGTTCATGCCTTGCCTAGTTAATAGTGGCCTGCAAATCAGTCAAAATCCAGATCCCGCTTGGGATTTAAAAGTGGCATGATTGGATTTTAGTTGCAGATTTGAGGTTTAAAGGAAACAAGATTAGATTTGCCAGAATCTACAATTTCATTCCCCAAAAAAGTTTGAAACATGGGCTACAAAGACTATTAAAAGCATAAGTATCTGTTTCCATTTTTTTTGTTAGCATAATAGGATAAAAATAGGATGGTAGGTCTTTTAGAAGGCATCATCCTGAACAAGTTAAATTAATGTATAATGCATTTATTTACAATTTAAAAGGCCACCCAACCTGCAGTGATTCTGGATAGCATACAATATAAATGAAAAACAAAGCTGCAGCATGTTGAACAGATAAAACAACTAAAGGTTAGCTATAAACAGAACAAACAAGCATTATACAAGCATACTAAACATAACTCAGGCCAGCTTCTAGCCCAAGTGCTTTCCAGCCCCACAACCATCTCCAACAACCACACAGCCACTCTTGCTGGAAAATTGGAGAATTGCCAGCAAACAGAGTACAGAGACTAATAAGACTATAGAGTAAGTCATATAACTTTATGACGAAAGGATGATATAAAATATGGATAGGAAAAAAATGGACACACAAAAAAGCAATTGCATTTTAAAAGTGATATAGTCTCTCTCCCTCTCTCTTTCTTTTATCCCCCTCTTTTCAGACAAGCCTGTGCAAATTGATTTTTAAAAAAATTCAGACTATTATTTACCAGCTGTTCTAATAAGATAATTTGTGGAAATAGTAAAGCGTATCATCCAGATATTCATGTGATGATCAGAGACTATATCACATCCCTAAGCTCACTCTTCTCAGCTTTCCTCATTTACTCATGTAATAGCATTTAAGGCTCTGTAAGTCCATAAATGGTCACATATCTAAATTGCCTCCGACACTTTCCAAAGTAACCTGAAGGCATTCAGTCCAATGCCTCAAATGTTTCTGAAGATTAAATTCACACACACACAAAAATCTACTATAACTTGTTCCAACTGAAAGATCCTTTTGAAGCTTTAAACATGTTTACTAGCTAAGCCTTGGTCCGATTTAACTGAGCTCATATTTTACAGGCTGGGTAGATAACCATTTGATGCTGGTAGGTTTTTAAAAAAATATTGTTAACAATAATAATGCAGTAGTTTATCTCTTGTGCTATTTTATTATCAGTGCAACCTTGTGAAATATAATTCTAACAACTTTGTAAAAAAATCCATCTCATCCAAAGAGTACCATAGCAAAAGGAAAATTTGAATTATCTTTCTGTTTTTCATGTTGCTATCTTTTGTGTGTATTCTATTTAGAGACAGGTTCTTGGAGATCAGGTTTCAGTGAAATTACAATTATAACTACAGTGATCCCTCGATTATCGCGAGGGTTCCGTTCCAAGACCCCTCGCGATAATCAATTTTTCGCGATGTAGGGTTGCGGAAGTAAAAACACCATCTGCGCATGCGCGCCATTTTTCATGGCCGCGCATGCGCAGATGGTGGAGTGTGCGTGGGCGGCGGGGAAGACCCAGGGAAGGTTCCTTCGGCCGCCCAGCAGCTGATCTGCTCGGCAGCGCAGCGAGGAGCCGAATCGGGGTTTCCCCTTTGCGTGGGCGGCGGGGAAACCCCGATCTTCGTCTGCTCGCTGCTGCTGCAGCCGCCCAGCAGCTGATATGCTCGGCAGCACAGCAGCAACGAGCAGACGAAGATCGGGGTTTCCCCACCGCCCACGCAAAGGGGAAACCCCGATTCGGCTCCTCGCTGCGCTGCCGAGCAGATCAGCTGCTAGGCGGCCGAAGGAACCTTCCCTGGGTCTTCCTCGCTGATGCCCCCGCTCGCCCGCCTGCCCGCCACCCGCCGCCCGCTGCCCGCCGCGCGCCAGCAAGAGGGGGAGAGATATAGAAAGAGAGAGAAGGAAAGAAAGAAAGATGAGAAAGGAAGGAAGAGAGTGACGTCATCGGGTGGGAAAAATCACGATATAGCGTTTCGCGAAGAACGAGATCGCGAAAATCGAGGGATCGCTGTACTATCAATCAATAACAAAAAGGAAAGAGATTACATTTAGTTCAATGTCCTATTAGATATAAAGTGTCCCTTGAGTCTAGCTTGATCATGGACATATAGTAGCTACTATACATTCTTTGCTACTTTAGTAGAAGTAGAGGCTGGCAGCTTTACCAAAATGGATGCTACAGATGTATTTTTCTCTCCCTTGCTCATTAGGTATGGGATTCATATTAGCCACTGATGTGGGTTTTTTCCCTGCAAACTCAAAGGAAGCATTCTTTTTTAAGGCATATATAGTCTTCACATTGTATGCACGAAACTTCTGCTTTGTATAGTTGCTAGTTTACATACTGTTGTGGTTCAGCCTGAGGCTGCTCAGGGACCGGCTGTGTCTCTGCTGGCTCCATGCCCAGAGGAGGATAACAGTGGAGAGGAGGAACAGTCGGACGGGGGAGAGGAAAATCAGGAATGGGATGAAGGAGAACAGCATGAGAGCCCCGGGGGGGGGGGGGCTCCCCCAGCCAGTAGTTTGGAGTCATTAGGTGATGAAGCTCAAGCCGTCATTGACATGGGACAGAGACGGTCAGATCAAAGAAAGGAGCAATTAAAGAAGTATTATCAGCACTGAATTAGGAACAGCTGGGTTTGGGTGTGGTCCTCCTTAACAGGGTTTAAAAGACAGGCAATCCCTTGAAGCCATGTGGAGTGTTATCAGTTTGGCGTTGCGTTATCCTGTCTTGTTTCTCGGCGTCTCTGTTCCTGGCTTGTGGCCCAGCAGCTTTGGAAGACCCGTGGGAGGTGTAGGTCTGCTATCTACAGCCTCGGCTTAGCAGCAAGAATTCTGTATTGCTGCATGGACTTTTGCCTTCATGGATATATCTGAAGATACAGCATTTTCCTGTTTGTAAGGACATTTTCTGTTACCTGTGTTTTTCTTGAATTTTATAAAACTGCCTTTGCCTTTTACCAGTGTGTCTGGCTTCTCTTTTTGGGTTGGTATTGGCTTCTTAATCAGGGGGGTGTTGGGGAGTCCTTGCAGAGTAGTGCCGAGGATTTTAACACGTTTTTCGCTGATAAAATCGCTCGGATCCGAGCGGACCTCGACTCTAATTGGAATACAGAGTCAACTGACAACGAGTCAGTTGAGGTGACTGGGGCACGTACTTGTCCACCTGCCTTGGAAGAGTTTGATCTGGTGACACCTGATGAAGTGGACAAGGCCATTGGAGCTGTGAGTTCCGCCACCTGTTTACTGGATCTGTGTCCCTCCTGGCTGGTTTCGGCCAGCAGGGAGGTGACACGGAGCTGGGTCCAGGAGATTGTCAATGCTTCTTTGGGGAGGGGGTCCTTCCCGGATCCCTACAAGGAGGCACTTGTGCGCCCCCTCCTCAAGAAGCCGTCCCTGGACCCAGCCATTCTCAATAACTATCGACCAGTCTCCAACCTTCCCTTTATGGGGAAGGTTGTTGAGAAGGTGGTGGCGCTCCAGCTCCAGTGATCCTTGGAAGAAGCCGATTATCTAGGTCCTCAGCAGTCAGGATTCAGGCCCGGCTACAGCATGGAAACTGCTTTGGTCGCGCTGATGGATGATCTCTGGTGGGCCCGGTACAGGGGTTTATCCTCTGTCCTGGTGCTTCTTGACCTCTCAGCGGCTTTCGATACCATCGACCATGGTATCCTTTTGCGCCGGCTGGAGGGGTTGGGAGTGGGAGGCACTGTCCTTCAGTGTTTCTCTTCCTACCTCTCTGGTCGGTCGCAGTCGGTGTTAGTGGGGGGTCAGAGGTCGACCTCTAGGTTACTGCCTTGTGGGGTACCTCAGGGGTCGGTCCTCTCCCCCCTGCTATTCAATATCTACATGAAACCTCTGGGTGAGATCATCCAAGGGCATGGGGTGAGGTATCATCAGTATGCAGATGATACCCAGCTTTACATCTCCACCCCTTGTCCAGTCAGCGAAGCAGTGGAAGTGATGTGCCGGTGCCTGGAGGCTGTTGGGGTCTGGATGGGTGTCAACAGACTCAAGCTCAATCCGGATAAGACAGAGTGGCTGTGGGTTTTGCCTCCCAAGGACAATTCCATCTGTCCATCCATCACCCTGGGGGGAGTCACTAACCCCCTCAGAGAGGGTTCGCAACTTGGGCATCCTCCTCGATCCACAGCTCACATTAGAGAAACATCTTTCAGCTGTGGCGAGGGGGGCGTTTGCCCAGGTTCGCCTGGTGCACCAGTTGCGGCCCTATTTGGACCGGGAGTCACTGCTCACAGTCACTCATGCCCTCATCACCTCGAGGCTCGACTGCTGTAATGCTCTCTACATGGGGCTACCTTTGAAAAGTGTTCGGAAACTTCAGATCGTGCAGAATGCAGCTGCGAGAGCTATCATGGGCTTTTCTAAATATGCCCATGTCACACCAACACTCCGCAGTTTGCATTGGTTGCCGATCAGTTTCCAGTCACAATTCAAAGTGTTGGTTATGACCTATAAAGCCCTTCATGGCACTGGACCAGAATATCTCCAGGACTGCCTTCTGCCGCACGAATCCCAGCGACCAGTTAGGTCCCACAGAGTTGGCCTTCTCCGGGTCCCGTCAACTAAACAATGTCGTTTGGCGGGACCCAGGGGAAGTGCCTTCTCTGTGGCGGCCCCGACCCTTTGGAACCAACTCCCCCCAGATATCAGAGTTGCCCCCACCCTCCTAGCCTTTCGTAAGTTCCTTAAAACCCACCTCTGTCATCAGGCATGGGGGAATTGACATGTTCCCTCCCCCTAGGCTGATAAAATTTATGCATGGTACGCTAGTATGTATGATTGGTTTTAATTTGTGGTGTTTTTAAAATTAACTTAAATATTAGATTTGTTTTACATTGTATTGTTATTGCTGTGAGCCACCCCGAGTCTGCGGAGAGGGGCGGCATACAAATCTGATTAAACTTAAACTTAAACTTCTGGACTGACCCAGACAGAACACATACTAGTGCAGTTTTTGAAATCAATATATATCCAGAAGCCATTATTTTTCTGAACATAGCTATTTTCCATGTAAATTTGCTTATTCTGCATGGAAGAAACTAATTTGAAGAGTTGCTGGCTAAGTGACTCTCCAAACCTATGTACAGTAGATTATGCTGGCAATAGGAGAAGCTTGTCAGCAGCAGACCCAGAAGATAGCAAAAGGTCAGTTAGGGTGGCAGAAAGCAAGATGGCAGAGGAATTAAAGGAAGAATTGTGAAAATTGTGGGGAGAGGGGTATTCAACCAAAAAAGAAAAGCATCCCTCCACTGTCAAAGAAATCTTAGGTTGTATTAACAGAGATATTTTGTGAAGATAAGAGAAGTCAGCATTGCTTTAATTCTGCTAGGTGAAGCATCATCTAAAACATCCAGTTTTGGCTGCCATATATTATGAAGAAGATTGACAAATAAGAATACTTACTGATAAACAGATACCAAAATAATATGAGGGCTTGAAAGGAAAACACAGGATGAATAGCTAGAGATGTAGGAGATGTTTATCGTGGAGAAGAAAAGACTGCAAGGAGGCATTATAGACATCCTCAAGTATCTGAAATGCTGCCATATAGAAGATGGGACAATATTATTCAATGATTCTCCAGAAGACAGGAGAAGAAATAATGTATTTAAATTACAAGCAGTAGAATTACAAGACAAAATTCTTAATAGTAACAGCAGTTCAGCCATGGGAAGTGATGTACTCTCCACTCCAGGTCTTTAAGCAGACTGAATGGCCATTGGTCATTGAATTTCAGCACTGATTATACTAAATGATCCCTAGCGTATCTTCTGGGCAGGGGTGAAATTCAAAAATTTTCCCTACTGGTTCTTTGAGCATGGCTTGGTGAGTGTGACAGGAAAAGGATACTGCAAAATCTCCATTCCTACCCCACTCCAGGAGAAAGATACTGCAAAATCCCTAATGCCTCACCACTCCAGGGGAAGGTTATTGTAAAATCTCCATTCCCACCCAACTCTGGGGCTAGCCCGAGGTGGTGTTTGCCAGTTGTCTAAACTACTCAAAATTTCCACTACCAGTTCTCCAGAACCTGTGAGAACCTACTGGATTTCATTCCTGCTTTTACGATTCCACCAGAAGGAGTCCAAAGCCAGCAAGAGAATAGAATGTATAATTTGGAACTAAACACAGACTTGTTTAAGAGTTTATGAAAAACAGCTCTACCCTGAGGATAGTAGCCAGAAAACAGAACTTTTCTTTTCTAATTGATTTTCTATTAAATACATTTCTCAGTGCTTAATTAATATCATGTTGTCTGGGTATTTAATTTGCTTAACACTACACATTATATTCTTAATCTCCATCCGGTAGTGGGTTCTAAAACCCTTTACTACCAGTTCACATGTGTGCATGTATATACAGAAGTGTCCCAGGTGGGTGGGTGGAGCCTCCTACCACCAGCACTACCGGTTTTTAGAACTGGGCCAAACTGGGAGAAATCCACTGTTGTCTCCACCCCTTTTTCCCAACCATTGGTAAAATAAATTCCATGATTGATAATATTCTACATCCTCCTTCTGTTTAATTTTCAATGTCAATCTATCCATTTCTGCCCAATCTAGTATCTTCTTGATTATTTCTTCATCTTTTGGTATACTTTCATTTTTCCAATATTGAGCGAAAATAATATTTGCTGCTGTTAAGACATGTAATATTAAATAAATACATTTCTTATCAGTTTTTCTGATATTATACCTAATAAAAACAATTCAGGTTTAAAACCTACATGTTTCTCTATCATCTTTTCTAACCACCTGTGTATCTTTGCCCAATTTGTTTTTTTGCTTTGACACAACTCCACCACAAATGATAAAATATGCCCATTAGCTTTAGGGTTTTCTTTTAAGTGTCTTTGACTGAGAGGCTGATTTATTTTTAAATGCCCCAACATCATTGGAAAAGATCCTGATTTAGGGGAAAGATTGAAAGCAAAAGGAGAAGGGGAGGGCAAAAATAGTATCATTTAAAAAAATGATTTTTCCCCCAGTTGATTTGTTTTTAATTAAACTTTTCATGTACTACTCAAAATCAAAAAGAAGGAAAGGGCAACAGTTCTTCTATATTTAGAGAACTAAAGCCAGTGTTGGGGTTTGCATGTTGCCCTGTTTGTGAAAGAACTGATAACATCCTTCTCTTTCAACATTCATTTCAGAGACTCACAAACAGCAGCCAGATTCTGCATATAGGCTGCTATCACTATTCAAACACATCTTATTTCAAGGTCATGTAAAAGAGCACAGTTGAAGCTATTAGCACTAAGAACTCACACTGAAAAGCTTGACTACTGTACAAACATTTCCATTACTGCAGTTAACTGACATTTTTCCATTAGCAGGCGAAGTTACAGCCAGTGATCACCCTTAGCAAGGCAGTAATTTTATGGATTTATTCTATGTGTTGTAAATATTATTCCGTATCTTTGCCCCTTAATGCATTTTCAGTTCTTCAAAATCAATGCACTATACCACATTATGGTGAGATTGGATCTGTTTTCAGCTAGGGATTTCCTGCTAACAGTTTTTGGGTAAGCTGCCAAGATTTCATTTCCTAATAATATTAGAAAGATGACATGTTTATTCATTGTTAGTTTGGGCTCTATCCTTCAGGTTACTATTTGGGTTTACCAGGATTGCACAGAAATGCATGGGCTGCTTTTATTTCAATAGAGTTTCAAAACTGATTTTCATAGCAGTTCAGCTTCACACTTTTTTTTCATTGATGCTATAACTTTGAATGGTCACTAAATGAACTGTTGCAAGGTGAAGACTACCTGCATTGGCTTTCAACCTCAATGGATAACAATTTGCCTGTTTCAAAGATCAAGCTCATACTTTGGAGCAGGAATGTCAAACTCAATGCCCGCGGGTTAGATCTGGCCCCTGGAATGCTTAGATCTGGCTTGCAGGGCTGCTCTGGAAACAACGAAGGACTGGATGGGGCCTCTGCCAGCAAAAACAGGCTCCTGATTTCCGTTTTTGTCTGGGACGGCCTCCTGCAACCCTCTGCTGCTTAAAATAGAGCTCGGGAGGGCCAGCCTCCCTAGCTGTGTTTTTGCTGGCAGATGATTGCAGAAGGCTGTCCCAGCCAAAAATGGAGATTGGGAGCCCATAGCATCTTCAATGCGAATGACATCAAGCTGGTCACGCCCACCCTGTCCATGCACACCCCAGCCCCCCAGGGTGAAACACAACCCTGATGCAGCCCTCAATGTAATCAAGTTTGACACCTCTGCTGTAGAGCAAATGAGAAGAATTAACTCTTCTTCATCAAGTCTATAACCTTCAGTTCCTTCTAACATTCTCTGTAGTTCTGTACTCAGATTCTTAGTTAGGAGCAGTTGTGGAGGCCTTTTAACTGTTCCTTGTTTGTTTAAATGTTCTTTCTTTGTTTCTAAATACATAGCAAGAGTTAACATGTGATGTACATTGCAGACTGAGGCACTTCACAAAGCTGTGTTTATTTATTCAAGAACTGATAGTTTCCTTCTTGAACAGACATGTTTTTTTAAAAAGGAAGATGACAACTGGCAGAAGAAAAAACCCTCCAAAACATTTATTATATACATTTACAAGACAATGTATGCTATCGGTTTTCAGCAAAGCCTTTGAGAATTCTTAGAAAACAGTGAGCAATAGACCTGGGGGTTTTTTTGGCAGCCTTGGGGCCATTGATCTGATGATGGTAACCATCAAGATCTGGCCATAAATGTATTTAAATTATTTTTAAACTGTTTTTAGAGATTTTAGTATTATTTGGATGTTTTATACTTTTGGTTGTGAACCGCCTAGTGTCCCTAGGGAGTCGGACAGCATAAAAATTGATTGAATTAGTTGGGGGAAAGATCAAAAGCAACGTGAGAAAATATTATTTCACTGAAAGAGTAGTAGATCCTTGGAACAAACTTCCAGCAGACGTGGCTGGTAAATCCACAGTAACTGAATTTAAACATGTCTGGGATAAACATATATCCATCCTAAGATAAAATACAGGAAATAGTATAAGGGCAGACTAGATGGACCATGAGGTCTTTTTCTGCCGTCAGTCTTCTATGTTTCTATGAATGAATGAATGAATAAAATAATCTGTCTGCCTTAGCATAAATTTGCTCATCTTGAGACAGGGTTACCTCTTCATTTGTAGGCAGCAGTAGGATGAAATATGTACGTTCCACTGTTTCCAGCAATATTTTCATTAAAAGCCTATTATCCATTCATCCAAGAGAGGCTTTGTGTTTATCTCTGAGGCAGAAAAGGACCACTCAGCAGCTTTTGTGCCTGTCATCCTGGTTTTAAAACAGAATTTAAGACCTTGTTTTTCTCTTTGGCATTGTCCACACGCAGCTGGCTTTGCAGATGTTTTCTGAGTAAGGGCAGGCTATGACTTTTTAAGACCTTACAAATGTCAGCTGTATTACAGCCTTATATATTCTTGCAGATTGGAAGGCTGCAAAATGCATCTGTCTCCCAGCACATTCTCTTCCATTCCCTGGGTCACTCAATGCTATTCTAAAAGGGGGGAAAAGTGATTTCCTGGCAATAAATGTAACACAGATGTCCTCATATGTACATATATACGTGCCTTGCTTGCAGCCTGTTTACAGAACTCGGATTTCAGAGAATTATACCACGGGCTCTTTTCCAATGGAAGACAAAGGCTTAGCCCAGTTACAGTAACATTGCACTAATTCAAATGAACAAAGACACCAGAGAATTCTAATTACAAATGCTGTTGAAACTCTGTTGAATCGACACATTTTGCTGCCTGAGGTGGAGTGACAAATGGCATCCCCTACATATTCCAGACAGGGCATGCTTGCAGCAAAGTCTCTTGGAAAATAATTTAATTAAGGATTACTTTACTCACACTTGGCATCTGTTATTTTTAATTATATTATCAAAATAATTGCAAATGGATTGCTTCCTTCTAAAAGAATGCTTTTCTAGGACAGACGGCTTGAATACAGAGGTTTAAAATGCATCATCTCTCCTTAAGATTACAAACATCCACACGTACACACTTAAGAGGATTTTGCCCCATTTTATGACCCTTTTTTGCCAGATTTATGAAGTTAAGTTAAGTAACACAGTTGTTAAATGAAACTGGCTTCCCATTGACGTTGCTTGTCAGAAGGTCACAAAATATGACCCCTTGGTCACTGCAACCATGATAAATATGAATCATTTGCCAACATCACATGACCATGGGGATCAAGGGTGAGTTCCACTTATCTTCACCATCGGTTTGCAACATGATGTTTCACATGCGTGCGCGCATGTCCCCTCATAAAATTTCACTTCTGCAAATGCTCAGAAGGTGGATTCAGACCAAAGCACAGCTGAGAAGCTGATCAGTTCTGCTTCGGGTGAAGAAATAAAGGTTATTATTAACCTGGGGGCAGGCGGGTGGTCTTTTTCCCAAGCAGAGAATGAGCAGAAGCCATCCAAACACAGGAAAATTCGCCAAAAATTCAGAAAGAAAGATGGCACAAACCAGCACTGATAGAACCGGATCCAAGATGCCAATCTTACACCACCAATGGGTCACTAACGATTCAGGTGATCATGTCCGAACCGGAATGAAACCACCCCTGTTGGAGATGCTGCAATGGTCATAAGTATGAAAAAAATGGTAACAAGTCATTTTCCCCCAGTGCTAGTATAACTTTGAGTGGTTACTAAATGTTCTGTCTGGGTCACTCCAGAAGCCAATACCAACCCAAAAAGAGAAGCCAGACACACTGGTAAAAGGCAAAGGCAGTTTTATAAAATTCAAGAAAAACACAGGTAACAGAAAATGTCCTTACAAACAGGAAAATGCTGTATCTTCAGATATATTCACAAAGGCCAAAAGTCCATGCAGCAATACAGAATTCTTGCTGCCAAGCCAAAGCTGGAGATACCAGACCTATACCTCCCACGGATCTTCCAAAGCTGCTGGGCCACAAGCCAGGAACAGAGACGCCGAGAAACAAGACAGGATAACGCCACGCCAAGCTGATAACATTCCACATGGCTTCAAGGCCTTGCCTGCATTTTAAACCCTGCTGATGAGGACCACACCCAAACCCAGCTGTTTCTACTTCAATGGTGAAAATATTTCTTTAACTGCTCCTTTCGTTGCTGTGAACGTCTCTGTCTCATGTCAATGACAGCTTGTGCGTCATCACCTAATGACTCCAAGCTACTGGCTGGGGAGAGCCCCCCCCCCCCCCCGGGGCTCTCATGCTGTTCTCCTTCATCCCATTCCTGACTCTCCTCTCCCCCGTCCGACTGTTCAGCCCCCTCCTCTGCGCTGTCATCCTCCTCCAGGCATGGAGCCAGCAGAGACACAGCTGGTCCCTGAGCAGCCTCAGGCTGAATCACAACACTAAATGAACTGTTATAACTCAAGGGCTAATGTGCATTTTTTTTGCAAATCCCATGATGCTAAGATCTTCTCCAGCACATTTTCCAATCCCAAGTAATCTTGCTGCAGGAGAAAAATAAGGAGACTTTTTTCTCTTAATATTTCTCTTCACTGCAGCTTTTAAGAATAGCCTTTCTATTTACTTCACTAAGAAGAGTAGAGAGAATGTTTCACCTAAAAGTCAAGAAAGAGGAAAATATCTCAGAGGAAAAGCCTTCTAATGGATTGATTTTTTTTAAAAAAAAATCACTTACTTCAGTACACTGAGACACATTTTCTCTTGGTTTTGACAGCCAAACACGCAGCTAGACTTGTTGATAAGCAAGGAATATCTTGCCAGAAAGCTGCCTTTTGCATTAATAATAAAATAGGAACTGTTTCCAGAACAGTTACTTGTTAGCCTGAGATATAGGACCAATGGGAATCCATTCAACCTGCGAAGACTCCAGGCCGTCATTAAGATAAAGGAGACTGTGCTATGTGACCTCCACTTTGCTGATGACTGTGCCCTGAATGCTGGATCAGAGCAGGAAATGCAAAGCAGTGTGGATAATTTTGCAGCAGCATGCGACAACTTTGGTATCCTTATCAACATAAAAAAGACTGAAGTGATGCATCAGCCAGCTTCTCACTAAAGGGGCAAAAGCTACAAGCAGTGGACCAATTTACATAGCTTGTCAGCACCCTCTCCCATGCAGTGACAATTGACATTGAGGTCAACTGCAGAACCACCAAGGCAAGCTCTGCATTTGTCAGACTAATGACCAATGTGCGGATCCGATGTGGAATAAGCCTTGTTACAAAGCTCAAAGTCTACTGAGCAGTAGTGCTAACTACTCTGTTTTATGCCAGCGAGACTTGGACCGTATACAGGAGACATGCTAGGCAATTGAACCACTTCCACATGACCTGCCTCCATAGAATTCTGAGGCTCCGGTGGCAGGATAAGGTGCCTGACACTGAGGTCCTCTCTAGAGCAGGCCTGCCATCAATTCCCACACTGATGATGAAAGCCAAGACACACTGGGCAGGCCTTGTTGCTAGGATGCCAGATCATCACATCCCTAAACAGCTTCTCTATAGTGAGCTGTCTAAGGGAAAGCGATCACATGGGGGACAAAGGAAGTGATACAAAGACACATTGAAAGACTCCTTCAAGTGCCTCGATATCAACACCACCTTCTGGGAAACCCTGGCACAAGATCGATCAGCATGGTGCATGCTGATCCACCAAGGCTGCCAGACATCTGAGGTCAGAAGGACATTCATAGAAGAAGAGAAGCAAGCACTCCACAAAGCAAGAGCTGCCTAAGATGTGACAGAACATTTTGTGCTCATATAGGCTTTACCACCCACCTGCAGGCACATCACGTGCAGCCCACAATCCATTAGATGTCGTCCTCTTCAAACACAATGGACAAATATCAAAGTAGGAAATTCATGAAGCAATGAAGGGCATAATGCAAAGCTGCCCTTTGTTGCTTCAAAATGATAGGCAAGAAATTAATATTAATTTCCCTTATGTGATAAAAATTAGGATCTGACATGGTGTTACTGGAGTTAAATATTTTTTCTGAGTTTCTGAGCCACCTAGAGTTGCTAACTAGGCTTTTGCAGACATCAAACATTGTATGTAGAGTTGGAACTTCTCTGTGAAGAAACGACTTTCTAGATGTACCATGCGTACATCTAGCTATGGAGTGAAGAAATTATGGAAAGCTGAGTAGGGGAGATTTCCACAGTCCGTCATATCAGCCAAACCCAGTCTAGCATAATGTCTATTGTCAATAGCAGGGATGTCCAACTTTGGCATTGTTAACACCTGTGGACTTCAATTCGAATACCCCAACAAACCATGCTGGCTGGGGCATTCTGGGAGCTGAAGTCCACACATCTTAATGTTGCCAAGATTGGACAGCCCTGGTTTACAATTACAATTAATTATTGCAGAATCCAATCTGGGTTGGTCACCAGGACCAGAGATTTTGTCTCCAGAGCTTTCAGACCAGCGCTGGAACCCATCTTCAGAGAACTTAGACCGCCTTCTGCCACATGAGTCCCAGTGTCCAGTTAAGTCCCACAGAGTCAGCCTTCTTCAGGTCCTGTCAACTAGACAATGTCGTTTGGCAGGACCTAGGGAAAGAGCCTTCTCTGTGGGGGCCCCAGCCCTCTGGAATCAGCTCTCTCCAGAGATTCACACTGCCCCCATCTTCCTCACTTTCTGTAAAAGTTTAAAGACCTATTTGTGCTTCCGGGCTTGGGGCCATTAGATCCTAGACCCCTGGCTGACAAGTGTAAGTATGTCTTGCTGTGTGAATGGAAATGAATGATTTTAAATGTTATTAGGGTTTTTAGATGATTTTTAGCTATATTAATTGGATTTTTAAATATATATACCGTATGTTGTTTTTGATATGTTGTGAGCCGACCCAAGTCCTCGGAGAGGGGTGGCATACAAATCCAACAAACAAAAAAACAAACAAACTTCTCTGAAGGCTAGAGAGACATTTTCTGAAATTAGGCTCCAGCACAAGCATGAAAGCTTGGAAAACAAACCTCTGTTCTAGTGACCAAATCAGATTGGATTCTGCAGCATTATCCCGGGACACATACATTCACTATCATTCCCAATTACTAATGGACATTACATTCAAATTACCAAGGATCTTAAAACTTTGGATTATTTTAATGACCCAAAGAATTTGTATTTGTACTCTAATTTATTAAATTCTGTCTTTGGGGGAAGAAAAAAAATGGGCATGCATAGAGGCTACAATGAAGATATAGCCCTCACCACCACAATCAGTTTGAGAAACATTTCCACATGGGTCATTGTTTGACACAGAATTTGAAGTTTGAGAGATTTGCTCAACTGTGTTGAGGTTAGCTCTGGCCCAGCTCCGGCCCCAAGGAATGTGGAGGTGGATGTTGGGGAGACATCCACATGCCGCAGGCCTATTTTGCTCCCAGTGGAATCTGCCAACGAAGTCTCCTCTGACCAAGGAGGTGTGAGTGACAGGGAGGAGGGGAGTTTGGCAGACAGCCCAGGAGGAGATCAATTATCTGTATCATCCCTGGATTCTGAACAAGAATTAATGACACATCCACGCATGTGTAGAGTGATGCATAGGAGACAACAACTGAAGGATTATTACAAGAAAAAATGAAGCCACCTGTTGTTGGGTGGGGCTGCTGTAATTAGTGCTACAGATAAAAGCACAGCCTGGTGTTTTAGCCTCATGGCAGTTTATCTGATTCATTGTTTCGTCAAGATCGTGGTTTTTGTGCTGTTCAAGATTGTGTGTGGACTCTCTGGACTTTAGAATTGAACTCAATTTCTCAGTTATTGGGTGAGCAATTGGATTGCATTTAACCTGTGCCTTGTGTGTACCAGAAAATCCCTTTGACATTTAAAAAGGGAGCTGTTTCTGTTTTTCTGTTTTTCTGTTTGGGTTTTCCTTTTATCGTGTGGTGTGTGTCTTCCTGGACTAATTACCCTGTAATTAAGGGCTGTTGAAACACGCAGGCAGAACAAACTGAAAGTTTTATTTTGCATTGGATGGTGGCTTTAACATTGTAAAAGGAAGTCCCTTTAAAGGTATAATGATATACCTCTACAACATAGCAGCTTCTCTGTATTCATGTGCCATAATTTTGTTCTTGGTTTTCCTGAAGTCTGTTTCCTCTGTATGAAACTGAAGCAATGCTTAGCTCTTAGCAAAAGGGCAATTTAAGCACTACTAAGGGAGGAGATAGAGTTAGAGAAAATTATAAGGGAAAAAAAAGTGATGGCACCAAGGTGCAAGCAAGTAATATATATAAGATGTTGTTGCAGGCGGACAGGTGTGTGATCCAGGAAATGACTAAATGGTGGCAAACTGAATTACACGTAGATGTGCAAGAGATGAAGAATATATCGGAGAATATAAGGAAAATCAAGAATATAACAGTTAGGGAAACGAGAAGGAAAATACTACATAAGTGGTATCACACACCTGCTCAACATGCATACTTTCAGCAGAATATTAAGAATACGTATTGGCATGGATGTCAAGATAAGGGGGTGTTTATGCATATGTTTTGGGAATGCCCATTAGTGCAGAAATTTTGGAAAGAAGTGCAAGAGGACACAAATAGGATGTTAAATATACGATGGGCAATTACAAAGGAAATGGTGGTATTAGTCCAAAGGAATGAGATGGGAGAATTTAGAGAAATAAAAGAAACAACGATAGAAAGTGCTCAGGCGGTAATAGTTGGAAGGATGCGACAAAATGGACAATACAAAATTGGTATCAGTACATGGTAGATCATATTCAATTTGAAATTATGGACAAGAGGATGAATTTAGCCAATGAAATTAATCTGCGGGACCTGATGGGACGATGGGACAAGGTATGGATGTGATTGCTCGCTTTTTAAATGATTAGTTTTAAGACAATTTTTAAAATAATTATTTTATTCTATTAATTGTCTTAGAAATGTTTTATATTGTATCGCTTTGTGGTGAGCTGCCCCGAGTCCACAGAGAGGGGCGGCATATGGGCGGCAAATAAATCCAATAAATAAACAAATAAATAAACAAACAAACAAATAAATAAATAAATAAATAAATAAATAAATAAATAAATAAAGGTAAGAGGATATGTGGTTAGTAGAATTCGAGACCAAGTTATAAAGAATAAATTAGAATTACTTTCTAATATGTAAATAGATATATTGCTCTTGAGTTAAAATGGTATATAGAAATTTTGCCCCCCCCATTTTGGTGGAGGGGTATGAATGTTGTTTGGTAGTGGGCACTTAGAACAGTGAGCACACTGTTATGTGTTGTGTGAATGTTTAATGATTATATTGTTAATATGAAAATCAATAAAAAATAAATATTAAAAAAAGCAAAAGGACAATTTGATAAGACTTCATGGATGATAGGCCAAATACCTGTTGCTAATAAAGTTTAGGAAAATGAAATATCCCATCTCATGACACACAATGATTTGCTAATTTCAGTATAAAGCAGCCATACCTTACAATTGCCAGACATATGCCTAAGGCAACATTTTTTCCCCTTCATGGATTTCCCTATAAATACTCCCATTGGTAGTAAAACGAGATACCCTTTGCATCCAGAGAGATTCTAGTAAAGTTGCTAATCTTGATAAGAAACCTGGTAAAATTTCATATTTTAAACGTAGGTGAAAATACTCTTTGAGCAATGAAAATAATTGTTATAAGCTCTTATTGTGTTCAAGGGTGTTTGCAAGGGGAGGATTTACAGAATCCTGCCCTTTTCAGGTCCCACTTACTTTGATGACCACCCTGGATGCAGTGGTGTTTCTAGTAGTTTTATAATTTATTCCAAAATAGTTACGTAGATTCACACTTTAATGTTCTTGCATGTAACGTTCATTTATTTTATCTGAAGCCTGTCATTTTGTGAAAGGGATGTTTTGAATTAATTCTTCCTTGCAAGAAACATAGATTCACAGAGTGTGCTATCACTAGCCTTGGATTTGATATGACAGATATATATTTAATGCAAAGCAAAACACAAAATATATGCTGCACTTCCATTGAGTGCATTGTAACTGTGCTCAAGCAGAGTGAATTGTATTAACAACTTGTTATTGTTAAAATGTCAAGAATCTTTTCTTTCCACTTTGAAGGATCATTTCTCTGTTCAGCGTATTTGGCTTTGCTTATCGCAGCTGACATGGAAAGAGAAATGTAATCTTACATGAAATATTCTGTTTCTTCCCCCCCTCCCTGAACAGGGGAATTATTATTTTCAATGAGCTAAAGAAATAGTTCCAGAGTTGTCATACTGAATGCACTATGAACAGAAATAATAGTTTATTGACTCTCTCTCTCTCCCCACATCTATACCAATACACCTACATCCATATCTATTTTCATATATTAAAAATATCTTTCTATTTGTCCATAGTATGTTAGAAGTATGGTGAGAGTCAGGTTGGTGTATAGTAAACTATCGATTAGCAACTGGAAGACTGTGGGTTCTAGTTCTACCTTAGACCCAAGGCCATCTGGATGAAGAAACCACTTCAAAATCCTTGCCAATAAAATTGCATGGAGTAATCCAGATATTTGCCAGATATTTGCCAGGGGGGGAAGAGGGAGAGGGAGAGAGGGAGAGAGAGAGAGAGAGAGAGAGAGAGAGAATATGAATGAATGAATGAATGAATGAATAGATATTAGGGCTACATGATTTTCTTCCTTGTAAATAAATCCACTATGACAAAAAATAAGAACTATTGATTTAACAGTAATACATATTTTTGCACCAACATATGGTATTCATCTATTTATCTTATCCACTAATTCACTGAAACTTCAGTATGAACATAAGAATAATTTTCTCTGGTCAAACCAAGGCTTCTAATCCAACATTTGTGTTATCTATTAGCCAGTTAAATATAGTTCAGTAGACATGTCTAAACATGATGAAGTATCTTTCTTCCACTGTTGTACTCTAGCATCTGATATTTAAGGTAACCTTCCTGTGAATGAGTAGGTAAACAGCCATCAAAACAGTAATACTTTAATCTTCCATAATGTTGCCTTTGATTGATTATATGTCATCGGTTTGGTGTCAACTCTTTTCTTCATGACAATCTGTCCCAAACCTCATCCTTCCAGTCTTCCAATATCTTCATTGTCAGTTCTAAGGTTAGTTCTATCTATTGTTCCCAGTTTGTATTAAAATTGAATTCCCTTTTTCCTTAATAAAAATGATTCTTGGCTTTTATCATTAGAACCTGCAGGTCCTTTGCATTTTTGGATATAGAGTAGTGTCAACAACACAGGGCAGCTTGCTGATATTTTTTCCTCTAAAACTGCTTAGATAAAGTCCAGGTGGCTGTATACAAGAGAGGAACTATGACATAAACTCTTGAACTGAGGCTGAATCCAAAATCCAACTATTACGGGTAGATATAGAATAAGAAGAAAGTCAGGACAAAGTTGTACTTTGATCAATATCTAGTTTGTCTATCATTTTCTAATTACAAGCACAAAAGTAATAGGAATTGTGACTGCCATTGCAGACATGATCATTCTCTTCTTGTTCCAGTTTTCATGAAAATTGCCGATTGCCATTTGCCCTAGGAAAGATGCTTCAGCTGATGCTGATGGAACTGCACATTTATGAGAGAATCAGAGCTGGCAACTTTTATTGGAACTATAAAACTGCTCTCGTGCATTATAGTTTCAGTTATGACTGTTTTTGAAATGCTTATTTGGAGTAATGTGACAGTAAATGTAAACACATGTCATTTGGTCTACGGGATATTTTCTCAGCTCTAAACTCTGAAATCCAGATGGAAGTTGTTAAAGTGGGCTTGGGATGACACCTTGATAATGCAGCCAAAGCAGACTTAAAATGGAACGTGAAAAGCTCAGCTAGATCTATTGATGAGCTCATTTTTAAAAACCTACATTACTCTTGATATGTCTCATTCTGCATTTCTTTGTTCCCCGGGGTCTTAGGTGGAATGCGAAACCCGAACCTTATGTTCTATACCCTCATTAATTAAATTTGCTATTTCCTTAACCTCCAATGTTAAAAACTAAGCCCAAACAGATATGGTCATACAGCCAACTTTCTACATAATGTCTAGCCTAATGAAAAGTTTGGGGAAATTCCCAAGCTTGCTCAGTTTTAGTATAATACTGTGTACTGTCATTTGGAATTAGGTTGTTGTGAATATTGTGAAACCTTCAGTACATATGAGTAAACATGCATAATGTCAGATGGTAAATTGTAAAAAAGGCAGACAGGTGTCATGCTTTGAAAACTACTTTGTTTGTTTGTCTTTAATATGGAATCTCATTTTTTTAAAAAAATTGGGCAAAAGCTATTCAAAGAAAGAAAGCTAAGCATCTTAAATCATTATTTTGGTATGCTAGCCAGGAACATAACAGTAATTCATTCTTATGGTTTTGCTCCAGCAATTCAAATCAAATTCAAAGTGATGTTGTCATCAGAAAGTCTATTTGGATGTAAGATAGATGAAATGTTTTATTTTAATTAAAACCATTCCTCTTAGCTCCATAAATAAATATACTACTTTATATTCCATCAGTGAGAAAAATTGGCCTGTAAAGTTGACAGCTACAAAGCTTTTATTTTTTAAGAAGTAGAAAAAAAAATGCAGCTGCAGTAGATCAAGAGTATCTGAACACATTGTGTCTACATTTTTGCCTTAATTTCTTTACAATTGATCATAAACTTTATATAGCTATTAGGCAAGAGTTTGGGATTTTCAAATTTGCAGTATTTTAATATATACATTAATATCCTTTTCAAATATTCAAAATATTACAATAAATACGATAGTAGATTCTAAAACCCAGTGCTACCAGTTCACGCATGTGTGCATCTGAAATGCTTCTGCACATGTGCAGAACTATCCTGGGTGGGTGGGCACTGCCTCCCGCTGCTGCTGCTACTGGTTTGCAGAACTGGGCTGAACCAGGAGCAATCCACAGCTGAATAAATATAGAAGACTGAATTACTCAGGAACTAGTGCAAAGCCCTTTTTTTTGCAGGAAATCTATTCATTTATGAAACCTGATGCATAGGTTAATGGAAAGCTGGGCAATGCAGGGTTAATTTATGGAATTTATGTGTATTTAAGTAGCTTTGAATGAAATCTTAGTATATTCAGGAGTTATATCAATTCTTAACATATTGAAAAGCATTGCACTTCACAATCTGGAGCATAGAAGAGTAATTTTTCATGTTATTTATAAATATCCCTGCAACCATTTTCAGTTATAAACACAAGATTGATCTGTTAACTGGGGTTGGAGAAGGAGAATTTCTTGAATGCCTCCATCATACTACAGCCAATGTTCCCTCTAATGTTTTTTTGGTGTGGGCGGAAAAGTATAATGTCTCAGAAGCATATTTTCAAGCTTAGGCGTGGATCGGTTAGAAACCCGGTCGTTAAGTGAATCTGGCTTCTCCGCTCCCCCTCCCCCATTGTCTTTGCTTGTGAGATGGTCACAAAAGGGGGTCACATGATCTCAAGGCACAGCAATGGTCATAAATATGAAACGGCGGCCAAGTTTTGATCACACATGTGGTTGCTGCAAAGGTCGTAAGTGTGAAAAAGGGGCATAAGTCACTTTTTTCAGGGCCGTTGCAACTTTTAACAGTCAGTAAATGAACCGTTGTAAATCGAGGACAACCTGTCTTCCCCCCTAGATGTTTTTGGTGGAGCTTCAAAATGGACTCCTGATCTGCTTCTAAAAGAGTGCACTGGTCAGACAGATAATCCTTGACTTCTGTTCTAACCCCAATGGAGGCTAACATTTCTATCTCTTGAGTAAAATGGTTATTACATGAGTTCTGTCTCACTTTACCACCTTTCTTGTCACAGTCGTTAAGTGAATCCCTGCAGTTGCTTGTCAGAAAATCCCAAAAGATGTTCACATAAGCCTGGGACATTGCCACCATCATAACCACAGACCAGTTGTCAAGTGTCCAAAGTTTGATCCAATAACCCCTTTATTTTTCTAACAAAGTCCTTCCTTCCTAGAATGAAGAATAGAAAGAATAAAACGGAAAAGGGGATTAAAAGGGGATACAAAAAATTAAAAAAGAAAAGAGTTTGGTTCAAAGTTCTGCTCAGATGAAAGAAATTGGAGTTTGACAAGGATTGATTAAGCTTGGAGTATTGTTTTGTTTGCTCTTTTTTAACTTTAATTATTTTTTCTATTTAGGATTTAGGAATTGCTGATCTGTTTTAATAAAGTTAGAATTATTGGTTATAATAAGATATGTAGTAGGTGATAATGATTTGGATTAATGCATAAATTGAATTGAATTTAGAATTGTTGGGGAGATTAATAATATTAATTATTTTTAATTGATTGAAAATAGAGAATATTTAGAATTTTTTTCCTTTTTTTTCTTTTCTCAAATTGACTGAAATTTAAGATTAATAATTAAGTAAGAAATGTAGATAAGTATTAATTGGCTAAATGTTAGATGGGCTGAAATAATTTTTAAATTTTGGATTTGGTAAATGTACTATTTAGGGGGGAAGAAGTCTGAAATTCATATATGTTTATGTTTTGTTTTTAATTTTCTTTTGTTAACATCTGATTGGCTATACAAGGTTTTCTTGGTTTATAGAAAAATATATAAAGAAAGAAGGAAGCACTTTGGCATAATGGTTAATAAGTTAGAAATATAATTGGTGTTGTACTTTTTGAAGGAACATTATAAGGAGGGAATTTAATTAAAAGAAAAGTATGTAACTGGATGACAAAATTAGAAAAAAAGTTTTGCAACTTGTTAGATGATTGATATTAGTTACTAACAAAACACCACATTTTATTATTGGAAAATTAGATGGTACACTTTATAGTTTGAATGTATGTTGAGAGAAAAAATTAAAAAAATCCCCCCCCCAAAAGTCCTTCCTTCCTCCATCCCTCCATTCATTTCATTCTTCCTCCTTCCTTCTTTCCTTCCTTCCCTCCCTCCTTCCTCTCCACTTCTCTCTTCCCTCTCCCTCTTTTTTCCTTCTCTCCCCTTCTCTCTCATTTGTTCCTTTTTCCTTTCCCTCATTCTTTCCCTACATAATTTTCTCATTTTTCTCTTTTTCTGTCTCTCACATTCCCTCTCCCTCTCCCTCCCCCCTTCCCATCTGTCTCTCTGCTTCCACTTCTGTCTGAGCTAATAAAGTGGGAAGGGTTGGTGGTATTTCTCCCAAGTTCCTGGCCTACCAAAAAAGTGGTGCAATTTATAAAATACAGTTAACTGGGAACACCAAAAAAAAAAAAGAGGGGGAAAGAAGGGGCAGGGAGAGAAAAAATGTGTTCTCTCTCCCTTTTTTCCCTTCAGTCTTTTAATCCCAGCCTTTAAAAGAGATTCAACTCCCCTAAAAACAATGATTCGTGACTGTTAAAAACAAAAAAACAAAAAGCAGGACAAGAAGAAAGGAAAGAGGCGAGAATTTAGATCCCTATTTATAAAAACGATCCGCTTGCCACCAGGAAATAAATATACAGTATCAAAAGGAGCAAGTAGAATCAGAGTAGGTCCCTTGCCATGGGGTGGAGGACAGGATGACCTGATTGAGTTTGGGTTGTTTTTAAAAAAAAAAACAAGGAGAAACCAGGAATGTGATGGGGGGGATCAAAAGACCCAACGGAGATCTGAGACAAGCAAACTGGAAGTTTCCCTAAAAGGATTTGACCAAGAGGAAGAAGAAGGACCACCAAAGTTTCCCCAACTATCTTCTCTCTCCCCCCCAAAAAAAGAAGTCAAGAGTGAGGGAAGGAGGGAGGGAGGAAAAACACCACTGCAAGAATCAATGAAAGAGGCGAGGAGAAGAGCCGGGAGCAAGGCAGCCTGCAAGAGACATCGCAACGGCAGTCCAGGAGCTCAGTGCTGAATCAGCTGCCAGGCTTGGGCAGGTCTCCTAGAGGTGGCAGGCAGTGGTGGAAGGCTGTTGACCTTCCTTCTTCCTCCCTCCTGGATGTGGCTCTGGACTGGGATCGGGTGACCGGTAGGTCCCCTTAGCCCCATGCCTGCCTACTTTCCTCCCTGCCTTCCCCGTCCCCTTCTATGTCTGAGTCTTTACCTCTAGATGTCTCTGACTTGGCTTCCTTCCAGGACGACCGCGAGGATGGTGGGTGGGGACTCTGGAGACTGGAGCGGCATGGCGCCCTAGCCTCCGAGAAAGAGCAGCCTTCGGGTGGGAAAAAGTGGCACCTGGCTCCTGTGCAGCGTTCAAAAATGCTACGTAGGAGGCAGTTGTTAAGTGCACCAGCGGTCACCTGCGCACCTTAGTGGGAACAGTGACTACAGCAGCCAGGGGTAAATATTCAATAGAACAACTCATGATGCAAGCCAAACAACAATGGATACCTTTGTGCAAGAAAGCCAGATGTTTGCATTAGATTGGCATACAATACATCAGTTTGTAATTAAAGAAAATCGTGTTCAGTCATTAGGACTTGATCCTCTAAATCTGTATTTCTGACTCTATTTTTGGTTCAGATCAGTTAATATTAAATATTCTCCATTTCAGCAAGTTTCAAATTTCTTTCATGGATAAATCAACCTAGACCACAGCTATTCACATTTTAGGAAGCTGCTAGGTAGATTATGTAAATGCAATAGAAGGCTGCTTTTTGAAAATAGTCTGGAGTCATCAATAGGTCAGAATGCCATTAATGGCTAGCAGGATGATAATCTTCTGTCAATTTTATGTCAAGTTGATGGATTATGAGTTCATTTGTAGACTCAGTTCAAAATGCTGATTTTCAGCATTGAAAGCCATATACTTTGTCCTGGGATCAGATTCTTTGAAGAATTACTGGTTTTCATATGAGACTATGAACTTTGATTACCTTTTGTTGTCCATCTTAGAATTCCATTGAAACTTGCTCAACTACAGTAAAATTGGATGAAAGAGTCTTTTCAATTGCAAAATAGAAACATAGAAGTCTGACGGCAGAATTCTATGTTTCTATGTTTCTATGTTTCTATGTTTCTATTTTGCAATCCAAATCCAAATGATGATGCACCCTACACTAGAGTAAACTGTCCTCTTGCTTTTTAATTAATTATATAATTATATTAATAATTTCTAATTAGAAAACTTTAAAGTAGTATATATCTATTATTATTTTATTGTGATCTATTTTATTTTTAATTACTTTTGCAATTATTTAAAAATTATTGTAATTTGGGGTAAATCATATTTACCCTTATTTTGGGCACAGATTTTATAGCATAAAATAAATAATCCAGAAGACTCATTGGTTACATTTTTTCTGGCATGATTTAATAGTAAATGTAAAATTATTTGGACATCTGATTATTTTGTTAATACACAGAAGTCAGATGGCACATTTAAAAGAGTTACAACTGATCAGGTTAGGGAGGGATAATCTATAATTCTCTACCTGTCTCTGATACCGTAATTATTAATATTAATAGGTATTAATCACTATGGCTATTGGTAGCAATAATGGGACTGTACTTTAACATCATCCAGACATATATGAAGTGTTATTTGGAGGTAGAGGTAGAAAGAGAGAGAAAGAGAAAAAGTTGCATCCTTCAGTCAGTGATGGTGGATATTTCTGTGTCAGAAGTACTGAAAGAAAAATATATTAACAATTTTATGAGTTTCTTAAAAAGAGTGGGAGCCATCATTTATTTTCTATTAGGAAAAGAATTGTCAAATACTACGGTGTATAACACATTACATACAGGCTAACATGTGCAGAGAATAAAATTTATCTTTTCTCCTACTCGACAAATGTAATAGTTCCTGGTTATCTACTTTAACATAATTTCTAGCTAACATGACATTTTCTGATGCATTTGGTTGGAAAAGGATGCAAATGTTACTCTTCTGTAAAAAGTTAATATGCCAGATTGTTTTACAAAACAGTTTATGTAGTCTTGGAAACATAGTTCCCTCTAAGCTGAGCAGTGAGCAATCGCTCACTTAAAAATCATCATCAACTCAGAGTTTTCCAAACCTGCCCAGAAGCCGAGAGGGAAAGAGTGAGAGGGAAGGAGAGAGAGAGGAAGAGAGGAAGAGAGAGAAACAGATAGAAAAAAGAGAGGAAGGAAAAGAGAAAGAAAAAGAATGGGAGTAAGGAAGAGAGAAAGAAAATCAAAATCTAGTTTGAAACTAGCTCAACTATTTAAGTGGCATTTTGATATTGATAGAGTTGCCCTATTATGAGCTCACTGTTATAGACACACAGTACAGTATTTTATTTTGAAATTCTCTGAAGCAAAACAGGGTGGGCTTTTTATTTGTTTATTTGACTGCCGCTCAGACACTATACTTTTCCGCCTACCTCCCCAAAAAATTAGAGGGAACACTGCTTGGAAAGTTATTCTCTGTCTATAAAGGTTGCATGTACAATGCCCTGGGTCCAATTATCCTTCATTTTTTAAGGACATCTGTCCATCCATTACCCTGGGGGGGGATTATTGCTCCCCTCGGAGAGGGTCCGCAACTTGGGCGTCCTCCTCGATCCACAGCTAACACTGGAACATCATCTTTCAGCTGTGGCGAGGAGGGCATTTGCACAGGTTCGCCTGGTGCACCAGTTGCGGCCCTATTTGGACAGGGAGTCATTTCTCACAGTCGCTCATGCCCTCATCACCTTGAGGTTCGACTACTGCAATGCTCTCTACATGGGGCTACCTTTGAAGAGTGTCCGGAAACTTCAGATCATGCAGAATGCGGCCGCGAGAGCTATTGTGGGGTTACCTAGGTTTGCCTACATTTCTCCAACACTCCGTGGCTTGCATTGGCTACCAATCAGTTTCTGGTCACAATTCAAAGTGTTGGTAATGACCTATAAAGCCCTACATGGCATCGGACCAGAATACCTCCAGGACCGTCTTCTGACGCACGAATCTCAGTGGCCGATAAGGTCCCACAGAGTCGACCTTCTCCAGGTCCTGTTGACTAAACAATGTCATAAACAATGTCTGGTGGGCCCCAGGGGAAGAGCCTTCTCTGTGGCGGCTCCGGCCCTCTGGAATCAACTCCCTTCAGAGATTAGAACTGCCCCCACCCTCCTTGTCTTTCGTAAATTACTTAAGACCCACCTATATCGCCAGGCATGGGGGAATTGAGACATCACCCCCAGGCTTACAGAATTTTATGTATGATATGCTTGTGTTGTATGGTTTTTTAAATGATGGGTTTTTAGATGTTTTCTTTTAATTATTAGATTTGTTACGCTGTATATTGTATATTGTTTTTGTCATTGTTGTGAGCCACCCCGAGTCTACGGAGAGGGGTGGCATACAAATCTAATAAATTATTATTATTATTATTATTATTATTATTATTATTATTATTATTATTATTACTATTATTATTATTATTATTGTTATTGTTATTATTATTATTATTATTACTATTATTATGCAATTTTTTTCCTGATGGCTGGAAGCAATGTTCAGCAACATTTTATGGGATCATAAATTATATAGCCTGTATCAATTATTCTTCAATATAATCTAAGACATATGGAACCAGAATCTATTTCTTTCCTTTGGTCTTGTACATGCAAAATATCTTCCCTGATAATGAGCCATTTCAATGTGACAAATTGTTCTGGTTTCTTGTCTTTCCTAAGAGACCTTCTAAATACCTGGCCAAAAGTATATTAATAATATATTTCTTAACGTCAATGTTTTTCAATAAGCCTTATTTATCAGCTCCATTTTATAAAGTTAATAGAATGGAAATGGTTTCCCCCCCTAGTAATTGGAAAAGTGATCCCCAAAATAGATGATTTTAAAAATTGGCTAATTGGCCTCCCTGAGAAAGCTTGACAAACAATAATTATTTTTATAATGAGGGAATTTTAGACTCTTAGAAGCCAGATGTTTTTCTTACAAAGAAAGAAGGAAAGAAAGAAAGAAAGAAAGAAAGAAAGAAAGAAGGGAGTATTAATAAAATAGAATTCATGAAGAGCATAAGTCACCTCCACTTTCAGACAGCATGTACAATTCTATGAAAAATCCCAATTATTTACTATATATTTTATGCAGTGTTTTGCTTTTTCTTTCTGCTAAGATCATGTGAAAGGTAGAAACTAAAGTTGAGGGATTTTTACCTCCCATAGTGTTCTGGAAATACCTTCCTCAACCCGGGCATCTTGAGATATGTGGACTTCAATTTCAGGTTTGCCAGTAATGACTTTGCTGATTAAGAAATTGTAGCAGTTGAAGTCCACTTATTTGGAGAGTATCTTGGTTCGGGAGAATTGTAGGAAAGAATGAAAAAAGTTAATGGTGTCTTAACTGGCTTCCCCTCCTCCCTGAAGGAATAAGATCTCGTAAAATCCAACATCCCCAAATGGGAAATACATCCCTAAGGCATGACTTACTCTTTCTTTTTTCCCCATCTAGCCTTCCACATTCCAAAATTGTTCTAGACTCCCCCCCACCATTTGAAACAAATGCTGAAGATATACAATGAATTGGAAAAAAATAGAAAGTAACAAGTCTTTCCAATTTAATTGACGGAAGCCATTTACCTTCAAAACTTAGCTTCACCAAAGTGTCAACTCAGTTTTATTGTAAATGTTGATAGTCACCATCTTTTTAAAAAAATCCACACTCTTGTTCTTCCCACTTTACACAATCATTTCAATGGCTTGAAATTTTCATCATACGGCTTATGCTGTCCTTGACACATTGCAGTTGCTGATAGAACGTCGCCTTGGTTTCAAAATTAATTATCATAGAAACAAGTTGTCACAGGTTGGTAAGAATGGTTTCAACCATCTAGCATTTTCCTAGCCATTCCCCATTTCCTTACTTTGCAATTAATGGCTTCTGTTCATGCTGTTTTGTTTTTGCATATTTAAATGTGTTATCTATTCATAATGAGTTTTGATACAAAAATTGTCTTTTCTGCAAGTTGTTTCCCTTTGTATTTGTCAGCCTGTGCTGTTCATTCAAGTTTTCTAGTAAATTATTATTTTCTCCACATTATATTACATATTATAATTGCTCTGTTATTTTTTTTTTAAAGTTAGGCTCAGCTTATTCCATTCATTGTCTGACAGAGCTGCTATCAATGAGTTGCCATTCTCTGCTCATTAGCATAGTTTTCTTCTGCACAATTTTAATGGTATTTGTCTTGTAAGCTCCATGTAACATTAGCTGCAAAATCATGTGGCTAAGATACACACACACACATACACACACACATGGAAAGACAGAAAGAAAGCGAGAGATTAATTAGTCCAAATATTTTGTTGATAAAGGAAATATGCATATTTCAGATTGCTGAATAATAACACTGAAATTCACAGGGTAAATAAAATGACAGAAATGAAAAGTGACAAAAATGCTTTAGCTGTAAAATTTGTGCAGCAGGACTGTGGTTTTCTCTAGTTTAATCTCCAGTGACATTTTTTAAAGTTTTGCTTCCAGTTTTGCAGGATGTGCACTAAGCCCTGAAAATTATACCGAATTATTTTGAAGTCAGACAGCTCCTAAATCTAAACAAGCATATAAACAAACAAATATGTTTGGACAATATCACTTTTGTCTATTCTTTCTGTGAGCTTTATACAACATTCCCTCTAGATCAGGACATTTACACTTACAATACTTATACCAAGGAGATTGGCTTAGATGAGGAAAAAGATGGAAAACTAGTTTTTAGTTGGGCAAATTATTCCATAATTGCTTCACTTATTGGATAAGAAGCAAAATGTCTTCAAGGAAAAACCAGAAAACTAGGTACCTTTTGAAAAGGCACTTTTAGGACAACCATGACTTTAGGACCAAAACATCTAGCTTTGGCCCATCTGTCATAGAAACCATCTCTCTGGCTTAAAGAGAGAAAAATGTAAGTGATAATAAAATGCACAGGCATTGCCTCATTGTTTTTCTAAATTGGGATTGGCTGTGGAAAAGGAGGGAAAGTGCAGTACAGAGCTGGATTCCTCCTGGTTTGGACCGATTCTATAGAACCGGTAGTAATTTGGCGACCTGGGTCGCTAGAACTGGCAGTGACCCAGGCCTGTCACACTCCTGAGCTGATTTTCTTGACCATAGATGCTACCATCTTGGTTTTTTGCTTCTGTGCATGCACAGCTTTGTTTTAGTACTGTGCATGTGTGAACGCCCATGCAACACATCCCTGAGCAAACAGGCAGAAACTGGAACCCAGCCCCGGTGTAGTGGCATTGGAGAGTTACGATATTCCAGATTACCCCCGGAACCGCCTGCTACCGCACGAATCCCAGCAACCGATAAGGTCCCAGAGAGTTGGCCTTCTCTGGGTCCCGTCGACTAAACAATGTCGTTTGGCGGGCCCCAGGGGAAGAGCCTTCTCTATGGTAGCCCCGGCCCTCTGGAACCAACTCCCCCCAGAGATTAGAACTGCCCCCACCCTCCCTGTCTTTCGTAAACTACTCAAGACTCATTTATGCCGCCAGGCATGGGGGAGTTGAGATAGCCCTTCCCCCTAGGCCACTACAAGTTATGCATGGTATGTTTACGTGTATGTTTGGTTTTATAATAGGGGTTTTTAGTTGTTTTTTATTATTGGATTGTGCATGTTGTGTTTATTATTGTTGTTAGCCGCCCCGAGTCTACGGAGAGGGGCAGCATACAAATCCAATAAATTATTATTATTATTATTATTATTATTATTATAAACAGGAATGATTTGTGAAGTCTTGATTAAGTATGAGAATGATTAGCATCTTTTAGTCTTTATCCAACAATCTTCTAGAACAAAGATTAACCCAGCTATATCATAATGCCATCAAACAGCCATCGTACCTGTGCCAATATGAACTCTGTGTCCCCAAAATGACTTCATAATAAAGACAACTTAAACAGTCAGTCCTATATTCCCCAAAATGTGATTCTGTTCAAAAGGTCTATGTCTTCTGTAGGATGAAATATTTTTCTCCGGTAATTGCAAGTCGAAATAAAATACTTTAGAGCATGCTTTCAAATTTTTATAGCTACTTCTAAGCAACAGTTATCTGTACAAAACCTTCTAAGTATAATGATACATGAGCAAGGCATTTCAGTTAGTTTTTAATTATAATGGAAGGTGAAGTAATAGCTCACCAACAAAGGAATGTACCCTCAACAATTTGTTCCAACTCAGTGAGACCAAACGAACCTTGAAAGTGAGCTAAAAGCATTTTTAGAATGTTCTGTTTTCTTTTTCAGAGAAAAGATAATGCCCATAGCCAAGAATAACCGCAATTTTGACATTCTTTTCCCCCATGTGTATTTTGTAGGTTATGCAGAAATAAAAGGTATTAGGTAACCATGCTACTGAATTTAAGAGTCAGTTAACCTGCAAGATATACAGAATTTGGTACGTTCATAATTTGTTACTTTTGGTTCATTTTTAAAGTATACATCTTTAAATAGTTCAGATCAAATCAATTATGTTTTCGGTGTGCAATTTGCATAGCTGGATATGATTTTTACTAAGTCTAAAATAATCTGCCGATGTAATAACTCTTCATTTAAATGCCTTTAGGAGCGAAAAGCATTATTCTACATAAGAAAATGTATCTTCTGTACTTCTCTTTAAAAAAGGAACTACAGCTGAGCTATCATTTTATCACTTATGTATTACTCATTCTCTCATCATTTATTATTAGTCTTCAAACCTAATTTTCCATCTGTAGGACATTCAAGGTGGTTAACCATAAAATATAAAATCTGTCCCAAATGTTTGTTATTGTGGTTGTCATTTCCTGAGAGGGAGCCTTAGGAGGAAACCTGACATTGGTCGAAAACCAGGATTGTGTGGTATATATCTGTTGTAAATACCTGTTATAAGCAGTTTCACTGTGTAAATAGTAACAAAGCATAAAAGCCTCTGTTGTCTTGCTTTTCTGTGTTTATTGCCAACCATAAAAACCAACATACACCTCTAGTTCAAAAAAAGCCTGTCCGGTTTCTCAACACTGCCTCTGTAAGCAGAAAAGAACATATTCCTACCACAAAGAAGCATGATTTCCTAATTCGGATTCCAATCTGGAAAGAGGTAACACCAACCAGAAGATGAGGAGGCTGGCAACTCAGGGAAACATGTTATGACTTCATTGGTGATATTTTTGTCTACAATCCAACTAACATATAGTTTTTTAAACACTTTTTTTCTGAATTTAATGAATTGTTGTACATCACTTGTTGGTTATTTTCATGAATATATGTTGTGGTTAGCTCTGGCCCTGCTCCTGCCCCAAGGACTGTGGATGTGGGGGAGACATCCACATGCTGCAGGCCTGTTTTGCCCCCGGTGGAATCTGATGTTGAAGGCTCCTTTGACCAAGAAGACATGAGTGACAGAGAGGAGGAAAGTGGGGGCAGACAGCTCAGAAGGAGATCAATTATCTAGCTCCTCCTTGGATTCAGAACAAGAGTTAATGATACAGCCACGCATGCGGAGAGCGATGCATAGGCAACAACAACTGAGAGATTATTATCAAAGAAAATGAGGCCACCTGTGGTTGGGTGGGGCTGTGGTAATTAGTGTGGCTGCTATAAATAGCAGCCTGTGGGTTTGGCCATTGTGGAGGATTATCTGATTGTTGTGTTTCGTGACTGCTTTACTGACTTTGACTTTTTGTGTGCTGATTTTCCCCCGCTTTGAAACTAAACCAGAGCAAAGTGTGTTTCACTTTGTGAAAGAAGAAGGACTGTGAATTGCCTCACAGCTGCAAGATAAATATCACAGAACTGATAAGGGACTTGTACAAATTACCAGTTTGTTTGGAGACGAGTGCTCTTTGCTATACCAAGTTTAAGTGAATTTTCATTATAAAGAACATTGTTTTGAATTTTCAAACGTGTGTGTCTGAAATTTGTACTTGTGATTTTTTGGGAGGATTCTACCAGAGAGCCCGACAGAACAAATATATATATATTGAAAAAAATATTTTCTTTAATATGCATTTTGACAAGATACATGGCAAAGTTCAGATGCAGTTTATTAGTTAAAAAGGCAAACTTGGATAAATTTATGTTCACTTGTAAAGCAAATATATTTCTATATTGTCCTCAATTAGAATTTGAGAGCTAAGGATTAAATGTAGGACTTATTAAAGATACTTTGTTTTCTAATTTGTTTTCACCAATGTCATATAACCCATAGCACTAGATTACTCAACTTGATGTGAAAATAGGGAATTACTATAAAAACTCATATTTCCCCAACTTTAGTTATTTTTAATTGGTATTGGAAGCTTTGTGGATTCCAAAATGACTCTTCATGTCTTACAATTTAAAACAAAAAACAAAGCTTGGTAATAAAAAGCATTTTGTGGACTTAATAGCATACTATGACACATGTATACTCAAATATAGCCCTGATAGCCCTCCCTGCTGATTTCATAGCCCAAATCCTGAATGTTCCTCTTGTGTCTACCCAACATTGTATTTATCACCACTAAATTTCCACCTCTCTATACTACATGTATGACTATGGCAAGGGCATGTTGCATGCTGCTACCCTTCAAAAAGACCTTGACCATGTAGCAGAATGGTCTAAAACCTGGCAACTTCAAATCTCCACCATTAAATGCTCTGTCTTACACATTGGTAAAAAGAATCAGAATACTAAATATAAACTTGGAGGAGTTGAACTTATTGATAACCCTCAATCTGTCAAAGACCTTGGAGTACTCATATCCAATGACCTAAGTCCTAGAGCCCACTGCAACAACATTGCCAAAAAGGCTTTAAGAGTTGTTAACCTAATCCTTCGCAGCTTCTTCTCTGGTAATTTTGAACTGCTAACAAGAGCTTACAAAACATTTGTCAGACCAATCCTAGAATACAGCTCGCCTGTATGGAACCCACATTGCATATCTGACATCAACACAATTGAGAGAGTCCAGAAATATTTCACAAGAAGAATCCTTCACTCCTATTCTCACAACAAAATGCCTTACTCCACCAGACTGGAAATTCTTGGTTTAGACCAGTGATTTTCAACCTTTTTTGAGCCACGGCACATTTTTTACATTTATAAAATCCTGGGGCACACCACCAACCAAAATGACACAAACAAACAAACAAACAAACAAACAAACACATACATACATACATACATACATACATACATACATACATACATACATAAATAACCCCCTCATATATACAATCCCATGTAACATCCCCTTATAAATACCTGTACAGTCAATCATCAATCATCCCTCCTGAAATTTATACTACTGTCTCATTTCTGGGTACTTCTCCTGTCTTTCCCCCTTTTCTCTCTCATGTTTCTAATTTCTCTCTCTTCCCTTTTTCCCTCATTCCTTCTCTCCCTCCCTTTCTCTCTCTTTCCTTTCTCTCATTCCCTTTCTCTCTATCCTTTCTATCTCTCACTTGTTCTTTCTCTCCCTCCCTTTCTCTCTCTTTCCTTTCTCTCATTCCCTCTTTGTCTCCTGGGGCTGACTGCGGCTGCCCTCCACCCCCCACCGCGGAGGGAAAGCATTTGGCATCGGCACCGCCAACCCCCCCTCCAGGAGCAGCAAAAGCCTCAGCGACGGAGCCGAAAGGGAAACGGCGCGATCCGTCACTTAGGCTTTTGCTGCTCCTGGAGGGGGGGGAGGATTTTCTCCTCCCCACCCCCCCGGCAGCCAAACGTCGCTGAGGCTTTGGGCATCGGCGCCTTCCCTTCCACGAGCAGCAAAAGCCTCAGCGACGGAGCCGAAAGGCAAATGGCGTGCCCCGTCGCTGAGGGTCTTGCTGCTCATAGAGGGGTGGCGCTGATGCTCCCTCTCACCGCCCCCATCTCCCCACGACCTCCTGGGGCCGCTGCAGCCGGCACGTTCCCGCTCCCACCGCCAGTGCCCTCCCGCCGGGCCCAAAGGACAGTTGCCGCCGACGCCAGGAAACTCCAGCTGGGTGGGGCGCTGCCGGTGCCTCCGAGCTCCCACTCGCTCTCCTTTTTCCCGCCTTCCTTCTTTGGGGCCCAGCAGGAGAGCGCCAGAAACCGCGGCAACGGGCAGGAACCGGGGGACAGCTGCGAGTGGGAGCTCGGAGGCACCGGCAGCGCCCCGCCCAGCTGGAGCTTGGCGGCACACCTGACTGTGTCTCGCGGCACACTAGTGTGCCGCGGCACACCGGTTGGGAAACGCTGGTTTAGACAACTTACAACTCCGTCGTCTCCGTTCTGACTTAATTATAGTTCATAAAATCATATACCAAAATGTCCTACCTGTTAACAACTACTTCACCTTTAACCGCAACAACACATGAGCACGAAATCGATTTAAACTAAATGTCAACCGCTCCAAACTTGACTGCAAAAAATACGACTTCAGCAACAGAGTAATCAACGCCTGGAATGCACTACCTGATTCTGTGGTTTCTACACCTAACCCCAAAACCTTTAACCTTAGACTATCTACAATAGATCTCTCCTCCTTTCTAAGAGGTCTGTAAGAGGCGTGCATAAGCGCACCATTGTGCCTACCGTCCCTGTCCTATTGTCTACTTTTTATCATTACTTATGTAATGTTTTATATGTACAAATTATCACCCTATAATTGTTAAATAAATAAATAAATAAATAAATAAATAAATAAATAAATAAATAAATAAATAAATAAATAAATAAATAAATAAATAAATAAAACGTTTCTCTCTCCGCTGCTCCTTCGTTGTATCTTCCATCTATTACAAGCTGGGGGCATTTCTGTGCACCTTTTCTTCTCAATACTTTTAGGTTAGGTTCTTCTATTGTTCTTTCTCCAGCATTGTCTTCTTCATTTGTCATCTGCTGCAAGCTTGTGGGTTCTTTGTCCCTTCCAAAAGGAAAAGGAGAGATTGCAGCTGCTTATTTTTTCAGCAGAGGGAGATGTGGCATAGAAACTCCATTTTATAGCTTTTCCTGCTATTTATTTTAAAATACTTGCCCCTAACAGGAAACATTTCTTGCATTTGCTCCCCTGCGTCCAACCCATGCACTGCTTTTAATTAATAGAAGAAACTGGAACATCCTCTGCTTATAATTGAAAAAGATGTAGCTACATTTAAAAATGCTGCTCTTACGTTTTCAACATGTAAAATCACATTTAAAAAGGAAAACACTGCAGAACACAGTGTAAATGCAAATCATAACATAAAATACTTAACAAGGAAATAAGATTCCAAGTAAAAAAATCATTTGGAATGGGGCATTTGAAAGGCTGGCCAAATCTGACGAGGAAGGGGCTGTAGATATTTCTGAACATTTTGTTTTCTCCTTGTAGTTCAATAACTGTGTAAGGGATAACCGAAGAGAATAACAAGCATTGATTTCCCAGTCTTCAAAACACCAGTACGGAGGGATTGTGACATCACTCATCTTCCAGGAAAACAAAGCAAGTATTTGGTTGCATGCACCCAGGGCATCCCACAAGGAATATTTCCAAAGTGAAAAATCTGGCTGCCCTGCCCTGCTTCAGTTTCACTATGTTGATTGAAAGTAAGACTTTGCATGGAGCGTAAAACCTATTATGTATTCCCAGCTTGGGATGCAGTGAAAAGATAATTGTCTGAGATTGCCACAATGTTGTTGTTGAAAGCATAACCCTGAAAAAGAATAGCCATGGTCGATTAGGACAAAGTGTCAGCTTGAGATGATTCACCATGCTGCTTTCACAAAGATGACAACTGGGGAATATTGAAAGGACAAGGGAAATATGCCACAGCTGAATAAGAAGGATACATTACGTCTAAAAGGAGCTATAATTGAAGCAACTATCTTTTTTTTTTGGTGCAGACTGAAATAGCAGAGTGTGGATTTTATTTCTTTGCTGAGATTAATTAATGGTTTTAGCAAATGCAATTCATTATTCAGAAATGCGCTGTACATTTAAATGAATTGCAATTTCACATTATCTAGGGCTACTCTGTCTGGCAAGAAATGGGTAATCATTAAATGGCATTAAAGGCACAGAAGCTCTTCCTTGTGACATTGTGAAACAAATCTGTGCTTACCATGTAAACTACTCCTATCTTGTACGCAGGTTAGCTTGATTCTAAACTAGTTTAAGAAAATCCTGTTTCGCTATTTAATTTTGAAACATATTTAAGTCAGACTGTGGGCTACCACATTTTCTTACTGGGGCCCATCTGCTGCTATGCTCTCCCACCTTTCTTTCCCAGGAAAATGGTGCCAATCTGTTCATTTCCCATAGGTAGGTATTGCTTTACAAACATATGTTTTATCTCTATAAAAGTTAAACTTTATATAAGTAGATTTAAAGCTTCAAAATGCAGACCCAGGAGTTTAGAAAAAAAATCCATTCTAATTATTTATTTTATTTATTTATTTATTTATTAGATTTGTATGCCACCCCACTCCGAATACTCGGGGCGGCTAACAATAATAAAAAGACAATGTAAACAAATCTAATATTAAAAGTAATCTAAAAAACCCCAATTTAAAGAACTACTCATACATACAAGCATACCATGTATAAATTCTATAAGCCTAGGGGGAAGGGAAATTTCAATTCCCCCATGCCTGACGACAGAGGTGGGTTTTAAGGAGCTTGCGAAAGGCAAGAAGGGTGGGGGCAACTCTGATATCTGGGGGGAGTTGGTTCCAGAGGGTCGGGGCCACCACAGAGAAGGCTCTTCTCCTGGGTCACCCCAAACAACATTGCTTAGTTCACGGGACCCGGAGAAGGCCAACTCTGTGGGACCTAACCGGTCACTGGGATTCGTGCGGCAGAAGGCGGTCCCAGAGATATTCTGGTCCGATGCCATGAAGGGCTTTATAAGTCATAACCAACACTTTGAATTGTGACCGGAAATTGATCGGCAACCAATGCAGACTGCGGAGTGTTGGTGTAACATAGGCATACCTTGGGAAGGCCATGATTGCTCTCGCAGCTGCATTCTGCACGATCTGAAGTTTCTGAATACTTTATAGGGTTCTTATAAATTCTATGCATATCTTTAACAGCACTCTAAAAACAGCATTGCAAAGATGGACAATTTGAAACAAAGCAAAGCCTTTTTTATTACAATTTTCTTCAGACCTTTTTATTTTTTTAAGTCTAGGCATTTACTTTTTAAGACATTTTTCCAATAATAGTAAGTAGAGCCTTGGTGGCGCAATAGTGGCACAGTGCCAGCTGCCAGCAGTTTGGCAGGTTGAATCTCAGTAGGCTCAAGGTTGACTCAGTCTTCCATCCTTCCAAGGTTGGTAAAATGAGGACCCAGATTGTTGGGGCAATGTACTTACTCTCTGCAAACTGCTTTTAAAGGGCTGTAAATGCTAGTGCTATTACTAGAAGGGCTCCACCTCCAGTTCCCAAATAGTCCAAATTAACTATTCTGATATTGCTATACCCTTAGTAGAAAAAGATCATTCTTAATTTTGGATGACTGAATTGGAATTTGACTGACAAGGATTGCAACAGAAACCCACCCTTTTCAATTAGCCTCAGGTATGTATGAATATATTTCAGTGTCTATGTGAGACTCTTGCAAGTATGCATTTCTGTAAGTTCACATACATCTGGCTATGCTTTAACTCACAGCCCATAATTTGTTTAAAACAATTAGACAGGCATTAGACAAGGAATTGCAAAGATGGAATGGTTTTTTTGCAAATTTATGGAATGGAGAAAAGATGAAACTGAATTTGTAATCAAGGATCAAGTGAATATAACTCACGTCAGAAATTCCCCAGTTAATTTCCTAATTGTAAAAGACAACACAGAGACTTGTTTTCTGATATCTTTTGTTGTATTTTTCATTGGCAGTTCTACAATATATGTATAAATTTGTGTATAAGTATTTGAAAAAGTTTTGGAGAAAATATTGAGTTAGAGAGAGAGGTGGCTGGATGGCTGGATAGTTGGATGGTTGGATGGCTAGATGGAAGGATGGAAGAAGGGAAAAATACATGCATGCATTTTTCTTCCTTTTATCTTTTTGCTCAAAACAATCACCTAAAGTTGAATTTGATTCTGATATATATATTACTGGATGCATAATATCATGATTGATATAATGAGGAAAAAACTTGACGGAGACTGAATTTTTTAATTGTGGTTTTAGCCTACACTGTTCAGACTAACCTAACCTTTTAATAAAAAAAATAACTGGAACTGTTATCTCATAATTGCTGATGTGTTGGTAAGTATTCAATTGTAATTCGTGTCTCTGTCTTGTCTTGTCTTGCAGGAAGGACACTCAATTACTTACTTAAATAAACATGTACATTTCCTTTCATAACCTAAAAAGCTCTGAATAATCTCCTGAATTTCTTGCCACTCTCCAAGTTGATGGAGGTTTACAGCTAAACAATGTTCTCCTACCTCTGTTTTCAGCTTGAATTAAAGAAAGAAATGTGGATATTATTGTTTCATTAGGAATCAGTCCAACTGGCAAGCCACGAGTCCACGAGGAGAAGGGCAGCCTATAAATCTAATTAATAATGAATCTCAATGTTTCAGTCAATAGTTGAAGAACCCCAGGAGGAAGAGTTGATAAGTACAATGAACACCTGGAGGAAGATCTTATTGGAATCACACCATATGGATTTCAAAATCAGTAATCTCCTGAAACATAGAAACATAGAAGTCTGACGGCAGAAAAAGACCTCATGGTCCATCTAGTCTGCCCTTATACTATTTTCTGTATTTTATCTTAGGATGGATATATGTTTATCCCAGGCATGTTTAAATTCAGTTACTGTGGATTTATCTACCACATCTGATGGAAGTTTGTTCCAAGGATCTACTACTCTTTCAGTAAAATAATATTTTCTCATGTTGCTTTTGATCTTACCCCCAACTAACTTCAGATTGTGTCCCCTTGTTCTTGTGTTCACTTTCCTATTAAAAACACTTCCCTCTTGGACCTTATTTAACCCTTTAATATATTTAAATGTTTCGATCATGTCCCCCCTTTTCCTTCTGTCCTCCAGACTATACAGATTGAGTTCATTAAGTCTTTCCTGATATGTTTTATGCTTAAGACCTTCGACCATTCTTGTAGCCCGTCTTTGGACCCGTTCAATTTTGTCAATATCTTTTTGTAGGTGAGGTCTCCAGAACTGAACACAGTATTCCAAATGTGGTCTCACCAGCATTCTATATAGCGGAATCATAATCTCCCTCTTCCTGCTTGTTATACCTCTAGCTATGCAGCCAAGCATCCTACTTGCTTTCCCTACCGCCTGACTGCACTGTTCACCCATTTTGAGACTGTCAGAAATCACTACCCCTAAATCCTTTTCTTTTGAAGTATTTGCTAACACAGAACTGCCAATACAATACTCAGATTGAGGATTCCTTTTCCCCAAGTGCATTATTTTACATTTGGAAACATTAAACTGCAGTTTCCATTGCTTTGACCATTTATCTAGTAAAGCTAAATCATTTACCATATTACAGACGCCTCCAGGAATATCAACCCTATTGCACACTTTAGAGTCATCGGCAAATAGGCAAACCTTCCCTACCAAACCTTCCCCTATGTCACTCACAAACATATTAAAAAGAATAGGACCCAGAACAGACCCTTGTGGCACACCGCTTGTAACCTGACTCTGCTCAGAATACTCGCCATTAACAATAACTCTCTGATGTCTATGCTTCAGCCAGCTGCAAATCCATTGAACTATCCAGGGATTAAGTCCAATCTTCACTAATTTATCTATCAGCTCTTTATGTGGAACTGTATCAAAAGCTTTGCTGAAGTCCAGGTAGGCAATATCCACGGCACCACCTTCATCCAACACCTTTGTGACATAGTCCAAGAAATCAATGAGATTAGTCTGACATGATTTGCCTTCAGTAAAGCCATGCTGATTTGGGTCCAATAAGTTATTGTTTTTTAGGTGCTGATTTATCCTCTTTTTGAGTAGAGTCTCCATCATTTTAACTACAACTGATGTCAAGCTAACTGGCCTGTAGTTACCAGCTTCTTCTCTACTGCCCTTCTTGTGGATAGGCACAACACTGGCCATTCTCCAATCCTCAGGAACATCTCCTGTTAACAAGGATTGGTTAAACAACTCAGTCAGGGGGGTAGCAATGACAGATCTGAGTTCTTTAAGAACTCTGGGGTGGATGCCATCTGGACCCATTGCCTTATTTATCTTTAATCGTTCAAGTTCTTCTAAGACATCGGCTTCTAAGATCACTGGAGCTGAATCCGTACAGCTGGAAGCAATGCTATATCCCTCTATAGTATTATTTTGTAAGGTGTCTTTTGAGAAAGCTGAACAGAAGTAGCTATTGAAATGGTCAGCGATCTCCTTATTCCCATTAATGCATGTGTTATTCCCGGTATTAAGCTTCGTGATGCCGCAGTTTTTCTTCTTCTTATCACTAATATATCTGAAGAAGGTTTTATCCCCCTTCTTTAGAGATTTGGCAATTTCTTCCTCTTTTGAGGCTTTAGCAGCATATATTATCTGTTTCGCCTCCTTCTGTCTCATTTTATACACCTCCCTATCAGCTATACTTCCAGACTCTTTATACCTCCTATAGGCAGCCTTTTTTTCATTGACTATAGCCCTTACATCATTGCTAAACCATAGTGGTTTCTTCTTCCTTTTACCTTTAGTTATTTGTCTTACATACAGTCCAGTGGCTTTTAAGATGGCTTTTTTTAATACAGTCCACTGGGTGCTCGCTCCTGCCATTTTATCCCTCCCCTTTAATTCATTATCTAAATATTCCCCCATTGCATTAAAATTTGTTTTTCTGAAATCCAATACTTTGGTTGCATTATAGGATTGCTCACAATGAGTTTTTACATCAAACCACAAACATAGATGGTCACTGCAACCTAAATTTTCTCCCACCTTGACATCTGAAACCCAATTCCCATTTGTAAAAACTAAATCTAGAATATTCTCCCCTCTAGTTGGTGTCTTAACCAGCTGTGCCAGAGCTGCTCCTGTAAAGGCCTCTACTATATTCTTACTTTTGCATATAAGGGCACTGGGGATATTCCAGTCAACATCAGGCATGTTGAAATCACCCATAACCACAATATCTCCCTTTACTGCCATTTGGGTAATTTCATCCACCATCTTGTTGTCATATTCCTCGGATTGCCCCGGAGGCCTATAGATCACCCCAATTCTAATGACAGAACCTTCTTTATTTTGCATGCAAATCCAGAGAGTCTCTAGATCTTGACATGTATTTTGAATTAGTGTTGTTTTTAGACTTTCTTTAATATAAATGGCTACTCCACCTCCCTTTCTCTCTATTCTATCCTTCCTATACAGTGTATATCCTGGTATGGATATTTCCCATTCATTAGAATCCTTAAACCATGTCTCAGTTATGGCAACCAGGTCCAAATTATCTCTAGATATTATGGCCATTAATTCACAGAGCTTGTTGCTCAAGCTTCGAGCATTCGTGCACATTACTCGAAGAACATTATTTTCATTATTAGTTTGCCCCTTATCATCAACAACTACATCTATTTTATTTGCAGCTCCCTTTTCATAAGCTTCCAAAAACTGCTTTATCCTCATTGGTCGGGGACAGAAATCACCCACATCAGTTACATCTCTGTCCCCTTTACCTAGTTTAAATGCCTGTCCAAAAAAGTTCTGAATTCCTCACCGAGTACCTGGGTACCTCTGTATGATGGATGCAAACCATCCCTCTTAAACAACTCCCTATTAGACCACCTACTGACATCATGACTTACATAGCCAAAACCTTCAGCTTTACACCACTGCCTTAACCACACATTAAACTCTCTGATACATGTTGTTTTAGCCTCTTGGCTACAAACCGGTAACACCTCTGAGAAAGTCACTGAATCAGTTATTTTACCCAGCTCCACACTTAGACATTGAAAATCTCTTTTTACTACATTAACATTTCTCTGGGACAAATCATTTGTGCCAAGATGCACCACTACATCAACGTTATTACCTTTACTCACAGCCTCGACAATGTTTGTAATCTGCCTCCTGTCCCTGCTGGCAGTGGCCCCTGGGAGACACCTCAGCACCTTCACCACATCCTTGCTCTGTCCCAAATCAACACCTCTAACAGTCGAATCACCCACAAGAAAATGTGTCCTCTTTTTATTTCTACTAACTGCAGAATGTAAAAGTTGTGTTCCACTTTCAAGATGAATCTATTCATTACAAATTGAGCATCCCATGTAATATTAGAGTCTGAATGTCTTTAATATAGAGACGTAGAAGATTGATGGCAGAAAAAGACTTCAAGGTCCATCTAGTCTGCCTTATACTATTTCCTGTATTTTATCTTAGGATGGATATATGTTTATCCCAGGCATGTTTAAATTCAGTTACTGTGGCTTTACCAACCATGTCTGTTGGAAGTTTTTTCCAAGCATCTATTACTCCTTCAGTAAAATAATATTTTATCACGTTGCTTCTGATCTTTCCACCAACTAACCTCAGATTGTGCCCCCTTGTTCTTGTGTTCACTTTCCTATTAAAAACACTTCCCTCCTGAACCTTATTTAACCCTTTAACATATTTAATTGTTTCGACATGTCCCCCCTTTCCCTTCTGTCCTCCAGACTATACAGATTGAGTTCATGAAGTCTTTCCTGATAAGTTTTATGCTTAAGACCTTCCACCATTTTTGTAGCCAGTCTTTGGACCTGTTCAATTTTATCAACATTCAGAATCAATATTGAACTGTGTACTATGTTGCTGTACTGTAGGACTTTACTCTGCAAATGAAACAACCAAACAGCTTGTTCCCCCAAACAGAGGAATTTATATGTTAAGGCCAGGGCTAGTTTGAATTATTTCAAATACATTAATTTCAGAGGGATGGCTCTTTCTATACTACGCCTGGAGAGGAAAAATATTCTGTCACGTAGCATCCCCAAATTGTAGCTTGAAAAGACAGGTTTCACACAACTTTTTATTATTCCATTCAGCGGATGGTATAACTTGTGGCTTTATTTATTCCCAGCCTGCAGAAGCTTGAGCAGCGGTATCATTTGTCTGAATGAACATAGCAATCCTGCTGTTTGCATGGCTCAGTCAGAAAGAGAAGTGTTTTTATACGGAAATGAGTTATGCCTTGCATGCATGAAAAGGTTTTGATTTCTGTGAGTCCTACAGATATCTGTATTCAGAAGCCACATCTTTTTTTTTTATCATATCAGTGCCTGCCAAGAACATTGCACATTCTGAGTCATAAACTGGAATATACAACCGGACTAGCACTATGAGTAGAGCCAAGAATATTTCGCATCTGGCATAATGCTGAAACGATTAAAATAGCAACTAATGGTTTGCGGATCTGTTTTCCTGCTATTTTCAGAATGCTTGAGATATCCCTTGAGGTTTTGTTAGTGCTTTGATCTCTTCTTCTGGGAGAAAGCCACAAGTGTATGTGTGCCTTTCATTCTCTGTGTATATTGCTAAGTAGGCTTTGGGAAATTAGGAGGGCAGTTGTATTTTGTTGCTGGCACACAGATACTGCTTTTGCACTGAATAAAAAAAGAATAAGAAGTCTCTAATAAAAAGGTTTGAAAAATTAAAGTGAGAACATATATTTAAGAATCTTCTATTGATCTATCTTTCACTAAAAAGAGAGAAAAAGATTTAGTTTGTTCACTTCGTTGCTTATTTTCTTAATTATCCCCACTACTGGCAGGGGGGACTTGCTGTTTACCATTAGAACATGAAGGATCCAATTCTTTAGCATTTGGAGAAACCAGAGACATTGAATCCTTTTTTAGCTCTGCCCTTGGAATGCCCTCTTAACTTGTAGAATATATTCCAAGGGTGCATTCCCTCAGCTTAATTGAAAGCACTTGTTCTTCCAATTAAATTTAGGACACACAAATTATCAGCGCAAGGGAGGCTCATGTTAGCATTTCCTTTCCAGAACTTATTTCAAAATCAAGGGAGCTAGGATTGAGAATATTAACTTATTTTGGCTGGTCGGACGTCTTTGTGACGTTAAAGCTCCGCCCATGGAATTCCCTATTGCGATTCCCCACCTTCTTTCCAGCCTCTAAATCGACCGAAAACGCTGCTGCTGATCGCAAAAACGGCGCTCCGCTCAGCGGCGCTGCCCGGCTGTAACCTTCTGAAACAGCCAGGTGCTTCTCAGCGGCCTCCAGAACCCGAACCCGAACTTCCAGGTTTGGTGTTCGGGAGAACGCTGAGAAGCCCCCTGGCTGTTTTAAAAGGTGACAGCTGGGCGGCGGTGCCCAGTGGAGCGCCATTTTGCGTTTTTTTTCTTTTTGCATGCATTAATCGCTTTTACATTGTTTCCTATGGGAAACAATGTTTCGTCTTATGAACTTTTTGCCTTACGAACCTACTTCCGGAACCAATTAAGTTCGTAAGACAAGGTATTACTCTAATTCTATGGATTCCTAGTTGTTTTGAGGATAAAAGCTACAAATGTGCTGGATATAGGGTGGAAAGGAATAACAAAAGTTAAATGTCCATTTTTTCAGATATGGATCTACTTTGGGCATATAGCCTGAATAAATGTGTCGGTAAATTGAAGCATAACTTTTTATTTCTGTCATGATGTGATTGATCTTTTGTGCTATAAGGATATCTCAAGGTCTGTTATAGATCTTTGAAGAATAACATACACAAACACACACACACACACACACAATCTGTGATAACCTTTCATATAAAGCATTTAAACATTTTAAGCCCTGGCAGAATACTAAAAAGCACCCATAATTGTGCTTTTAAAAAAGTTTTTTTTTCTTCCCAGGATTGAGTCATCATAATTTCTACATCCAGAACTCATGAAAGCAAAGAAAAATCCTTGGTGCACGGGAGTGCAAAAACTATTCTTTGAGATACTTTATAAATTTCCCGAACAGTTATTTTAAGAAACCAATTTCAGCAGGGCTTTTGAGTGTGAACTGCAGTGAGAGATTGCCTATAACCCTGGCAAGAGACACTCAATCACAAAATAGGCAGGCGGCTTTGAAAAGGCAGATATTGTAAAATGGCTGGATATTTTAGGTTGCTCATAGTTAGTCACTAAAGCTGCCCTTCAATAGTCTCATAAGGCTTGGTGACAGACAGTAATCTAATCTGGTCTCCTATTTGTTCTTTGTTCTTATCGACTAAAAGCAACTCCATCTTCCAGCTGGCTGAGCTGTGTGCTATTTAAGTGAGGAACATGGCATTCCATCTTGTTGACACCAGAGGACCAAAGATGTTTATAATCACCACCGTGTAGAGGCGGACAAATGCAGCCAATGATTTTTCATGATGATACACTCAGATTTCAAGTAAACAGTCTGTAAGTAAAATCAGTTAACTTCTCACCCTTCTCTCTCTCTCACACACAAACAGAAAACGGGAATAGCCTTGCCGGAGCTCTCTTTCTATAAAGAGTTTATTTATAATTGTAGAATGTCATTGAATACTCACTGCTGTTTCAGAACATTCCACAAGAAAATAGAGGAGGCATCTGCTCATGAGTGAAGTAATCTGGTGAAACATTTTATTTGCAAATTACACTTATGCCTTATTTATGTGGCAACAAATATATACTTTTGAATGTGTCATAAGATTCCTGACATAAATCAAGCATAAATCAACATAAAATATCATCAGAAATATTTGAGGAGGAAAAAAGCTTAGGAAAATATCAAAGAAAACACACAATGTTTTCATAGGGCTAAGGTTATTTTTTTAAAGATAAAATACATATATTCCGATCTGTGATTTTTTTTCTTGATCAAAAAACCAAAAAAAGAATAATGTACTTTGCTGAGTGCCACAAGAATCCTAATTGTTTTTATAGTGTTCAGCTTTGCTCCTGATAAGCTTTTCCTCTGATTTTAGGGTCACCAGGGAAAAAAGTCTAATTTTTTTCTGAAATTATCATTTGTGGGATTAGTTTGAGGGCCCAAATTCTCCTCTGTCAGCTGATACAGTATTTACTTATTTACTGTTCTGTCGGGCTCTCTGGTAGAATCCTCCCAAAAATTCACAGGTACAAATTTCAGACACACACACGTTTGAAAATTCAAAACAATGTTCTTTATAATGAAAATTCACTTAAACTAAGCCCTCTTTTGGTATAGCAAAGAGCACTCGTCTCCAAACAAACTGGTAATTTGTACAAGTCCCTTATCAGTTCTGTGATACTTAGCTTGCAGCTGTGAGGCAATTCACAATCTTTCTTCTTTCACAAAATGAAACACACTTTGCCCTGGTTTAGTTTCAAAGCGAGGAAAAATCAGCACACAAAAGGTTAAAGTCAGTAAAGCAGTCACGAAACATAAGGATCAGATAATCCTCCACAATGGCCAAACCCACAGGCTGTTATTTATAGCAGCCTCACTAATTACCACAGCCCCACCCAACCACAGGTGGCCTCATTTTCTTTGATAATAATCTCTCAGTTGTTGTTGCCTATGCATCGCTCTCCACATGCGTGGCTGTATCATTAACTCTTGTTCTGAATCCAAGGAGGAGCTAGATAATTGATCTCCTTCTGAGCTGTCTGCCCCACTCTCCTCCTCCCTGTCACTCATGTCTTCTTGGTCAGAGGAGCCTTCATCAGCAGATTCCACCGGGGGCAAAACAGGCCTGTAGCATGTGGATGTCTCCCCCACATCCACAGTCCTTGGGGCAGGAGCTGGGCCAGAGCTAACCACAACATTTTCAAACATTGGTTAAGGGATATCTCTTGACATTCATTAAAACTTACACGGATATTTTATAAAATGGAGAACGTAATATAACAACAATTTGAAATAATTGCATTGGAGAGAAAAAACAAAGATAAAATAATAAAAGGAAAAAAGAAAAGAAAACACTTATTTGCGTGTCTTTCTATCCTAGGAAAGATATTCCCACAAAATGGGCTCTACGGCATAAAGCCATTGGTGCAAGTACTTGGAAGAAAGTGGTGCTGATTTTGCAAATGCATTTGTTCTGTATATCTTCTTTTTTCTTTGGTGCCCCATAATAAATCTCTTTCCCCTTGTACTCACCACCTGAACAGGATCATAACAACACTTGAAAATATGAGAGGAAATTACAGTGTCATGTGCACACCCTACATGCAGAAAACAACAACAGATATTTTGAAAATACTCATCATCTAAAATACGATCACACATAAAATAATAAGTCTTCTTATTTTTAGGGAAATTTCACAACCATTTGAGAAGGGCGTCTTTATAATAGAATTATTTTTTTAGCAAGTTCGCCTTTTCCCATGTTCCAAGGTAGTTGGAAAGAAAGCAATTTGTTAATATTAGAATATTTTTTATTAAACTTTTTCAAACCAATAGTTCTTTAGAAATGTAGAACGACTGCAATATCAAACACATTTAAAGGTAAAGTAATCTACATTGAATTATTATTATTATTATTATTATTATTATTATTATTATTTATTGCATTTGTATGCCGCCCCTCTTCTTGTTCTTGGTGTGTCTTCTAAATTAGCGCCGGTGGTCCTTACCCACTGGCGCTTTTTTCTGGAGGCTTGAGGGAGATGCAGGCACAGGGCGTAGCCGCCATCTTGTTTCTCGGCCGAGATCTTGCGAGATTTCGTGAGATCTCGGCCGAGGATCAGGCCAGAGTGGCCTGATCAATGACGTGTCCGGGCAGGGCCTGCCAGCCCTATAAAAGGGTGTGCAGGCCCGATGCTTTTCCTTTTCGCCCAGACTCGCCTTACAAAGCAGACACCCACCTGCCCTCCCTATCTTACAGTGTGCTATTCTGGGTCACCCTAGGGGGCCGAATAAGAATTTTTGGCGGTCTGGCCCCTTAGCCATGACCGTTTTTTTGCCTATTCCACACTGTGGAGACGGATAGAGCTGTTAGGGGGTGCTTACACCTGTTAGGTTAATTGGCTTACCTTTGGTCATTTGGGTAGGCAGGTTAGGGGCGGAAAACTGGGTGGTGGTTTAGCAACTGCATGTTCTCTGTTGGGCATCTTTGGGGATGATTGACAGGTTCTCTCCAAAGGCTTATGGTTTTGATGACCTGAGCAGTTGGGGGGAACCTGTCTTTGGGTCCCGCCCATTTAATTCCCCTTTTAGGGGTTAGCCGGTAGGACTTCCCACATGCAAGTGCATGGCATGGTCTCAGGTAAGGGAGGGGTCCCTCACCTGGACTAGCATGGAGCTACGCCCATAAGTTGCCCCGGAAGTTTATTCTACGTCATTTTCCACCCCGGAAGCAATTGTTTGACCCTGTGGGTCCTTGTTAGGGTCATAGTTAATTATGCTAATTATGCTGATTTATTTAAATAAATTATGTAAATTTATTTTAATAAAAATGACCCAGTTTTAAATCCAGCTCTTGTGTCTGTGTCGTTACTCCGCCTCTCCTGCAAAAGTGTACATAAGACCATAGCTTGAAATCTGTACTACTTTGTATCTTCGTTTGTATTGATTCAGTTTAAACTGAACATTTAAAATTAAACAAGAACTGGTGGGGTTTTTTCTTTTTTTTAAGTTTTGAATTTGACTCTCAAAGACGTTTTTAATGATAAATAGATAAATTGTTCATATTTATCAAGGCCAATATCCTAAAAAACCTACCCACCGTGAACTTTCCTTTCCTTTACCTTCAACACCTATTCACTGCATAAATTCTCCTCTTTGAAATTCTCCTCTTTATTCCTGGGAGTAAAATAAGTGTCACTCAAACTTGATAAGTTGTAGCCTTAACATCCAGCTGTTTGCTGAAATCCAGCCAATTTCTGCTGTAAGTAAATGTCACACACTAAAATGAAATATGGAAATTGTTGATTTTTCTTGTCCTTTTGATTATTTATTTTTAATCAATAAAAATGTCAGCAAGAGAGAGAAGAAGTGAGTATTTCATTGGAGCAAGGTGTTCTTAAACTGTTAAAGTTACTAATAGTCCTTTGTAACATTCTGCCCTTTTCAGGGGGATGAAAAGAGATTCTTAAGCCAACACAGCTGGTCTGACTTCATCCTCACAGTTGTAAATCTCTTTGTGGAATGCTCATATTTTGTGTCTGGTTTAGTGTGTGTTGATGCTTGATCGCCAGTATGCAGTATGAGACCTCAGACCGGGACAAATGAAAATTGAGGAGGGAAGACTTTTTATTCTGTTTTCTTTTGCAGATTAGTGGTATGCTTTCCATCTCCTTAATCATAACTTTCTACTTCAGTTTTCCTACAAAATGTTTTCATAATACTTAAAAAAATCAACTGTTGTAACACATCGAGTGGAAAAAAAATCATTCTGTATTTTGGATAACTGACTGGGAACTCTGACTGACAATGACTTCATTTGGTGGTTGGGAAGGACCAAGTCTAGTAAAAAGTAAAATCTGTTGTAGCTGAATGAAGAAGAGAAAAAATGATCTTGTTGGTCTTTCCAGCATGGGTTTTTTCCATGGGTGGGTTCTAACTTACTTTGTTGTTGGTTTGCTTTCTACAATGCTGCATGGCTGCACTTCTTATGGCATTCTTATGGCACTCAGCAATAGCAAAAAAATAAATAAATCAGATTTTTTTTTTAAAAAAAGGCTAAAAACAAGATGGTGGAAACTCAGCTTCTGTGCATGTGCAAAAAAAAATCTCCCCAAATAATTTTTTTTTAAAAAGATGGCAGCCTCCATGGACCGGCACCAACTGATCCGGTTCTGTGACATCATCCTGACAGCAACAGCAGGTTGCTCCCATTTCGGGTGAACCATCAGAACCTGGAGGAACCCACCTCTCGTTTCCCCCCAAAATGTGTGTGTTAGACACCATTCAGCATCAACATTGTATCCTTTTACCATAAAGAAGATACATAAGGGAAGAGAAGAGTTGAAAAGATATAATTGCTACAAAATTACAGATAAATTTTTTGAGGGAAAGGCTCGTTTGGAGATATTTTAGATACCTTTTCCCCAAAAAACCCAAGATGTAATCAAAACTCCATCCCTTTTTATGCATGCACAATGCATGCCCTACTTGGGGGTGGGGCTTCAATTATGCAATTTGACCCCCATCCTCCCAGTGCTGTTTCCACTTCCATCAGTATCAGCAGGACATAATGTTAGGAATAATGAGCAGAGTTGTTTGACAAAAAGTTTAGTTGTTCTTGAATTTAGAATCCCGCCCGGCCACTCTGTTTAGAGTGACCCGCTCCATTCTTAATCAGGGGGGAGTTGGGGAGCCCTTGCAGAGCAGTGCCGAGGATTTTAACACGTTTTTCGCTGATAAAATTGCTCAGATCCGGGCCGATCTCGACTCCAATTGGGAAACAGAGTTGACTGACAATGAGTCAGTCGAGGTGACTGGGGCACGTACTTGTCCACCTGTCTGGGAAGAGTTTAATCTGGTGACACCTGATGACGTGGACAAGGCCATTGGATCTGTGAGTTCCGCCACCTGTTTACTGGATCCGTGTCCCTCCTGGTTGGTCTCGGCCAGCAGGGAGGTGACACGGAGCTGGGTCCAGGAGATTACCAATGCTTCCTTGGGGAGGGGAGTTTTTCCAATTCTCTATAAAGAGGCGCTTGTGCGCCCCCTCCTCAAGAAGCCCTCCCTGGACCCAGCCATACTTAATAACTATCGCCCAGTCTCCAACCTTCCCTTTATGGGGAAGGTTGTTGAGAAGGTGGTGGCGCTCCAGCTCCAATGGTCCTTGAAAGAAGCCAATTATCTAGGTCCCCAGCAGTCGGGTTTCAGACCCAGTTACAGCACGGAAACTGCTTTGGTCGCGTTGATGGATGATCTCTGGCGGGCCCTGGATAGGGGTTTATCCTCTGTCCTGGTGCTCCTTGACATCTCAGCGGCTTTCGATACCATCGACCATGGTATCCTTCTGCACCGGCTGGAGGGGTTGGGAGTGGGGGGCCCTGTTCTTTAGTGGTTCTCTTCCTACCTCTCCGGCCAGCCGCAGTCGGTGTTAGTGGGGGGTCAGAGGTCGACTCCGAGGTCTCTCCCTGGTGGGGTGCCTCAGGGGTCGGTCCACTACTCCCTACTATTTAATATCTACATGAAACCGCTGGGTGAGATCATCCGGGGGCATGGGGTGAGGTATCATCAGTACGCTGATGATACCCAGCTTTACATCTCCACCCCATGTCCAGTCAATGAAGCAGCGGAAGTGATGTGCCGGTGTCTGGAGGCTGTTGGGGCCTGGATGGGTGTCAACAGACTCAAACTCAACCCGGATAAGACGGAGTGGCTGTGGGTCCTGCCTCCCAAGGACAATTCCATCTGTCCGTCCATTACCTTGGGGGGGGAATTATTGACCCCCTCGGAGAGGGTCCACAACTTGGGCATCCTCCTCGATCCACAGCTCACATTAGAGAACCATCTTTCAGCTGTGGCGAGGGGGGCATTTGCCCAGGTTCGCCTGGTGCACCAGTTGCGGCCCTATCTGGACCGGGACTCATTTCTCACAGTCACTCATGCCCTCGTCACCTCGAGGTTCGACTACTGTAACGCTCTCTACATGGGGCTACCTTTGAAAAGTGTTCGGAAACTTCAGATTGTGCAGAATGCAGCTGCGAGAGCAGTCATGGGCTTACCTAGGTATGCCCATGTTTCGCCATCACTCCGCAGTCTGCATTGGTTGCTGATCAATTTCCTGTCACAATTCAAAGTGTTGGTTGTGACCTTTAAAGCCCTTCATGGCATTGGACCAGAATACCTCTGAGACCGCCTCCTGCCGCACGAATCCCAGCGACTGATTAGGTCCCACAGAGTGGGCCTTCTCCGGGTCCCATCAACTAAACAATGTTGGTTGGCGGGCCCCAGGGGAAGAGCCTTCTCTGTGGTGGCCCCAACTCTCTTGAACCAACTCCCCCCGGAGATTAGAACTGCCCCTACTCTCCCTGCCTTCTGTAAAGTTCTTAAAACCCACCTCTGTCGTCAGGCATGGGGGAACTGAAACATCTCCCCCGGGCATGTACAATTTATGTATGGTATGTTTGTGTGTGTGCTTGTTAGTATATTGGGGTTCTTTTTAAACTTTTTTAAATATTAAATTTATTTGGATTTGTTACGATTTGTTTATGCCTTGTTGTGAGCCGCCCCGAGTCCGCGGAGAGGGGCGGCATACAAATCTAAATAATAAATAAATAAATAAATAAATAAATAAATAGATAGATAGATAGATAGATAGATAGATAGATAGATAGATAGATAGATAGATAAATAAATAAATAAATGCTAGAAAGAGTTTTTGTCCACTTTGAATAGGAGATCCAGTGATTGAGTTGTAGATGTTCTAGCTACAAAATGGTACTCCACTATTTGGTTTAACCCCCATTTAGCATTATCATCAGGTGATATTGAATATATTTCAAAATGTCAGTATGACTTTAGCCCAATTCTAGAAAATTGGTACAAGGTTCCAGAAATTTATTGTACTGAAGAGCTCACTTAAAACTACTACACATCATTTTGCCATATCACTTGTATATTTAATATGCATTATATTTATACACAGATGCACTATTTAATTTTTTACAAACAAAAAACCCCAACACATTTACACACACACACACACACACACACACACATATATATACACCAATTCTACACAAAAATATGTAACCCTTCCCTGGTGCAGAGCTGAAGGGATTGGATACTGTAGCCTAGAGGTTAATTTTCTGCCTTACAAGGCAAAGTCTGCATGTTCAAGTCCCAGTGAGGGTATGGCTAGCTGATGAGGCCAAAATAAGGCCCAAATAGATCTATCCTAGTCTCCCTTAATTTTCAAATTCAGCAAAAAAAACATGTGACATGTATATGTATATGTGTGTATGTATGTATATATATCACATATTTTTGCTGAACACACAGTGACACAATGAATTTTCATACACACTGTCAAATGCTATACTATCCTTAAAATTCCATATTGACCAATTTGTTTCAGCTCACCAGCATTTTTTTTGAAACAACACTGAATTTGATTATTCACTCTAGCTCCAGTATATACTCTAGTACAGCATATACGTATTATTCACCTTTTATAAAAATATACTGTAATTTTCATGGCATCGTAATAAAAATAGAGATCCATTCCTAAGCTACCTAAGAAACAGTTTAGTATTTTTTATAAGCCAATTATATGTCCATTTTATCTTATTTTGTTATAAGGCTGGAAAAAATATTAAAGGTATTAAATTGGATGATTTGATTTGAACAGATGATTTGACTAATTTGCTCTCCTGCTTTAGAAGTAAACTTAAGCACAGAACCACAATGTCTAAACCCCAAAGTATTAACACACAGGCTTCTATAATTCTATTTTAGCTGGACAGTAGAAGGTCACAATTTGTTAAAGGCCACAATTAGACGCTGTGGAAAACGTAGAACAGACTTCTATTGAAAGGACAAAGTTGACTTGTAGAGAGGCATTGTTATATCTGCCTCTAAAGCCATTGAAGGCGTGTTTGGAACAGAACACTTCAATTTGTCTGTAGATTAGAGTTAAATACATATTATTTTATCTCTGGTGATGCTTTCCCATAACCTTGTTGAAGCTGAAAGTGCTGCAGTAATTTAAATCTGTATGTTAAGTGTACAAGAGAGCTTTTCATACATTTCATTTTTAGCCAGTGTTGTAACCAGCAGATTGTCACAAGTGATCCTATGGCACATAGACCTTCAGATACACAAAACGCATTAGGTGCTATAGTTTTAATTATTGAAAATTAGAATTACTTCTTTTACTAATAAGTGTGCAGTGAAAATGACTTCATCAAAAGCTATCATAGTTGTACTAAAAGCAGGAAGGAATCTCTATCTGTATCGTTCTCTCTGTATCTGCGTATTGAAAAGTTAGAAAGAAGAATCTTTTATCTATACTAATTATGCATAAAATAACAGCACTCTCATCATTCGGACTCTTATTGATCTGGTACTCGAAGAAAAATATATTTCTGTCCAGTGATCCTTGGTTTTGCAATATAATTAAAGCAGGCAGTGGAAAACGTGAACCCCTCCGCCAGTTTTATTGTTAACCATTGGATACTCCAAAACTGGTGGGCTACGCATATTACAATGTGATTTAGAAAACATGAATATCACCTCCCTGTTCTTTTCTAAAGCCCAATTTTCTTCAGGCCTTGAAATTAAATTGTCTTATATTCCACACATACCCACTTCCAACTGATCATAGATAAGAATGTAGAAGCCTGAGTTTGTCTGAGCCTTTAATGCCTAATGCTAAGATCAGATTTAGCATCTGGCATTTACTTAGTATGTTAATGTGTAAATTTGGAAGATGCAGATTAAATGTACTTAATAATGAATTCAGCTTCCTTTTTTGTTTCCTATTAGGGAGTGTCATCAGACAGAGTCTGGGAACAGATTAGATTAGATTGCCCTGACCTTGTTGGTCTTTTATAAGTGTTTAAAGTCTTGGCTTTGTCCCTCGGCCCTAGAGTCCAGGAGGTGTAACTCAGTGCATGCTGTTGTGAGCCGCCCCGAGTCTGCAGAGAGGGGTGGCATACAAATCTAATAAATAAATAAATAAATAAATAAATAAATAAATAAATAAATAAATAAATAAATAAATAAATAAATAAATAAATAAATAAATAAATAAATAAATAAATAAATAAATAAATAAATAAATAAATAAATAAATAAATAAATAAATAAATAAATAAATAAATAAATAAATAAATAAATAAATAAATAAATAAATAATAATAATAATTGCGTAGGAAACCGAATAACACAAGGACACCAATCCGGGTTTTAAAATGGGTCACTTTATTGTTATGTAAATCATTATAATAGCCTTAGACCTGCAGAGGTAAACCTAAAAAGGGGTAGAATCCCTGTCAAAAACCTTTATAAGCAGCTATGGGTAAAGCTCCTTGCTGAGCAAAGGAAGGTTCCCTTGGCCTTTCCCTTGCTCTCTGCCATACCACATGACGTGTGGGGAAGCTGACTGCAGTTCCCTATTCTGAGGCCATGATGTAGAGCCGGGGTAGCACAGCAGGTAGAGTGCTATACTGCAGGCCACTGAAGCTGACTGTAGATCTGTAGGTCAGCGGTTCAAATTTTATCACCGGCTCAAGGTTGACTCAGCCTTCCAGCCTTCCAAAGTGGGTAAATTGAGGACCCAGATTGTGGAGGAAATAATGCTGGCTCTGTTAAAAAATGATATTGCTAACATGTAAGCTACCCTTATTCTAAGGAGAAGGGTGGCATAAAAATCAAATAAATAAATAAAATAAATAAATGTAGGTGATCCCTCTCCATCTCTCAGGCCCGACATGCCCGGAGCTTCTGGCAAGAGGCAGCCAGTCACCTTCCAAAACTGTGTCCTAAAGGATTTAAGTTGATAAAAAGCAAATAACTGAGAAATGCCGAACAAAACACCTCTTGCCTGTTCCCTCTCCCCAATTTCGGTGTGGAGTAGGCAAAAAAATGGCTGCCATCAAAGGTGAACAAGCCATAAAAAATTCCCACTCGGCCCCTGAGGCGACCCTAACACACTGAAAAAATAAAGGGCAGGCGGACGGATGCTTGTCAGACAATCCTGTAAGAAAGGGATCAAGGCTCTGGCGCGGTGACCTTTTATCCTTGGCATTGCCCCGCCCACCAGATAATCTTGCACCTGCACAGCTTACCGTGAGGCGTGTCTCGGCATTCACATAAAATTGCTCCCTCCCTCCCAGATGACATGGAGGAATCTGTGCTCTTCGGCCCACTTGCGCAAATTCGGCCAGCGGTTAAACCCGCTTTCCTTCAATTGGTGTGTTGATTTGTATTTGTAGTTCTGTTTTTACCTCGGCCACTCATTAGGTATGTCCTTGTTATGTGATTTATAATGTTTTTAACTGTAGTTAGTCACCTACTCACAAATTTGAGTTGCATGGCTGTATAAATTAAAATGGTAAATAAAGGAATTCATTAAATTTATATTAAATGCTTCAAACAATTCTATGTAAATGGATTTAGTGACTTCAGAAATGTTAACTTAAGAAAAAATGGAACTGCTGTATTAGTTGCAACAATAAAAGCAGTTTTGCTTTGTTGTAGTTAATGTATTTCAAATTGGCTTCATTCCGTTTCTCTACTGTAAATTAAATGGGAATCTTTTGCTCTCATTCCCAATGCTCTCATATTGTCTTTATATTGAATATAAAAAGAAAGCAAGACATGCAAAAAACCCCAAGAATGTAAACATTTAAATCAAAACAAAGCAATGGGGAAAACCCCCTCAAGAATGTATTAAAAACACCCCCAAACAAGTGGTTACCTACATTTATTTTGTTGTGTAAAATAGGACAGCTTTTAAACATTTAGAAGCTTTACTGACTTTCAAAGTCATTTTTTATAATAAAGTGAACAAAGAATGCTGTGATATATGATTAGATTAGATTAGATTAGATTTATTGGATTTATATGCCGCCCCTCTCCGCAAACTCGGGGCGGCTCACAACAATAATAAAAAAAACAGCACAGTACATAATACCAAATCCAATGCCCAACAATCTAATTACAATTTAAAATTAGTAATCTCATAAAAACAGTATATATAAAAACAGGCACACAGTCAATCAATCAACAAAACAACATGGGCAAGGGGGAGGTGTTTTAGTTCCCCCATGCCTGACGACAGAGGTGGGTCTTAAGGAGTTTTCGAAAGGCAGGAAGGGTGGGGGCAATCCTAATCTCAGGAGGGAGCTGGTTCCAGAGGGTCGGGGCCCCCACAGAGAAGGCTCTTCCCCTGGGTCCCGCCAGACAACATTGTTTAGTCGACGGGACCCGGAGAAGGCCAACTCTGTGGGACCTAACCGGTCGCTGGGATTCGTGTGGCAGGAGGCGGTCCCTAAGATATTCTGGTCCGGTGCCATGAAGGGCTTTATAGGTCATAACCAACACTTTGAATTGTGACCGGAAACTGATCGGCAACCAATGCAGACTGCGGAGTGTTGGAGTGATATGGGCATACTTCGAGAAGCCCATAATTGCTCTCACAGCTGCATTCTGCACGATCTGAAGTTTCCGAACACTTTTCAAAGGTAGCCCCATGTAGAGAGCATTACAGTAGTCGAGCCTCGAGGTGATGAGGGCATGAGTGACTGTGAGCAATGACTCCCGGTCCAAATAGGGCCGCAACTGGCGCACCAGGCGAACCTGGGCAAATGCCCCCCTCGCCACAGCTGAAAGGTGTTTTTCTAATGTGAGCTGTGGATCGAGGAGGACGCCCAAGTTGCGGACCCTCTCTGAGGGGGTCAATAATTCCCCCCCAGGGTAATGGACGGACAGATAGAATTGTCCTTGGGAGGCAAAACCCACAGCCACTCCGTCTTGTCTGGGTTGAGTTTGAGTTTGTTGACACCCATCCAGGCCCCAACAGCCTCCAGGCACCGGCACATCACTTCCACTGCTTCGTTGACTGGACATGGGGTGGAGATGTACAACTGGGTATCATCGGCATATTGATGATATGCATAATAGATCATAATCAACTCCTCAGATGCGCAGACTCTAGCTACGAAAGAGTTTTATAAATAATGCTGTTGTTGGAAAGTACAGCAAGTTGCAACCCACAGTTATCCTTGGCTGATATAAATAACAATGACAATCTTAATTAAGACTAGACTTAATTAGTACTTCAAAGGTCCAAAGAAATCCTAGAGCTATAAGATAAATTTGAAAATGAAAACAAAAACATTTTGGAAATAGTCAATAGGAATCACATTCTCTAAGAAAATTGCTTGGATAAATTTGTATAATCACCGCAACTGAAGGAAATCGTTCTTTCTTTTCAATGGTTAAGGATATGGGTAGAAAGCAAGAAGATAATACGAACAATTATGAGAGGGGGAAAAAGAAAGATTACATTAATTTAGAAATAACTAAATCTCAAGCAATAGTTAGGTATGATGAAAGATGGTTACACAGTTACTTAAACATAATATAGAATAGAATAGAATAGAATAGAATTTTTATTGGCCAAGTGTGATTGGACACACAAGGAATTTGTCTTGGTGCATGTGCTCTCAACGTACATAAAATAAAATATACATTTGTCAAGAATCATGTGGTACAACACTTAATGATTGTCATAGGAGTCAAATAAACAATGAAGAAGCAATATTAATAAAAATCTTAGGATATACGCAACAAGTTACAGTCATACAGTCAACATGGGAGGAAATGGGTGATAGGAATGATGAGAAAAACTAGTAGAATAGAAGTGCAGATTTAGTAGAAAGTCTGACAGTGTTGAGGGAATTATTTGTTTAGTAGAGTGATGGCGTTCGGGAAAAAACTGTTCTTGTGTCTAGTTGTCTTGGTGCGCAGTGCTCTGTAGCGATGTTTTGAGGGTAGGAGTTGAAACAATTTGTGTCCAGGATGTGAGGGGTCAGTAAATATTTTAACCGGCCTCTTTTTGACTCGTGCAGTATACAGGTCCTCAATGGAAGGCAGATTGGCAGCAATTGTTTTTTCTGCAATTCTGATTATCCTCTGAAGTCTGTGTCGGTCCTGTTGGGTTGCAGCACCAAACCAGACAGTTATAGAGGTGCAGATGACAGACTCAATGATTCCTCTGTAGAACTGAATCAGCAGCTCCTTGGGCAGTTTGAGCTTCCTGAGCTGGCGCAGAAAGAACATTCTTTGTTGTGCTTTTTTGATGATGTTTTTGATGTTAGGTGACCATTTTAGGTCTTGAGATATGATAGAACCTAGAAATTTGAACAATTTGACAATTTGACAATTAATCCCAGTTTTTACCCAACCATATTTTATTTTCTTACATTTGCAGTCATAGGATACATTGCAGGCAAACACCAAAGATGTTAGCATCTGGACTTTCCTTGAAAACATTTTGCTTCTCATCCAAGAAGTTCTTCTTCAGGAAATAAACTAAGGAAGTCCAATTGCCTTTTGAAAAGCACCTTTGGGATAACCATGACCTGGATGATTGAGAATCTGCATAGGCATTGCAAGCAAAAATAACTGGAAATGAAACATTGTATTTCTTAAAGCTGTTAGATGAAATGGGGCAATTTCATAAGTGTGTAAATACCTATAACTGTAAACATTTGGATGAAAGAAGCCATATAAATTCACTGCCACCTAGAATGTTGCTAGAAATTTGGCAGAAATTGTTTTTACTTTAAAAAAAAAAATCTTGTAAATAGATAATAATATTTTTTATTATTGCTTCCTTCATCAGAAAATCCATCTGACTTGATATTTTGTTTTAGTAAAAATGGAAAGAGTAGAAAGAGAAATATTCATTTGTAGATCTTCCCTGTGGCGATATACTAGATTATAATTTTGAGATACACAGCATGCTACTTCAGCTGCTTTGATGCACTGAGCATTTAAGTGTAGAAAAATATTGAAAAAATCATCATACTTTTTTTTAGAAGTAAATCACTTTGGGCCATCTGAACATCTAAGAAAAATTGAAGCATAGATGCTTGGTGAAATATGTACTTTTTGGACTATTGACTGTCATTTTGTGATTCATATAATATGAAATGATTGTACTGAGGGAAAACACATTCAAAAATAATCTCAAATTTACAAAAAAGATTGTGTGAAACTGCATTGTGCTGTTCAAAGGCAATGTGTATATTTAAAGAACAAAACATCTGACAAAAATGCTGTGATTATTAATGGGGACTTTTAAAATTCAGGCTTCTAAATAGACATGCTGGATAAAATTAACTTTTGGTGAAAAGAGTGCTACCATCCATCGTTGCACTCTTCAGTTTTAATTTTTAACACTTATTCTGTTAACCAGTGGAAGTGAATGAATAAAACTAACATTCAGCAGAAGGCCCCAAAGAAGTGAAAATACAATATTTATGCTGTAAGATTTGAAAACTTCTTACTATATATTGGATTGTTGATGTGAGCATCTTTGCATGCCAACATCAAACCTGGCAAAGTCTCGTGATACTGCAAAACAAACTCAATAGCCATGAGTATAGTGGACACAGTGAATACAGTAATGAAACAATCTATCAATGCTTTCTCAATAGGAAGGTCAACTATGCTCAGTGGACTGACACCTAGCTAAGTGTGTATGGAATTTAAGCCTAATGGGTTTTTAAACATTTCATTCCCCCTGTGCTTAAGCTTTAGAACAATAGTGAGCTGCCAGTTAGTAACTAATATCTGAAAGCTGATAAGGAAGTGGCCTTATCAAGCAGGAAACTGTTGCTGTTGTTCATAATTAATGGTGCTCTTTTAAAAGTGTGCCTTGTCAGTTCCCACAAAATGAAGCATTTGTTCCCATTTATGGGCAAAGAATTTGGATGAATAGGGTTCTGTTGTACTACCAACTACATTGGCACTATTTATAGAGGCTATATAAAGCTTGTGTTTATGGTCTGTTGCTCCACTGCATCTCAGAGACCATGCACAGGCTTGTAAAATGGACAGACTTATTCCCACCCACCCCTTTTTTTCCAGTTTATTTGGCAGCTTTGCACATCATGCTGGTCTTTCACAGCCAGGCCTAACTTATTTACATCACATTTAACAACATGCAGTTCTTCATTTCCCAATAAATGCAAACAGGCAACCAATTGGAAATACAAGCTCAAGAGATACAGGTGGATGTAAACATTGCTAGACTTTCCAAAATTACAATTATGACACCCCTGGATGATCTCTGATCCCACTGTATTATGCTGTGACAGATGTATATTGCCGTGATTTCTCTTGTGATGTTTGCTTTTGCTTCCTTGTCAGCTTTAATAATAAAGCAACTGGACAGACTAAATTGAAATTATTTATCTTCTAAGAATGTTATAGTAAAGCATGCTGTCATAGTAACAAGTTCAGCTTCCTCCAATGATATTGTCAAACACAATAGGCTGGAGCTGTTTGAAATCACATCACGTCTTAAAATGTGACTTGTAGCAATCTTCCCTCCTTCCTTACACCAAATCAAATGCAACTGATCCTTTGTTACTTCCCTAAGTACTTTCCTTTCCAACTGTATATTAATCAATATATTAATTAATTTCTGACAGGTCTGGGACCGTTAATCTTATGGTGGTAACCAGTGAGATCTGGCCATGAATGTTATGCAGGGATTTAACTGTTTGTATTGTAAATTGCTTTTAACACTGTTTTTAGAGGTTTTAGTACTATTATTGATGTTTTATATTTTTGCTGTGAGCTGCCTAGAGTACCTAGGGAGTTGGGCGGCTTAGAAATTGAAGAAATAAATAAATAAAATAATCAAGGAAGTTACTAAACAATGACACATAGCTTCCTTATTAGTGTGATCCTTGCTTCCAAAGAATTAGAAAGATAATTGACTCTCATGCTCTCTTCTTTTTTTCCAAATATGCTTTGGAAAAATGTTCATGATTTAATGTTTCAGTGATGTTTGACATCACAGAAAACTATATTTTTACATAGCTATGCTCTCCATGAAAGTGGCGTGAGAAAATTATTAGCAGTAGTGATCATGATAAAACTAAGTCATTCCACCATCACTTATAATTGTTCGTTGTGAATGGATCCTACTAAGTGAAGAAACACTCCTCTGGGTGTTCCTATAATCAGAAAAGGCTTCCATGTATGCACAGATGCCTCTTGTGTCATTTCCATGCAGTTACTGGAAAATCCTGCAAGAAGCTTGTACCTATGTATGACTTATAAAATTTATAGGTCCTAACCAACACTTTGAATTGTGACCGGAAATTGATCGGCAACCAATGCAGACTGCAGAGTATTGGTGTGAAATGGGCATACCTGGGGAAGCCCATGATTGCTCTCGCAGCTGCATTCTGCATGATCTGAAATTTCTGAAAACTCTTCAAAGGTAGCCCCATGTAGAGAGCGTTACAGTAGTCGAACCTTGAGGGGATGAGGGCATGAATGCTAATTGCTAATGCAATAACGTAAATATACATTAGCCTATAGTTAGTGCAGGACTGATTTTTTTTAAAAAAACCTAGGTATTGTCAACCCTGCTAATGGGTTGGTGTTTGTCCGGAACAAACATAAGAATTTTCTTTAATAACACAATAGACCGAGATAGTATTTCTCAACCTTGGAAACTTTAAGATGGTTGGACTTCAACTTTCAGAGTTCCCCAGCCAATATGAAGTTCACCAATCTTAGAGTTGCCAATGTTGAGAAACACTGGGCTAAAATGAAGTAGCAAAAGGAAGTGGGTGCTTGAGGAGCACAGCAACCAGCCTTTGTTGATTAAATAGCGGAGACGGGCGGCATACAAATCTAATAAATAATAATAATAAAAGAACATTCTAACTCTACTGACATCTAGTGAAAGGCTAATCTTTGTAGCTCATAATCATCATTCATTGGCATCCTTCAGTCTCAAAAGATTATATTATTGTGCTCTGTAAAGTGTTCCTAAAATGTTGTATGTGAAGCTGGAGTATCCTCTCCAGAGTATGACTTCTGGATTGGTTAGTATGGAGGATAGACTGTTACCCAAGCAGCAGATCCCCCTCTCTCCATGTTTCTGAAATAATCCAATGTAATGGCAAAGCCTATATGATTGGTTCTAGCTACGTCCTGTGAAATCACACTTCCTTTTCCCTTGACAAGAATCCCAGCCAAACTAAACCATCATTGAGAAATATAGTTCAGAAATCATACTTAATCTGGTTTGTCCTTTCTTGAAGATCTCTACAAAAGGAACATTCTTGAAAAAGTCATATTGACTTCTATTTATCAATGATTTTTTTTTCTACAAGCACAAGTAGATTGACACAACTTAATAACCCAATTTTCCTCTTCAATGGCATCTGTCTCATTTTCCATCGTTTCTTCAAGATAATTAGGTCCTGGAAATGTACCAGCAAGTTATCTTGTAATTATTAGAACAGTGTAGCATTTCAATGCACAATTGCAATAAAACACAAATTTAGTTTAAGGAGTTGCAGATGGGTTCTCTGCTTGAAAAGAACCTTTTTTTTTTTTGCTTTTGATACTGAATTGCTGCATTTTAATTTGGGATGTGAGACTCAGACAAGATCCAGTTTGAATTTGATAGCAAAACATACTAAAAAGTTTTCCTCTCATTTTTTTCTTCCCTTTTTTCTTCATTTTTTTTTGTCATTGTGTTTAATCAAATAAAGACAGGAACAAATCTTTCAGGTCACTAAATTGATCCAAAGGCTCTTGTTTTGATTTTGAGACAAACCAGTTTTATCTGAAGGTACATTTCAAATATCTTCAAATTAATTGATTTCAAATTGGAATTTTAAATTGAGGTTTCACATGACCATAAACATGTAACTAATCATGGGGCTTTTATGTATGCTAAACCTGCCAAATGTAAAATAATTTTAACTCTAATTATTAAATATTAGAATGTTAAAAAGTTTGGGTTAGAAAAGACATGCTGGTATTTATTCATTTTAGATAACTATAAATCGTTAAGGATGTAAGTACAAAATTATTTTGTATTATTTCCTTCCTATAAAAGGTCAGATTTGAGTGACATGTTTTAAATCAAAGTGACCTATCTCATTACTTTATGTACTTCCAATAATGTAAGTCTATGGGGAAAGTTATTTTAATCAGTCATTTTAAAGGTTTTGAATCATTTTATATCTCACAGATGTAACCTGGACTTCAAATGTTAAAAGCAGATGTATATATCTTAGAAAAATGATTGTGCTTACAAAGCAACATACTCGCACACATGCACAAATACAAAGTCACAATGCAGCCTTATTAGAAGAATCACACCAGGTATTTACTCCACAAGAAGGCTAACACTATTTTTCTTGAGATGGACAGGATCTTGCAAGTCTGATTGTCCTGTATCTATTTTTGCTTCTTATAGTTCAATCAATGAAAAAGGAATCTATATGAACTGTTTGCAGATATCATCTGGCTGTTTTGGACTTAAAAACATGAAATCTTTTTTTTTACATAAGCAACATCTCCTTCATATATCCATCAAGTTCATCTTCCTTATTCTCTATACACCAGGGATAGGTTCCGGTTTCTTCTACTGCTAGTTCACTCAGGGATGTGCTATGCACATGCATGCACAGTATTCATTGAAGGGCTGCAAAAATTTTTTACTACCACACTGTGGGAGTGGCTTATTTTGTGGGTGTGGCTTGCTGCCCATGTGACCAGGTGGGAGTGGCTTGATGACCATGAGACCGAGGGTGGTGGCTTAAAGGTCATGTGACTGACTTAAAGTTGGCCACCTTGACGTGATCACGTGATCACATCAAGGATTTGGGTTAGGGTGCCTGGCCTCTCCTTGCCTCAAAGAGATACAATTTCCCTAGCTATTTACTATTACTGAACATCTAAAATATATTGTTTAATTCTATGTATATATGCCATATTACATACAGGCACACAAAAATATACATTATTACTATATAAACTGTATGTGTATGTCACACATACATGCACCCAGAGTTATTCTAAAATTATACACATTCAACCTCATTTACTATAATAGGAAATATATACCCAGAGCCCAGAAGGGTAAAAAAACCAACAACTTTCTACTGGTTCTGCATACCTGACCAACATTTTTCTACTGGTTCTGCCTACCTGACCAAACATTTTCTACCAGTTTTGCGTACCTGACCGTACCTATAGGAACCCATCACTGACAGTACTAAAAGAAAGCTTCTGTGCATGCCAGAAGCAAAAAAACAAGATGGTGGTACTTTTGGCGGCACTGAAAGAATCAGCTCGGAGGTGTGGCAGGCCTGATCACTGGTTCCAGCAACCCAAGCCGCCAAGTTGCTAACAGTTCAATATGAACTTACCTCTGCTACACACATATATATCCTGCACCTTTCCATGAATTGTTGCCCTGTGATAGTAAAGGTGTACAAACATCTTAACGGTATTTTGAGCTGTACCATTTAGAGTGTACATAACAGGCCCTCATAATGGACAGGTCACAGATGGAGGACCAGACCAAGTATTATCTACAGGAGAAGGAACTGACAAATGACTCCTGTGACCTGTCAAGGAAATAAAATAAACTCTTTCCACCAAGAAAATGCCAACATACTAAAGAAAACAAGTTCCTTGAATCAGGAGGTATCTAAGAAGCTACTGGGGACAAGTGAGGTTTTATGATGTGGCTTGATTAATGTTGAAAGAACATTCAGCTGGTGATGTGCCTAGAGGCAAAACGGAAGCCTGATGCTGCAAAGATAGGTATTCCATTGGTATGTGAAATGTCAGAATAATGAGTCAAGGCAAACGTGATGCCAGAGTAGAAATGTCAAGGCTAAACATTGACATTCTAGAGAATCAATGAATTGAAATGGAGTGGAAGAGAGTCACTTCATATCAGAAGATCATCAGAACTACTTCTGTCAACCTCACCAGGTGGACCAGGCAGGAAACATGACCAGATAAGCTAATTCTACTGTATTGTAAACTTACATTAACAGAGTTTTGTAAATCTGAAAATACAGTTCCTCTGCCATCTCCTTTACAGTCTGAGCAACTAGGGGAGGCCTCCCCTGAGCCTCTTTTCCCATCTAATATCCAGCTGTGTCTTAGATTGCTGGATGCTACTTCTTAACTGACTGTTCTTTAGGAAGCATCTCTTTATCCCATCTCACAAGGTCTCTCTCAGATACCATTAAAATAGTAGGCAAGAATATCATAGAAGAATAGTGGTAGTCATAGTTCCCTCTAAGCTGAGCAGTGAGCAATCGCTCACTTAAAAATCATCATCAACTCAGAGTTTTCCAAACCTGCCCAGAAGCCAAGAGGGAAATTTTATTATTATTTCTGTGCCGCCCAGTCCCGAAGGGACTGCCGCTCAGACACTATACTTTCCCGCTCACCCCCAAAAAAATTTAGAGAGAACACTGGCGGTAGTCCTCAATTTATGACACAATTGAGCCCAACACTTAGATTGCTAAGTGAAAATTTGTTCAGTGAGTTTTGCCCCATTTTAAGACTTTTCTTGCCATATTTTTAAGTGAATCACTGCAGTTTTAAATTAATAATATAGTTCTTAATAGTTTCCCCATTGACTTTGCTTGTCAGAAGATTACAAAAGATGATCAGATGACCCAGGGACACTGCAGCCATCATAAATGTGAGTCAGTTGCCAAGCATCTGAATGTAAATCATATGGCTTGGGGATGCTGCAATGGTTATAAGTGATAAAAATGATCACAAAGTCACTTTTTCAGTGCCGTTGTAACTTTGAACAGACACTAAACAAACTGTTGTAAGTCAAGTAAGTAGGGTTCAGGGTGAATGCTGAGATACAATCCCCAAATCATAGAAAGATATAAAATTGAATCCAAGGGAAAATAACCGACATTACAGTATTATGGATCCCTATGATTGTGAGGGCAAAGAGAATGCTTTCAGCCATCTACAAGTATATGCTATAAGGCAGTGATGGCGAACCTTTTTTGGTTCATGTGCCAAAAGGGGGGAGCATGGGGGGGGGTCATGTGCATGCATGCCCACACCCATAATTCCATGTATCCCCTCACATACATGACCCCTGCTCCTGGCATGTGCTGACACACCCATTTTTCACTCTTCCCAGGCTTCAGAACCTTTCTAGGAGCCTGGAGAGGGCGAAAACGGCCTTCCCAGACTCCTTGGAAGCCCTCTGGAGGCCAGAAATGGTGCATTTCAAACAGTCAATTTCTGGTTTCCAGGGGGATAGGGAAGGCTGTTTTCACCCTCCTAGAAAGGCTCTGAAGCCTGGAGAGAACAAAAAACTGGACTTCCAGTCCAACCAGAAGTTGGTAAACAGGCAGTCTCCAGCCATTGGAAGACTTCTGGGGGTGGGGTAGGATGGGTAAGGCTGTTTTCACCCTCCCCAGGCTCCTAGAAAGGCTCTGGAGCTCATCCCCTCCAAAGGCTGGAAACAGGTTGTTTCTTGACTCTCGGTGGCCCCAGAAGTCCTAAGCTCGCATGCCCACCAATATGGCTCTATGTGCTACTTGTGGCACACATGTCATAGGTTCATCATCACTGGCATAGGGTCTCCTGTCTGAGCAGTGGGTTGGACACTAGATGATCTACTATTTTTTTTATTCTTATTCTTATTCTTATTCTTATGCTTATGCTTATGCTTATGCTTATGCTTATGCTTATGCTTATGCTTATGCTTATGCTTATGCTTATGCTTATGCTTATGCTTATGCTTATGCTTATGCTTATTTATTTATTTATTTATTTACTTACTTACTTACTTACTTATTTATTTATTTATTTATTTATTTATTTATTTATTTATTTATTTATTTATTTATTTATTTATTTATTTATTTATTTATTTATTTATTTATTTATTTATTTATTTATTTATTTATTTATTAGATTTGTATGCCGCCCCTGTCCGTAGACTTGGGGCAGCTAACAACAATAATAAAACAGCATATGACAAATCTAATATTTAAAATAACTAAAAACCCTTATTAAAAAAAGCAAACATACACACAAATACACACAAACATACCATGCATAAAATACTGCAACCACACTATCAGAGTTGCCAGCCAGAGGGTATTACGTATTCTTATTCATTCTAATTTTATTCTTTGCCATTCTCATTCCCATTCCATTCCATTCTATTATTTTCTTCTAGTGATGAGGATGACTTATTGCAGATAGTTGTTGATTCAGAGCCTGAATTTGATCCTGGAACAGTGCCAAGTTTAAATTAAACTAACACCTAAAAAGAGCCAAACAGCAGAGGTCAGCACAGCTCCTTAAGAGGAAGGGGTGTTAACTTTTCTAATTAAGTATAACCAAGAACTAATTCATATAACTAGATAGTCTGCTGCAGATCCCTCCCCTTTGTTAGAAGCAGCCTTTTTTGCTTCCTAAACTGTGTTTCTATGGTGCTATGTCCCACTTTCCTCTTGCCTCCTTGCCATGTGTTTGGAGATTTGGACTGGTTTCCATGGCATTCTCTGGTGCTTGACCTTTCGGACTGCTACTGGCACTGCTACCTCTGAATTCTTCCAGCCAGCAGCTTGCAACACTGCTGTAATTTATGTGACAAGCAATCTCTCTTTGTTGCTCACTGTCTAAATAGCCTGCTTTGGCCCCTGCTGGAAGATTTACAACACATCAGTCAACGCGCTCAAATTTGTAATTGCCTTGCTTCGGTTGCTTCAATTTTAAGCATCATTTGGACATGCATGACTCCAGTCTACATTGCTTCAACACCAGGTGCAGAAAAAGTGGAAATTGGTGAACTTTAATGCACTATTGATAGCATACTGAAAACAAGTTTTTCTTTGAAATGATAGTAATTACAGGAGACTAGAATGCTGACATTACAAATAGAATAGAATAGAATAGAATAACAGAGTTGGAAAGTGCCTTGGAGATCTTCTAGTTTAATTCTTTGCTTAGGCAGGATACCCTACACCACTTCAGACAAATGATTATCCAATATCTTCTTTAAAACATTGGGAATAACAGAAAAAAATAGTCCAATGTAATGAAATAAAGCAGAATAAGATCAACACATACTAAAGTAAATTACATGTAGGAATTAGACTTTATAACAAGCAACTTCTTTCAACAAACTAAAAGACAACACTACAGATAGACAACATGGAATGTCCAATACTGGAATTAATTGACTAAAAGCAGATAAAGAAGTTGATGGAAATATAGGAAAACTGCCTAACTAAATACTTTACTAGGGAATACAAAGAAAATACAAAGGGACAGCAGATTAAAAATCAGATGAGAAGTAGAAGACATTTAATTAGGAAAATTACAGAAATCAAGGGAAGATTTAATATAAAAATAGTCATGATAAAAGATAACGAAAACACACACCTAGTGAGGAAAGAAGATATAAAAAAAGAAATGGCATGATTATATGGAAGAATTGCACAAAACTGTACAAAAAGGACATTGACATATAGATGAAGATTTGATAACTGAACTGGGGGCAGACACTCTAGAAAGGAAAAAATCAAATTGCCTCTGGAAATTTGTTACCAGCCACAAACTTTCAGTAGTAGATGAAATATCAGAGAACCATTAAAATCTTATAACATAATGTGGTTAAAGTGCTAGATGAAGCTTGAAAGCAATATGGAAAACACAAGAGTGGCCAAGGGTCTGGAAAAGATCAATTTATTTTGTAAAAATAAAAAGGGCATTGCTTGAGAATGCTCAAACTACTGAACAACTATACTTACCTCATGGGCTAGATTAATAATGTTCAAGATTTTTTAATGTAGACTTCAACAATACATGAAAAGAGAACTGCTAGATATGCAAAGGCATTTCAGATAAAATTGCTAATATTCAATAAATAATAGAAAATGCAAAAGAATTCTAAACACCTTGGCTCTTTATCCAGGTTTTCGGTGAGAGAAAGTGATTCCTTGCTTCATGAAACTTGTCATCTTTTGTCTTTAAGATTTGCATTTATTGATTTCATTGTAACATCTTTATGGTGAGCCACCCAGAATCACTGTGTCAGGTGGCATGCAAGTTTAATAATAGGTAATAATGATTCAATTCAATTCAATTTATTGGATTTATATGCCGCCCCTCTCCGAAAACTCAGGGCAGCATATAAATGATGATGATGATTACAATACCTTATTTTACATCAAGTTCTTCCCAAGAACCTAAGATTCGTCCAAGAGGACCTCCAGTTTGCACACTGTTTGGGACAGTGCAACCAAATCTAACACCAAAAATACCACTGGGCCAGAACTGGGAGGCTCCAACCCCCAAAGCCAATCAGTCTTGCCAATGATAACTTGAAGTCTATTGCTCACCATCCAGACCCTCTAGGCACTGAGATAAGATGCCCACAGCATTTGCTTAACTCTCCAGAAGCAGAGATGTGTATGTAAAATAGATGTAGTATTTCTCTCTGCCACAATTATAGTGGGAGAACTTTAATATTGGAATATTGATGAAAAAGAGGATGGGTGAACTACAGTTCATAAATATAGCTGAGAAAGGAAGAATGGCTCATGCTTCAATTCTTGTTGTATGTTTTGCCACATTTTCTTGAGTTGGGCAATTGATTCCTAGAGACAAGAGTTTAGAACAAAGGCGCTCAATTCTTTCTAATCCAGACACCATTTTTGGATTTTCAGTCAAATGCCAAAAGCTGCACTGCTGGGGATAAGACAACAATGAAATTTAGCTGAAGTTAAATTCAGTTTTAATCACAAATAAAAATATACTTACTTGTCACAATGTCCCATATTCAATCATTTCTCACTTTTATAATAATAAAAAACACCATTACAATTTAGGCCCAACATTTGCAGTAAATCTGAAGGCTTGGGTAGTATAACTCTGCAAAAGGTGGTCCTGTTATATCTTTGCATTTTCTAGTTTTCTTCTTTGCAAAAATGCATTATTTTCCCAATTGAGAGAGACCAGATTTTACCATTAAAACCTAAGTGATATAAAAATTATTGTTATCAAGTATGTTACGGTAGTTATCCTGGCCATCTACATCTGTAAATGTGGGATTATGGTATTAACAATTACTGTCAATTTGTAATCCTTCCCCATGCTCAAAATGGATGGGGCTGCAGAGGAGGGCTCTTGCTTTAATGGATTTTTCAAAGACTTTTCAAATTGATGATATAAACATTAAAAAATGAAAGATGATAAATACAGTGTTCCTCTAGATTTGTGATGCCTTACACACACACACATACACAGGAGAGGGAGAGGAATTGCAATTCAATATCTGCCATAATTCACCACAAGACAACACTTGAAAATCTACTTCAGAACTTCAGAGTGAGGGGATACTTCAGATGTTTTTGAAGGTTTCTTGAGGTGTACTTAACACTGACAAAGGCAGGCAATGTTAATTTTCACCTCTCATAAATATTGAGTTGATGTGTAAGAGGAATTCTATTGTCACAGCTAATATATTCTTGAGTGATTCAAATCCAATTAATGCTTATATGATGTACTTGGAAATATTCAGGGCCACATGAAACAAACTGGTAAACAGCTTTTCCTATTTTGATGTTGGAGTAGGAGAAACATTACCTTTTTATTTTTGTCCATAATAGCTAACCTGTACTCCATATTCATGGAGCCTAATGCTGCATCCTCTTCTGATAATTTACAAGCATCTTTGAAGTATTGTATCATTTTACTTTTTGTTAAAAAGTAGCACAAAATATCTTTGGAACTGTAGATTCACATGCATGATATACAACATAATCATATTAGTGTCAACTCATGAACCTTTCCTAACCTGCTTCCGAGTTGGGATGGGGTGGATCAAGACTTGCAGCTGCATCAAGAAATTTGCACCTCAGTTAAACAATGCACATTCTAGCTGGCCAAAGTCAAAGCCATCTCCATAGAAACCAGTAACGGCTGAAGAGAGTGACTTCTATGACCCTTGAAATTGCTTCATTGGGGAATGTGACTGTTGACACACCTCAGGGGAAGGAGGAAACAGGGTCAAAGGCAAAGCATGAACTGAGTGGGATCAGAGCTAGATTCCCTAGGTCAGTGTTGACATGGCACTCCTAATAAACAATTGGATTTTTCTTGAAAACTGGCTTGAGGCTCCTGCTTTTATTAGGACATTGGTTGGAACCCCGACAGTTAGTTCATGATGATTAAATAAGTAAAGAACAGGACACCTTCATTTTTAATGTTGGTGATCTATGGAATGCAGGAATCTATCGCCCAATGAATGAAAAATGTTGGACCAGTCGTTGGTCTGAAAAAGTTCAATTGTTATTATGCTCCTAAAAATGGGAGGGAAAACTTGTTCTCTTTTGTTGTAAGGCCTCCAAATATATCTGAACTTATAAAATATACCTGACTGATATTTATAGTCTCTTATTCTCTAATACTTTTCCTCCAAAAGGCAAGCCTATTTATTTATTTGATTTATATGCAAACTTTATTTTGTACAACTCAAGGTCCAAAGGTATTAATCCTATCAATTTGGGGAAAGGACTGTAGCCAGTAATGGGCCCCATCTTGTATGAATAGGATCAGTGATATGGTAGGACTTTTTAGTGGGCTCCGGAGGCTGGCACAGGTGGGCGTGTGCCTGATATGTGTGTGTGTACCCCTGCATGAGATTTCACTTCTGCACATGTGCCCGAAGCAAAATCTCATGTGAGGACGGTCACGCGGGTGAGATTTTGGCAATTTTCACCTTCTTTTGCTCCTGCACATGTGTGAAATTGTGAAAATTGCTGAATTCTCAGCTGTGCAAGTATCCTCACATAAGATTTCACTTCTAGCGCATGTGCCGAAGCGAAGTGTTATGCGGGAATGCACAAACCCGTGTTGGGTGCATATGTACCTGTATCAGCCTCGGGATCCCAGTATCGGTAGAAGGTAAATGGAGCCCTTCAAAGATAAGTGGATCCCAGTGCCAGTAGGAAAAAGTAAGTGTAGCCCTAATTTTCTTTGAAATAATTATTACAGACCACCATCACTATTGTAGGTTCACCTGTTTTTTATTTCACATATTCTATCCACGGTGTTTTATAGATAAGTTGATTCCATCTACCTGTAAGGTTTTCTTGACAGCTAGCTATTTCTTTTCCCAAAAATTTACAATGTAGGCTGAAATGAATTTGGAGTATCTTCAGCTATATTTATTGTCCTTAGATTTGCTCAATATTTATAGTGATAGGCATGTCTGAATTTTTTTCTTATAGAGAATATCAACTACGGTTAATCCTAACTTCTTCAAAGTTGTTCAGGCTGAGTTATCTATGTGACCAACACCAAATAGATAGGGTTCTGGATTAATAAAAAATATAACCGCTCTTCCACTGCACACAGACACAAATAATAATTATTTCTCCATGTACTTTTCCATTTATTTGTCTATATGCATTTATTTACTTTTGTTTGATACTTTACAAAAGAAACCATCATAAATCATTTTGAGATTGAAGGCTACTGTCAGGTGAACAATTAAGACATCTGAGAAAACAAATGAACTTTCACGTCTTATTTCTTTAGCGTAGAGTCATATTTATTAACAGAGCCAAATTAGATTCAACATGCTGCATTCCAACTTAAGGTCCCTTAAGATTACATCCAGGTCAAAAGCTCATCTCCCATCCCCACACCCACAAGGGCAAATCATGTGGACAAATCCAATGCAGGGATTTCTAATTCCTTCCTGTGTTCAGTTACTTCAGATTCTGCGTGAAAGAATGTGTGCTAAGTGGCATATCTCTCACTCCCCTGTGTGTGGGTTTTTTCTTTCTTTCTACCATATTGTGTCAGGCCAGCCTTTGAATTCACATATTGACCTGGGGACTGACAGCTACACTCTGGTAACATAGCAGAACAAAGGTAGATCTGTAGACAGAAGTCTCTGAATTGGTTAAAATAAAACCACGAGAATAAACTATATGAGAATGAAAATAAGTTGTTGGCTGTTCATACATAAGCATCAAGACAAGAGAAGCTCTATGATTGATTGATTATGTGCCATCACTTTTATTAACTTTTAGTGATCACATAAATAGATATGTTCCAGGAGAAGCTTTATGAACAAAATCTGAGAATGGAAGAGATGATTGATTGCTATTATGGACTGGACTGGAATTGTAGGAAGCTGAGCAAGATGGGGAGAGATAGTAAGATGGAAAACAGACGTCTTCATTGCAGAAGGATGGTTAAGGTTCTCAAACAATACATATTTTAAAGGGAAAATAATTTTTCATTGTTTAAGAAAATGATGAAAAGGTAGAGAACACATAAAATATGTACATGTAGTCCTCAACCTATGACTACAATTGAACCCAAAATTTCAGTTGCTGAGCAAGGCAGTTGTTTGCTCTTTTGCCCCATATTACAACCTTTCTTGTCACAGTTGCTAAGGAATCACTGCAGTTGTTCAGTTAGTAACACAGCTGTTAAATACATCTGGCTGGGTTGCTCCTGGTTCAGACCAGATCGCCTGAACCATTAGTGATCTGCTAGTGAGGTAAAAATGGCATCACAGACCCAGTTCTGTTGATGTTGATCTGTGGGCTCTACCATATTTTTTTGGTGAATTTTTTACGAATTGGTATGGTTTTATTTACAGATTCTCTTATTTCGTGGCTTGAAAAAGAGCCCTCCCAGGTTTAATACCTTTATTTCTTCACCCGAAGCATAGCTGATGAGCCCCTCAGCTGTGTTTCAGGCTGAATTCCACTAAGGAGCATGCAGAGAAGTGAAATTTGATGTGTGGACCTATGCACAAAATGTCACGAAGCATACCATTAGTGAAGGTAAGTGACACCTACCCCTGGCTTCCCCATTGACTTCACTTGTCAAAAGGTTGCAAAATGGTGATCCTGTGACCTTGGGACACTGTCAGTTCCAAACCTCTAGATTTTAATCATGTGACTATGGGGATGCTGCAACAGTTATAGGTATGAAAAACAGACATAAGTCACTTTTTCAGTTTTGTTGTAACTTTGAGCAGTCATTAAACGAGCTATTGTAAGTTAAGGACTACCTGTATTCATATAGAAGCATTTTACATGAAAATTTCCAGTGGATGGAGCATTCTGCTGGTGAACTAAAACGTCATTTGGAGTATGTCTATTTTTATTCATTCTTATAATACAACAAAGTGCAGTAACTGGGGATATAAATAAATGCATTTCTACTTTTCTATGTTTTCCATATATTGTATCCAATGTGCATTCAAGTTAGTTTAACATAAAATATGTAAATAAATACTGGGCCAAAAGGTTTCATTCATGATTAAGTTTTCATTACATTTTATAAACATATCCTCTTTCCATTATAATTAGAAGCAATTGGGAGAGTTATCCTATTTTATCTGCATAACTGTAAGTGTCTTTGGTTTGAAGTGGGTCCCCCAGTCCATATCCAGAACATATCTACTGTTTTGTATTGAATTTCTTAGGCAATAATCCAATCCATATTTCCTTGAACTTCATTCCTGATTATTTCATGTCTATGCTCAGGCAGTTTAATTGCACCAGTCTGCGGCGAGGGGCGGCATGCAAATCTAAATAATAATAATAATAATAATAATAATAATAATAATAATAATAATAATAATAATAATGCCATTCCTTTTCAGAATTTTTGTTTAACTTCCCATACTAAACCTCCAGCACTATTATTCCCTGGTGATATTAACCAGAACCAGCCCTACTTAGTTATCTGTGTAGGCTAACTATGTTCTGCCACTTGCTAGGGTAAATTTATTTCATTAAATTTGGGGGAAAACAATAGTCTTGAAGGAATAGGCATACTGTAGCATCAAACTGTTAGAGGCCTTGGCTTTAGGCAGTTGTTTACTATTAAGGACAAAATCTGATTGGTTTCCCCCCCCCCTTTAGTCTACACTCCTTGCGTTTTTGTGATACTGATGCTAGGAAATGTAGAATTATTTGCACAATTTAAGCTGATCTATGAGTCCTTCCTTCCTTCCTTCCTTCCTTCCTTCCTTCTTTCCTTCCTTCCTTCCTTCTTCCCTCCTTCCCTCCCTTCCTCCCTCTCTCCCTCCTCCTCCCTCCCTCCTCTCTCTCTCCTTCCCTCATTCTTTGTTATATACAATTATACTTTACATAGAATAAATATGTGGAAGCTATGCTTCATGTTCCATGGGAAACAAAATAATGGGAACTTTTAAAAAACAACATTATGACAATTGTTTTAACAGAGATCTCTCTTTCCTATGAATATAGCATGTATACTAGGAAGGTTTATTTTATTTCTACTAACTCTTTGCCTGATATTATCGGTTGCCTTCTTCAACATCAGAAATTCCTCTGTTTCTGAGAGGCAGAGCAAAAGGATGTGACTCTTGTGAATCTAAAAGGATGCCTTTTATTTCCTGACTTTTTAAATCAGGAGTTGTTTACTTGCTTACACTTTTCTTGTTGCCAGATTAAAATGATACAATAAAATGATGGCTGCTTCAAGAGAGTATGTCATTTCCAACTTCAGATGTTAAACAAAAAGAAGAATGGGAATTCTGCCTTGAGTATTCTTGTGTCACATAAATTCACTTGGCTTGTGGGAGGACAGTTCATATGGGCTAATAGGAACCTACTAAGAGGGAACAGGGCTGAATCACTTTGCATTTTAATCCCTTGCAGATGTTAAAAATTGCTATCAATAAAAACAGTTGCCAGTTTGAATTCTGCACAGAAGGTTACCAAACTGTCTTTGTTCTCCAAGTCTGAATACAATACCCCAGAGAATGATACGCTAAGGATAGGAGAAAGAGTCATTATTTCAGCTGGCTTACAAGGTTCCTTGGGGAATGTTTTGATTTGCCCTGTCAACGGGAGATGGTGGACTATGAGTCAGTCCACAACTGGCATTCAGTGTACAGTATTTCCATTTATTAAATTAGGACTGTCTATCGATCAAACCAAAGGCAAATAATGTGAAATGATTAACTGCACAAATCTCTCTCCCCCTATCAACTGCAATTATACATACTATCTTGTTTAGTAGCAAGAATGTTTAAGTCAAAACTTAAAATAATATTCAGATATTCAGCTGATGGAGAGTGGAGTTAAGATTTCTAATAATCGGAATGCGCAGCTATATATAATTTTTTTGGTGTGAAGTTTCTTGCTTACTTTGCCATGCAGATATAATATCTGCAGACAACTTTGTGTGCAAATAATACATCCACATTAAAGCCTACAGACAACACAGTTGCATTTTGTAAGCTCTGACAATTTAGAAACATAGAAACATAGAAGACTGACGGCAGAAAAAGACCTCATGGTCCATCTAGTCTGCCCTTATACTATTTCCTGTATTTTATCTTACAATGGATATATGTTTATCCCAGGCATGTTGAAATTCAGTTACTGTGGATTTACCAACCACGTCTGCTGGAAGTTTGTTCCAAGGATCTACTACTCTTTCAGTAAAATAATATTTTCTCATGTTGCTTTTGATCTTTCCCCCAACTAACTTCAGATTGTGTTCCCTTGTTCTTGTGCTCACTTCTTTCAATTTGTCTCTTTCAAAATATTTCCTTACAGTCCCATTGCAGAAGGTCAAATATATTTATGCTTTATCTTATTAGCATGTTCTAATTGTATACTTTCTTGATAATTACTATTCTTTAACATTCCACACAACTGTTATGCCACTCTTTTAAAATTTGTCACGACTGATTCAACTGCTCCCCTTCCTTTTTCTGCTGAGGCTTATGTTGATTGATATTTTGATTTCTTCTCAGAAATATAAGGATTTTTTCCTGTCTGGACATTTAGCTTTAAAGAAGGTAAATAGAACAATCATATGCTGCTGTCTTTTAAAGACTGAAATAATGTCACACATATTATTTTGATATCACATAAATAACATGAATAATATGAAATATGTTTTGGGAGAAATAACCTCATGTTATAACTACTCTTGTTCCTTTTACACATGCCCATGAACCTAATGCAATTAATTTAGGTCAAAAATTTAACTATCAAAACATTTTTTCGTTATCAAAGATGCATGTTTAATATGGATTACATTGAACTAGTATCTAACAATGCTTTCTATTGTGAATAAATTATTTATTTTAATAGTTTTGATTTATTCTGCAGCTAAAAGGATTTATACACTCAACAAACTGGCTTGTAAAACAAGTGAGAAACATACACAATAAAATTAGAAAAAAAGAACTAGAGGGAAAAGGTAAATAAATTGAATTTTTTTAAATGTAATTGGCTGGGAACTCTGAACGTTGAAGATATTGCTGTCTTGGTATTTCGAATTAACAGATGCCGGCTAAATATCCAGTATAATTCCTAAATAATTCAATACCTACTTTTCCTTCGGCACTAGACACAAATCCCATCTGTGTCTAATTACACTTGACTAAATAAAGTATTCATTCATTCATTCATTCATTCATTCATTCATTCATTCATACATTCATTCATTCATTCATTCATTCATTCATTCATCCCAGAACATAATTGAATTAAGTTCCATTTAGCACCTGGAAAATAATATCCAACTTTTTTGTAGATTTCAGAGAGGGTTCAAGGAACTGGTGGTGTGACACCAAACAAGATGATATCTTGCCTGACTCCAAAATTTGAAATTGATTTCCTCCTCCCCTGAATTGTTGAGGAAATAATTCCATTATAAATGAAAGCAGCAGACTAGCTTGGAAAAATGGGCAAATTGTATCTACCCCACCATTCAACGTCACCAAATGCCAGATCTAGGCTCCAGTGAGACTCTTTTCATAATTAATTTGGTTGGGAGAGCAAGTTCAGAGTCAGATGTGGTGAGAGGAATTTGAGATCTGAGACATAGTCTGGTAGAGAGAAGTTCCCTGACAATGGACTCCAGTATGACTAACCCAGACTGGATCCTACATTCTGAGATGTAGTCTAGGTATTTCAGATTGTCCATAATTTAATGATGAACTGTGTGTGAAGAAAATTACACCAAGGTTTTGGCAAACTCTAATGCTATTCCCTAAATCAGGGGTTTCCAATTTTGGCAACTTTAATATCGTGGACTTTACCGATGCTTTATACGATGTAAAACTTAAACACCTATTACTGGCTATCTCCTATTATTAAAGGCAGATATAGCTAACTAGAGCCCTTTCAATAATATCCCTTTGAAACTGGCTCTTAATGCTGTAACTAACCTTCTGCAAGAAAAAGATTTATACTGACTATTAAGATAAAAACCAAATCAAAGAAAAATCAGTTTTTAATCTCTACTTAAGTAATAAGGGTATTTAGCTGTGGCTGAAAATTGTATAGCTCAGGGAAAAAGCAGATCCTCCTGCATCCCAGATGTGTAGAACAAAATGCAGGAACACTGAAACCATCAGATCCAGATAAAACTGAGTTAAAGATAAACTAAAAGGTATCACTTAAAAAGAAAAACTGGCTGGTATCTTATATTAGCCTTTTATGCAGCCAATCTCCTTTAAAATCCCACAGAAGGATATTTCTGCAGGGAAAAAAAGAGTGGAATTGGTTTAAGATATGTCAAACTCAGTGAGCAAAAATAGCCTTTCCTTTTATAATGAGGAAATCAATTTTGCTTAGATGAACCGTGTAGATTGGGAGCAGGTTGTAATTATAGTCATTCTTCTGTCTGAACATTTGTAGCAGTCATGCATATGTGTCACTTGTGCTTTTCAGAAAAGGGGTCAAATTACACTCCTGGCCACTTTTAGTTTTGGGTTGCTTTTTTTAAATGGATGCTAAAGCATCATTTTATGCTAGGAAAAAATATACTCTTGGAATTTCTGTCTGGTTTAGACCCTAAAAGCATAACATGGCTTTGTGAAGACAAAGGAGACAATTTTGTCTCTAGTGCAACTAGGCAAGTAGAGTTATATTGGTCAAGAAGCATAAAAACTGTTTTTCTAGAAATCCGTTGGCCCATCATCTCCAATATGACTGTCTTTTTTATATCAAATAGGGTTTTTTATTAGGGAGTTTTAGTCTTAGATATAATATTCGACTTCTTTTTTACTGCTTTATATCTATTTATATTTTATTTATATTTTATTCATATTATTATTGTAAGCGTCCCTGAATCCTTCGGGATTGGGTAGCATAGAAGTCAAATAAATAAATAAATAAATAGATAGATAGATAGATAGATAGATAGATAAATAGATAGATAGATAGATATGTGATAGATAGATAGATAGATAGATAGATAGATAGATAGATAGATAGATAGATAGGCAGGCAGGCAGGCAGGCAGGCAGGCAGGCAGGCAGGCAGGCAGGCAGGCAGGCAGGCAGGCAGGCAGGCAAGCAAGCAAGCAAGCAAGCAAGCAAGCAAGCAAACAAATATTCACACTCTGTTTGACTAGAAATTTTCTGCATTGTATAGAATTCTAGACATAGAATTTCAGTCTTTTCCATACAAGATTCCTACTCTGCTGCTGAGCTATGCGTCCTTTCATTGAACAGAATAAGCTATTGATTAACATTACTTTCAGGAATAAATGCCGATGGGATGAACTTGACAATAATGTTACTCAGATAATAGCTTAAATTTATGCCTTCTTGTGCATGATCATAAGATTTGAGCTGGTTAGTAGAATAAAAACTTTGAAAATTCAAGTCTTAAATAGTAATGAAAAAACTTCAGCTTGACATTTTATGCTTTTTAAGAGGAGAGATAGAACATAGTTTTATTTTACTTGTTTATATATTGTGTTTCTCCTAAAACGTGACCCACCCCCAAAATACATGTTTTGTGAACACGTGTTAAAATTAAGCCCTACCCTCAAAATTTGGCCCCATTTAAGTGCATGTGTTCTGCCCCAGCCATGGACCACAAAGAATGCAGCACTCACAAAGTCTGTACAAATCTTACTTTACTAATAAAGGACTACTAATGAGCTTTCTTAGTAGTTGTCAAACATAAATATAGTTTAAAGCAGTCTTTTCTGAAAACCAGCTATTAATTCAATTTCATTAACAGCCAATTCCGAGTCAACAGTAGATAACAGGATGGGGAAAAAAATCCCAATGCATCATGTGACACCGCTGTGATGATGCACGTTTGACACCTCTGTTCTATAGGGAAAGACAATTCATTTATTTCAATTTGCAATTATTTAAACAATTTTCCTTGCTGCCTATCCAAATTCATTTTCCTCTGGGCAGGTTTCACACATGTGGTCTTCCACACTACCTTGATTCCTGTAAAAATCCAAATCCAAATTCCAATTCCAATAAATAAATAATAAATAAATAAAAAGTTCAATTGTAGGCAATATTATAGATGAACATTTTCTTCACCATTTTGTAGGCTTATTAAAGCCAATGGGTTCTGCCCAGTTTGTACTTATATGAAGTGATATTATACTTGCTAAGAAAAATATAAAAAATGTGTACTAAGCTGTTGAAAGATTCTCCCTATGTGGTTGATTAGCTGTAAGATAATAAGGGATAATATATTCTAACCACTGTAGGCTTTATGATACACGTTCAGTTGGCGATAAATCACAAGCAAATTTAGTAACAGCTAATATTTTGATTTACTTTTTTTAATCAAATATTTCCAACCAGTTGTCATGCTGTTTTAAATACATTGATGGTTTCTCTTTAATGAAGCTATATTGATTTAGAATTTTTAAAGGATATTTATTTTGTTTTATCATAAAGGTAAAATGCAAACCAGAAAAGCAAACAAAACAGAAACATACATCCAGCAGTACTAACAATAACAAAAAGTGGTGTACAAAAAAAAGTGGGGAAAGGTGATCCAAATATAAAATAAATATGATATTTAACATATAGAATCTATACAGAATACTTCGAATATAAGAAAAAAAGTAAATTGTGTTCTTCTTTTATAAATATATTGAGAGAGCAGTCACTAGGTTAAGCTAAATATTACACTAATTTTCAAATCCCTCTGTTAACCATCTGTTATTGTATTCTTCTCCTGGAAGGTCCACAGTTTCCAGTCTCTTATAAAACTGTCTAGTCCATTATCTCTGATCAAAGCAGTTGATTTCGTCATCGCCACTAATTCAAACAGTTTTAAATCCCATTCTTCAACAGTCGGCATCTCTTTTTCTTTCCAGTGTTTGGCAAGTATATTTCTCGCAGCTGTCACCATGTGAAGACAAAACACACCAAATTGTTTTTCAATTGCCTTGTCCATAATGCCTAAAAGCTTCAGGTTTCATTAATATTTGTATCTTAAATATTTTCTGCATGATCATTGTTATGTTTGTCCAGTATGTTTTCACGCATTTGCAGACCACCACATATGATAAAATGAACCTGGATTTTTATTACATTTCCAGCACTTATTAGAAGTGCCTTTATAACATTTTTGCTAATCTATCTGGCTCCAAATACCAATGATACATAATTTTATTTTTAAAAAATCTTTCAAGCTGTTATTTATTGTCTTTGTCAATTTTTAGTCCATACCTTCCCTCATTTATCTAGCATTATGTTATATCCAAACTTTTTGCCCATTGTACCATACAGTCTTAACATATTCATCTTCCAGATTCCTCTTGAGCAACATTTTATATACTTTAGTAATTAGATAGTCATTGATTTAGAGCAGTGGTTCTTAACCTTGTTTGAGGTACCGAACCCACCAGTTTCATAAGCACATTCACCGAACCCTTCTTTAGTGATTAATCAAATATGATTTTTTTTCAAATTCAAGACATTGGTATTGTTGTATATACTCCTGGTCAGTTGGAGGATGATGAAGAACTTGAAGACTCTGATACAGATAGTGATTATGAATTAGTGGTAGGCCCTGGGTTACAAGTAGTAGAACAGGTGGGAGGCCAGCCACTGGATGTTGCTATGAGTCCAGAATCTAGTGAGGAAGAAACAGACATTCTCTGGGTCAATCCTAAATTCAGAAGGGTCCAATTGTACTTAGACTTATATACCACTTTACAGTGCTTTACAGCCAGAAGTGGGTTCCTCCTGGTTTGGACTAGTCCACCCAAACTGGTAGCAAACCGCTGGTGATATCATGATGATGTTACGGAACCAGTTCAGTCAGGGCAGGTCTGTAGGCGTCGCCATCTTTGTTTTTGATTTTTTTTGAGAATTTTTTGGGTGGACTTTTCCCCCTAGGTTTTTTGTTTTTGTGTATGCAGAAAAACTGAATTTCTGTCACTGTGTATGTGTCACCATCTTGTTGGGTTTTTGGCTTTGGGGGGGATTTTTTTTTCACTGCACATGCATGCGTGAGGCCACGCAATGCGGAAGGAAGTGAACCAGCAGTGAAATAAATTAGAACCCAGTCCTGTTTACAGCTCTAATTACAGAGCCAGCCTATGCTTCCAACAGTTGGGATCCTCATTTTACCAACTTCGAAAGGAGGGAAAACTCAGTCAACTTTGAGCTGGTGAGATTTCAACTGCCAAATTGCAGGAAGCTAGCAGTCAGCAGAAGTAGCCTGCAGTACTGCACTTTAACCACTGGCCACCACAACTCATTAAGAAGCAAAATGATTTCAAATCAAGGATTAATCATTTACAGATTGATTTCGGTGTTAAATAGATCTTTTGCCTAGGTCTGGATAAATCCAACCTCTGTTGTGGATTTTGTCCATTTCCCACTAAGGAAAGATACATAGAGTCAGCTGTAGAAATATCCTTTATCTGGCACTAAAGGGAAACATACTGCTGTAGAGCTTCAGCAACATAGATCAAAGTTCACATCTTAGAAGCACCATTTATACAATCATTGGATACATTATTCACTAGTAAATTAACACATGGTTGAGATTGCATGGTTCAGAAATATTAAGAACATGCACACATAAATGTCAATTAACTTCCTTACAAATAGCATAAGATAATATTTGGGCATTCTCATAGTTAAAAACACCTAAGGTTAACTGAATTTCATTTCTATGCAAATTTAGTCAAAATGAAATCATTATTGCTAATGTACTGTATGTTTTTGCTTTTATATGTCAAGCCCCATTAATTTCACATCTGGTTTATTTCACTGCCCTCTACATAGTGAAAGAGAAACCAGTTGTGAAAAGGCGACACAATGCAACTTTTCAATGATTAAATCAGATGGCTAAATGAGACTACATAATAACAGATTATAGATTGCCTATGACATGTTAAGCCCAATTTAAGGTGTTGACATTAATCTATAATACTCTACATGTCATAGAATTTAAGTATTTATGTGATCTCTTCCACGATATAATCCAATCAGTGCATTAAGACTGGCTGTGGCTAGAAGTAGGACCTTCTTAATGGCTGTTAGAGTAGGCAATAGTTAAAGTAAACAGTAAAAGCTGTTTAACAATGTTGTGATTCAGCCTGAGGCTCCTCAGGGACCGGCTGGAGCTCTGCCGGATCCATGCCCAGAGGAGGAGGACAGTGACCAGGAGGGGGAGGACCAGGCAGATGGGGGAGAGGAACGTCAGGAAGAGGAGGAGGGAGAGCAGCCTGAGACCCCCGGGGGGGGGGCTCTCCCCAGCTAGTAGCCTGGATTCATTGGATGAAGACACACAGGCTATAATAGACATGAGGCAGAGACGTGCAGCTCAAAGAAGGGGCCAATTAGAAAGGTATTTCCATCCCTGAATTGGCAACAGCTGGGTTTGGGTGTGGTTCTCCTCAGCAGGGTTGAAAAGGCAGGCCCGCCCTTACAGTCTTGTGGAGAGTTATCAACTGGGAGTCCTGTGACCTTGCTTCGATTCTTGGCGTCTCTGATCTTGGCTTGTGGCCTAGAAGGCTGAAAGACTTGGGGGAGGCGTGGGTTTTATTATCTCCGGTGTTGTTTTTGCCAGCAAGAATCCTGTTTTATTGCCTGGCCTTCGTGAAACCTCTGTGAAGCTTCATCGTGTTCCTGTCTGTAAGAACAGTTTTTGTTACCTGTGTTTGCTTTCCAGTATATAAACTGCCGTTGCTTTTTACCAGTGTGTCTGTCTACTCTTTTTGGTTGGTGTTGGCATCTGGGGGGACCCAGACAGAACAAACAATAACCAAGATGTATAGGTTGCCACTTTTATAAAAATAGCTATTAATTGTTTATTGTTTTATAGTGTTCTCTAAGATATTATCTTAAAAACTTTAGGTGTCCCAAAAAGGTCTCCCTACAGTAGCCTTCACATTGAACTACACAATCCAACAATGATCATCCACCAAAATGGAGCCTGCCATCCGAGCTCTTCCGAGTGTCTTCTCTTTCCCACAGTGAATGAGCTGGGGGGAGGTGTCATGACCTTGGCAACAGCAGGGGGAGCTATTTGGTGGGATAGTTCTAGCGATCTCATTGGTTAATTGTTGAGTATAAATATCCTGTCAAGTGTGCTAAGTTTTCCTCAGTTATGTAGTTAATAAAGTTGTGTTGTATCTGCTGTGGCTGTCCTGTGCCTTCACTACACTGGCGACGAGGAAATCTGGATCGGAATCCACACTCGAATCTGCCGTCCTGGAAACAAAGGACTTGGTAAATAACGATGTCGACTCAGATAGTTTTTCCCCCGTTCAATCCTCAAGGGGAATCGTGGGAGGCATACCTCGCCCGTTTTGAGTGTTTTCTCATATCAAATGACTACAAAGATCTCTCAGGAGACAGGAAACAATCGTATTTCTTAAGGTTTTGCAGGACTGAGATGTTGGAGACCTCCCTCTCCCTGTTTGCCCCAAAATCTATTCACGATGTGCCCTGGGATGAATTCCTCACTGCACTCCAAAACCACTATGCCCCCCCACCATCTTGCAGCGTTAGGCGTTATTTGTTTTACCATCGAAATCAAGCGGAGGGGGAGAAATGTTTTCTGGTTCTCCTCTTCCTGCATGCTGTTACCAGGTCTACCTGGGTGAATCCAACCACTACCTGTGTGGATCACGGGCAGTATGGCACTGCAATGGCATCCTGCCCCCCCTTGTAGAAGTGTGGCCTCAGGTAGTGGTGTCTTGTTGGTTTTGATGGGATGCAGAGCCAGTAACAGCATGCAGGTTGAGGAGAAGTGGGATTAACTTTTTGCACTCATTCACTGCAGGAATAAGCAGGTGCTTGGAAAAGCAAGCTCCGTTTTGGTAGGGATCACTGTTAGGTAGCTTCAAAAAGGAGGCTACCCATAGGGATGGACCTGAGTGGGGTGAGTCCCACCTAATTTGGCTGTGCTTTTTTCTTTCCAGACCAGCTTCAAACAAGCAGTGCCGGTGGCAGCGCAAGAGCTGCTTAAGTTTGTGCACCACTTGCTTGGAGCTGGTCTGAAAAGGAAAAAAAGCTTTTGGTGGGGAGAGAGAGAAACAATTGGAAAAAAGCCGAGGTGGCATAGTGGGTAGAGTGAGGTACTGCAGGACACTAAAGCTGACTGCCAGATCTGCAGATGAGCAGTTCAAATCTCCTCACCAGCTCAAAGTTGACTCAGCCTTCCATCCTTCTGAGGTGGGTAAATTGAGGACCTGGATTGTGGGGGCAATAATGCTGGCTCTGTTAAAAAGTGCTATTGCTAACATGTTGTAAGCCGCCCTGAGTCTAAGGAGAAGGGCGGCATAAAAATCAAATAAATAAATAAAATAAATAAATGTAGGTGATCCCAAGGGCACCCCCTCTCCATCTCTCAGGCCCGACAAGCCCGGAGCTTCTGGCAAGAGGCAGCCAGTCACCTTCCAAAATGTGTCCTAAAGGATTTAATTCGATAGTATTTCCCTGATCCTTCACCTCCATCTTCCTTCCTAAATTCTCTTTACTGTCTTCTCTCACATAACCGAGCTTCTGAAAGGGGAAGAGATTGTCCTTATTAGAAGTTTGAGCTGTTCGGTTGCAGTGGGATTTTGAAATTAAGCAGAAGGCTCAATGAAATTATGGCCAAAGTGTGAATCCAGAGCTGCTGGCTCTCTACCAGTTCTTCAATATATTTATTTGCTTGGTATTCATAACAGAGTGTACTACTTTAAATAAGCAGTTAACTTGTTCCAAACTTCTATTATGTTCAAGGACTGAAGTAATTAATTCTTTCTCCCCCAATTTGTTGGGGTGAGCAATTTGGCAATAGTCAATTAACAACCAATGAGTCTTACTCTTATACCCAGGAATGAAGATACTTGGCATGGGGATATGTAATGTTTTCTTAATCAAACCACCATAGCAATGTTTGCCTTTTCCTAAAAATGGGCTAGCTGATTTTAGTTCATCTCGAGAACAACCACCATTAACTTGCTGGTGTTTTTGAGATCTAAATTGTGTATTAATTATCCAGAACAGGGGTCTCCAAAATTTTTACACGGGGGGCCAGTTCACTGTCCCTCAGACTGCTGGAGGGCCAGACTATTAAAAACAACCTATGAACAAATCCCTATGCACACTGCACATACCTTATTTAAAGTAAAAAACAAAATGGGAACAAATACAATATTTAAAATAAAGAAGAAGTAATAAGTAATTAAGTAATTAATAATTAAGTAATTAAGTAATTTATACTTCTTTATTAACAAGTAAATTTAAACTTAAATCAACAAACTCCATTTCTCCTCCTTCCTTCCCTCCCTCCCTCCTTCCTCTCCACTTCTCTCTTCCCTCTTCCTTTTCTCTCATTTGTTTCATTTTCCTCTCCCTCGTTCTTTCCCTCCATCATTTTCTCATTTTTCTCTTTCTCTCTCTCTCTCTCTTTCCATCTCTCCCTCTTCCTTTCTCTCTCCCTCTTTCTCTCTCCCTCTTTCTCTTTCTTTCTCTCTCTCTTCTCTCTCTCACTCACTTTCTAAATCTCCCTCTTTGTATCTCTCATACTTTCTCTCTCTCCTCCCTCTCTATTTCTCCCTTTCTCTCTCTCTCTTTCTATCTCTCCTCTTCATTTCTCTTTCCCTCTCTATTTCTCCCTCTTATTATATCGATCGGTAAAATCTTGTGTGCTGCTGCGGGCCGGTTAAAAGACCTCAGCGGGCCGCATCCGGGCCATGGGCCGTAGTTTGGGGACCGCTGATCCAGAACATAGATTCAAATTATTAATTTCAAAAAGCTTTCAACAAACAATGTGCTGAAATATTCCAAATATTCCTGCCCTCTGTTCTCCACAAAAGACCATCTCCCTTCTGCGTTGTGTTAACACTACAAGAGAACATTTACATTTCTGAACAAGGAAGAAAATAAAAGCTTTTCATCAATGATATATATATATATATATATATATATTGTTTTGTGTAGGCAGAGTAATTCAGCAGTGGCTCATTTCCATCAGCTTTTATTTCCCAGCAATTGTAAAATAAACCACTCTGAGAACATGTTGTTAATCTCTAATCCCTGGAGTGTAACTGCCATTACACAACACAGGTCACGTAGTAGCTAAAGTATGCAGTAAAAAAGTGGAAATTAATAGCAGTAGGACTGATATTATTCAGGGGCAATTTAAATCCCTTTTCATACCACCTTGCCAGTATATTAAGCCTAAAGTAAATTGCTGGCTAATTTGTGGCCCTTGTCTAGTCATAAAGAAGAAACAGTACCATAGGACAAGAGCAGAAATTGGCCCAGGTTTCTGTAGATGTGAGAGAATTTAAAGGCATCTGCTCAACTAACTGAACTGCTGGGCAAGCTCCATGCTATCATGTAAAGCAGATATTACCTTCTTATTTTTGCAAGATATAATTAAAATTGCAGCATTAAATCCAAAGACCAAAGAGGTTATCATGTGACCATTTTCCCCCTAGATTTTGAACCTACCTATAGTTTATATATGATTCAAGATGTTGAACAAACCCATACACCTTCGTCTCTTGCTCCTATTTTCCCGACAACAACAATTCTGTGCTATTCAAATGTTATATAGTCTACGGAGAGGGGCGACATACGAATCTAATAATTAAATAAACAAACAAACAAACAAACAAACAAACAAATAAATGAGTGAATGAATGAATGAATGAATGAATGAATGAATAAATGAATAAATGAATAAATGAATAAATAAATAAATAAATAAATAAATAAATAAATAAATAAATAAATAAATAAATAAATAAATAAATAAATAAATAAATAAATAAATAAATTGTGATATGGACAACTGTTATTCACATTTTAAAAATAGTCTGCTTATCAAACCCATAGAGATTATAATAAACACCTAGGAAAATGTTGATTTTGATCTATAGCTGAAGCAATAATAGGTTTCTGAAGCATTATTAGCATTTTGGCAGTCTGGAACTTCAGATATGTTCTCATATTATGAAAGTGTTTGGCATTATGCTGAGTTTTATTAGTTGGATTCACTTTATATGACCTTCTGAGATTTTGGATCATAGTACAACATATGGGAATCATTTGGTTATTAGCTTTTGCCCTGACTTTTCTTACTGGTAAGAGCTTCTGCCTATTTAATAATATGCAGATTTCTTTTTGCTTTTATTACATATGGAATGTTCAGTATCTTAATTTAAATGCATGCTTACTTTTACACACAAGTTGTATAAACATTAGGGCTGAGCCATGTAATGTTTTAATGTTACTTTGATTTTTTGTTGTTGTTGCTTTTGGAAAAATTCTTAAGACATGCAGTTGTGTTTTTGCTGAAGGGAGAGTTTCCCTTATCTCCCTTTGTTCATTATTTAATTCCCTTTAGATGTATGCCTGGGTGAGTGTGTGGATATTTGAGAGTGTTTAGGCAAGGGGAACAGTTGTGTTGACTTGGTACACAAGGGAAAGGCCAAAAGGGAGGCCAGTCCTAAACATTTCCACTGCTGACTCTGCACAGACTTAACAATATGCTGAGCTGTGGTTCATTTGTCATGCAGGGCTCTTGAGAGTTAAACATTTGTCAACATATGCTACAAAAGACTTAGTGATTTCATGAAGGAAGAACACTTTGATATTCACTCAAAACATATTAACAATGATAAGAATGGAAATACTATTTCCATTCTGTGTGTATGCCTTTGAGTCAATGTTGACGCCTAGCAACCAGCTGGAGAAATTGGTTTGTTTGTTTGTTTGTTTGTCAATCAAGTACAGTGGTACCTCGTGCTACGACCCCCTTGTGATACGAACACTTCGAGATACGAACCCGGGGTTCAGAAAATTTTTGCCTCTTCTTACAAACTTTTTTTGCCTTACGAACCCACTGCAGATCGCAAAATGGTGCTCTGCTGGGTGCTGCCGCCCAGCTGTCACCTTTTAAAACAGCCAGGGGGCTTCTCGGCATTCTCCCGAACCCGAACCCGGAAGTTCAGGTTCGGGTTCCGGAGGCCGCCGAGAAGCGCCCGGCTGTTTCAGAAGGTTACAGGTGGGCGGCGGCGCTTCACGGCGGCCTCCCAAACCCGAACCCGAAAAGTTCAGGTTCGGGTTCGGGAGAATGCCGAGAAGCCCCCTGGCTGTTTTAAAAGATGACAGCCGGGCGGCGGCGCCCAGCGGAGCGCCATTTTGGGATTTCCCCCCTCTCTTGCACGCATTAATCGCTTTTACATTGTTTCCAATGGGAAACATTGTTTTGTGTTACAAACTTTTTGCCTTACGAACCTCCTTCTGGAACCAATTAGGTTCGTAAGACGAGGTATTACTGTATAAGATAGTAGTTTATATAAACATAATATAGAAAGGAATGATAAAAGAAGACAATAGGACAGAGACGGTAGGCACAATGGTGCACTTATGCACACCCCTTACAAACCTCTCAGTAAAAGGGAAAGGTCAATTTTCACAATCTAAGGTTGAAGAAGTTCCTGCAGCTTTCTTGGAAGGATTTTAGCAGTGATTTGGCCTTGCCTCCTTCCTAGGGCTGAGAAAATGTGATTGGTCCAATAGCTGGCTTTGTGCCTAAAACAAGGCTAGAATTGCCTGTTGTCCTGGTTACTAACCTGATTCCTTAATCAACTCACTAAACTGGCTCATTTCTTTTCTATCACATCACAAATTATGATTCACTATTTTAAATATTCACTATTACAAATAATTTTCATAGGAGCCGGTGGTTGAAAGTTGAGGATCACATCCAAAGCTTCCTTGAGTGAATGTCTAGTTGACTTAGATTTGCAAAGTATGCTATGTAATGTAACTTTGCTGATAATTTTAGAAGCAACTAATGAACAATTACACTGAAATAGGATTGGATTTGATGGTATAAATTATTTCTTCTAACTTCATAACTTTTATAGTTCCGCCCCTGCCCCCCTCTGTTCACACCAGTCTGGTTTCACCTCCTTGCTTCTTCCCAACTCCTGTCTGCCCCTACTTCCCTGTCGAACCCCTACAATGTGGGGGCTCTGCCAGATGAAACACGTTTGAATCGGGGTGGGTTCCTCCCGGTTCAGACTGGTTCATCCGAACTGGTAGTGACCTGCTGGTGATGTCATGATGATGTCAGCGAACTGGATCAGTCAATGACGGTCTGTGGACACCATCTTTTAAAAAAAAAATCCTTCTGAGCATGAGCAGTGGATGTGGTCACCATCTATTTTCGGCTTTGTTTTAAAATTATAGAAACATAGAAACATAGAAGTCTGACGGCAGAAAAAGACCCCATGGTCCATCCAGTCTGCCCTTATACTATTTTCTGTATTTTATCTTAGGATGGATATATGTTTATCCCAGGCATGTTTAAATTCAGTTACTGTGGATTTATCTACCACGTCTGCTGGAAGTTTGTTCCAAGGATCTACTACTCTTTCAGTAAAATAATATTTTCTCATGTTGCTTTTGATCTTTCCCCCAACTAACCTCAGATTGTGTCCCCTTGTTCTTGTGTTCACTTTCCTATTAAAAACACTTCCCTCCTGGACCTTATTTAACCCTTTAATATATTTAAATGTTTCGATCATGTCCCCCCTTTTCCTTCTGTCCTCCAGACTATACAGATTGAGTTCATTAAGTCTTTCCTGATACGTTTTATACTTAAGACCTTCCACCATTCTTGTAGCCCGTCTTTGGACCCGTTCAATTTTGTCAATATCTTTTTGTAGGTGAGGTCTCCAGAACTGAACACAGTATTCCAAATGTGGTCTCACCAGCATTCTATATAGCGGGATCATAATCTCCCTCTTCCTGCTTGTTATACCTCTAGCTATGCAGCCAAGCATCCTACTTGCTTTCCCTACTGCCTGACTGCACTGTTCACCCATTTTGAGACTGTCAGAAATCACTACACCTAAATCCTTTTCTTTTGAAGTATTTGCTAACACAGAACTGCCAATACAATAGTCAGATTGAGGATTCCTTTTCCCCAAGTGCATTATTTTACATTTGGAAACATTAAACTGCAGTTTCCATTGCTTTGACCATTTATCTAGTAAAGCTAAATCATTTACCATATTGCCGACGCCTCCAGGAATATCAACCCTATTGCACACTTTAGAGTCATCGGCAAATAGGCAAACCTTCCCTACCAGACCTTCCCCTATGTCACTCACAAACATATTAAAAAGAATAGGACCCAGAACAGACCCTTGTGGCACACCGCTTGTAACCTGACTCTGCTCAGAATACTCACCATTCACAACAACCCTCTGGTGTCTATGCTTCAGCCAGCTGCAAATCCATTGAACTATCCAGGGATTAAGTCCAATCTTCACTAATTTATCTATCAGCTCTTTATGTGGAACCGTATCAAAGGCTTTGCTGAAGTCCAGGTAGGCAATATCCACGGCACCACCTTCATCCAACACCTTTGTGACATAGTCAAAGAAATCAATGAGATTAGTCTGACATGATTTGCCTTCAGTAAAGCCATGCTGATTTGGGTCCAATAATTTATTGTTTTTTAGGTGCTGATTTATCCTCTTTTTCAGTAGAGTCTCCATCATTTTAACGACAACTGATGTCAAGCTAACTGGCCTGTAGTTACCAGCTTCTTCTCTACTGCCCTTCTTGTGGATAGGCACAACACTTGCCATTCTCCAATCCTCAGGAACATCTCCTGTTAACAAGGATTGGTTAAACAAATCAGTCAGGGGGGTAGCAATGACAGATCTGAGTTCTTTAAGAACTCTGGGGTGGATGACATCTGGACCCATTGCCTTATTTATCTTTAATCGTTCAAGTTCTTCTAAGACATCGGCTTCTAAGATCACTGGAGCTGAATCCGTACAGTTGGAGGCAATGCTATATCCCTCTATAGTATTATTTTGTAAGGTGTCTTTTGAGAAAACTGAACAGAAGTAGCTATTGAAATGGTCAGCGATCTCCTTATTCCCATTAATGCATGTATTTTTCCCGGTACTAAGCTTCGTGATGCCGCAGTTTTTCTTCTTCTTATCACTAATATATCTGAAGAAGGTTTTATCCCCCTTCTTTAGAGATTTGGCAATTTCTTCCTCTTTTGAGGCTTTAGCAGCATATATTATCTGTTTCGCCTCCTTCTGTCTCATTTTATACACCTCCCTATCAGCTATACTTCCAGACTCTTTATACCTCCTATAGGCAGCCTTTTTTTCATTGACTATAGTCCTTACATCATTGCTAAACCATAGCGGTTTCTTCTTCCTTTTACCTTTAGTTATTTGTCTTACATACAGTCCAGTGGCTTTTAAGATGGCCTTTTTAAATACAGTCCACTGGGTGCTCGCTCCTGCCATTTTATCCCTCCCCTTTAATTCATTATCTAAATATTCCCCCATTGCATTAAAATTTGTTTTTCTGAAATCCAATACTTTGGTTGCATTATAGGATTGCTCACAATGAGTTTTTACATCAAACCACAAACATAGATGGTCACTGCAACCTAAATTTTCTCCCACCTTGACATCTGAAACCCAATTCCCATTCGTAAAAACTAAATCTAGAATATTCTCCCCTCTAGTTGGTGTCTTAACCAGCTGTGCCAGAGCTGCTCCTGTAAAGGCCTCTACTATATTCTTACTTTTGCATGTAAGGGCACTGGGGATATTCCAGTCAACATCAGGCATGTTGAAATCACCCATAACCACAATATCTCCCTTTACTGCCATTTGGGTAATTTCATCCACCATCTTGTTGTCATATTCCTCAGATTGCCCTGGAGGCCTATAGATCACCCCAATTCTAATGACAGAACCGTCTTTATTTTGCATGCAAATCCAGAGGGTCTCTAGATCTTGACATGTATTTTGAATTAGTGTTGTTTTTAAAGTTTCTTTAACATAAATGGCTACTCCACCTCCCCTTCTCTCTATTCTATCCTTCCTATACAGTGTATATCCTGGTATGGATATTTCCCATTCATTAGAATCCTTAAACCATGTCTCAGTTATGGCAACCAGGTCCAAATTATCTCTAGATATTATGGCCATTAATTCACAGAGCTTGTTGCTCAAGCTTCGAGCATTCGTGCACATTACACGAAGAACATTATTTTCATTATTAGTTTGCCCCTTATCATCAACAACTACATCTATTTTATTTGCAGCTCCCTTTTCATAAGCTTCCAAAAACTGCTTTATCCTCATTGGTCGGGGACAGAAATCACCCACATCAGTTACATCTCTGTCCCCTTTACCTAGTTTAAATGCCTGTCCAAAAAAGTTCTGAATTCCTCACCGAGTACCTGGGTACCTCTGTATGATGGATGCAAACCATCCCTCTTAAACAACTCCCTATTAGACCACCTACTGACATCATGACTTACATAGCCAAAACCTTCAGCTTTACACCACTGCTTTAACCACACATTAAACTCTATGATACACGTTGTTTTATCCTCTTGGCCACAAACCGGTAACACCTCTGAGAAAGTCACTGAATCTGCTATTTTACCCAGCTCCACACTTAGACATTGAAAATCTCTTTTTACTACATTGACATTTCTCTGGGACAAATCATTTGTGCCAAGATGCACCACCACATCAATGTTATTACCTTTACTCACAGCCTTGACAATGTTTGTAATCCTCCTCCTGTCCCTGCTGGCAGTGGCCCCTGGGAGACACCTCAGCACCTTCACCACGTCCTTACTCTGTCCCAAATCAACACCTCTAACAGTCGAATCACCCACAAGAAAATGTGTCCTCTTTATATTTCTACTAACTGCACTTGATGGTTTGGTGACATTTACAACAACTTCCCCTTTGAATATCCCCTCATTCTCTGCCTGAGGGGCCTTGCTAATATCTCCAACATCCTTACTATTTAAATCCGCAAGAACAGTATAGGAATTCGATAAAGAGAGACCAAAATTACTATGTTTTTGCTCAACTGCACGCAATCTTCCTGAACCGACAGTTGTCCACACAGCCCTCCTCCTCGGGTGGCGCTGTGGAAGTGGAGGCTGGACACATGGCTGCATTACAGCACGTGGCTGAGACAATCTTTCCACTTCTGACTGCAAGCTACAAACTAAGGACTGCAATCTAGAGATCTCGCCATCTAACCTAGATGTCCTAATGCAAAGAGGGCAGTACCCCAAGTTCCACAAGGTACTACGGAAGACAACAGCCAAACAAGTGTTACACTGCACCAAGCCAGTCATCTTAACAATGTATTGAAATACAAGTACTTAACAATAAAATCTACAACCCCTATTGCTACCAAACTTTGCTGATTTTGGTTTATAGTTATATGATTCGCGCGCCGTTAGGCGCGCGGGCCACTACCTTCCTCTCCTTCTCTGTGATCTGAAGTGCAAATTAAAATGGCTTTTTCCTGTTTTTATCCTTCCCTTTGTCTGTTCCAGCCAGTTAAATCTCTCCCTTCTCCTTGAATTCCAAAAATGCAAAATGCAAAAAGTAAAAAAGGACTACCTTCCTCTCCTTCTCTGTGATCTGAAGTGCAAATTAAAATGGCTTTTTCCTGTTTTTATCCTTCCCTTTGTCTGTTCCAGCCAGTTAAATCTCTCCCTTCTCCTTGAATTCCAAAAATGCAAAATGCAAAAAGTAAAAAAGGACTACCTTCCTCTCCTTCTCTGTGATCTGAAGTGCAAATTAAAATGGCTTTTTCCTGTTTTTATCCTTCCCTTTGTCTGTTCCAGCCAGTTAAATCTCTCCCTTCTCCTTGAATTCCAAAAATGCAAAATGCAAAAAGTAAAAAAGGACTACCTTCCTCTCCTTCTCTGTGATCTGAAGTGCAAATTAAAATGGCTTTTTCCTGTTTTTATCCTTCCCTTTGTCTGTTCCAGCCAGTTAAATCTCTCCCTTCTCCTTGAATTCCAAAAATGCAAAATGCAAAAAGTAAAAAAGGACTACCTTCCTCTCCTTCTCTGTGATCTGAAGTGCAAATTAAAATGGCTTTTTCCTGTTTTTATCCTTCCCTTTGTCTGTTCCAGCCAGTTAAATCTCTCCCTTCTCCTTGAATTCCAAAAATGCAAAATGCAAAAAGTAAAAAAGGACTACCTTCCTCTCCTTCTCTGTGATCTGAAGTGCAAATTAAAATGGCTTTTTCCTGTTTTTATCCTTCCCTTTGTCTGTTCCAGCCAGTTAAATCTCTCCCTTCTCCTTGAATTCCAAAAATGCAAAATGCAAAAAGTAAAAAAGGACTACCTTCCTCTCCTTCTCTGTGATCTGAAGTGCAAATTAAAATGGCTTTTTCCTGTTTTTATCCTTCCCTTTGTCTGTTCCAGCCAGTTAAATCTCTCCCTTCTCCTTGAATTCCAAAAATGCAAAATGCAAAAAGTAAAAAAGGACTACCTTCCTCTCCTTCTCTGTGATCTGAAGTGCAAATTAAAATGGCTTTTTCCTGTTTTTATCCTTCCCTTTGTCTGTTCCAGCCAGTTAAATCTCTCCCTTCTCCTTGAATTCCAAAAATGCAAAATGCAAAAAGTAAAAAAGGACTACCTTCCTCTCCTTCTCTGTGATCTGAAGTGCAAATTAAAATGGCTTTTTCCTGTTTTTATCCTTCCCTTTGTCTGTTCCAGCCAGTTAAATCTCTCCCTTCTCCTTGAATTCCAAAAATGCAAAATGCAAAAAGTAAAAAAGGACTACCTTCCTCTCCTTCTCTGTGATCTATTTTTTCAGATTTTTTAGACATGCCCATGCAGCACAGGAGGAAGCCAATCAGCAGTGAGGTAAGTTGGAAGCCATCCCTGGTTTGAATGATTTTTTATTTCTCCACCAAGCTTGCTTCTTGGTGGAGAAATAAATAAGAAATAAATAAGCGACCGGTTAGGTCCCACAAAGTTTGCCTTCTCCAGGTCCTGTCGACTAAACAATGTCATCTGGCGGGACCCAGGGGAAGAGCCTTCTCTGTGGTGGCCCTGACCCTCTGGAACCAGTTCCCCCCAGAGATTAGAATTGCCCCCACCCTCCTTGCCTTTGGTAAACTTCTTAAAACCCACCTCTGCTGCCAGGCATGGGGGAACTGAGACATCTTCCCCGGGCCTATACAGTTTATGCATGGTATGCTTGTGTGTATGTTTTCTTTTTAATAAGGGGTTTTTAATGACTTTTAATTATTAGATTTGTTATATATTGGGTTATTATTGTTGTGAGCCGAATCTACAAAGAGGGGCAGCATACAAATCCAATAAATTGAATTGAATTGAATTGAATTGAGTTCTCTTCTCCCAATGATCCCCTTGCATTGCATGCTGTCTCCCATAGCCCCCACAATTTCCCCTCCCATCACCAATCACACCCTGTTCTTGCAGCACCATTGCTTCTGCCCACCCCTCGATTGGCTGGCAGCTATTTGTCCCATGCAGCAAAATGCTTGGGTGAAATGGTGCTTGGGGGAATGGGCAGGGATGAAGGACTGGGGGGGCAGAGGGCCAGTGGAGGAGGAAAGCTGGTTGTGAGTTGGCTGAGGTGGGTGACTTGGGGAGAAGTGGGCAGACAAGGGTCAGTATCCTTGATCCCTTATGATTTACACATATGTTTATTATAAATATTGCTTAGATTAGTAAACTCAGTAACACTGTCAAGTTCTGATTTTATATTTGTAGTCTCCACTGCTAGTTAACATAGAGCAGTGATGGCGAACCTTTTTTTTCTTCGGTCGCTGAAAGAGCATGTGCTTGCGCTATCGCACATACGCGAGTGCCCACACCCATAATTCAATGCCTGGGGAGGGCAAAAACTGCTTTCCCAATTCCCATGAAGGCCCTCTGGGGACCGGAAACATCCTGTTTCCCAACTTCTGGTGGGCCTAGTAGGCTTGTGTTTCACTCTCCCCAGGCTTCAGTATCCAGTCTTCCCTGGAGCCAGGGGGAGGGTAAAAATGGCCTTTCTCATCCCCCCCAGAGGCTCTCTGGAAGCCAAAAATGCCCTCCCAGAGCCTCTATGCAAGCCAAAAATCAGCTGGCCAGTACAAACATGCACTTTGGAGCTGAGCTAGGGCAACAGCTCGTGTACCAGCAGATATGGCTCTGCATGCCACCTATGGCACTTGTGCCATAGATTTGCCATCACTGACATAGATATTTAAATCTAGATTGCTTTGTTTGGCCATTTGATATATTGTTAAAATTAATTGCTTAAGACAATTGTTTTAAAAGGTTAAAATTTGGAACATTTATCAATTCTGGTCATGCATAGTGAACAACCAAGTTACAAATGCATTCATTTTTCTGATTGGATGGTATTGGACATTATTATCCATTTAAGGTATATAATGATGTCAAAAGAAAAATGTCTTTCTTCCCCTTTTAAATTTGGCATCTGTGAGCAAATCACATTTGACGTCTCAGCCACTGAATTGCAGGTGGATTAGTTCATAGGTTATAGGTCTTGCCTCCTCTTCTCCTAATTCTATATATGATTTTAAGTGAGCAATCACTTAAAGGAAACAGATCAACTGTGGTAAAAGAAAACAAAACCTTTCTCTTCTTGAAGCATTGTTTACTTGCAGAACATTTTAAACGTGACTAGATTTACAATTGCTTAAATGAAAAATTGGCTGTACCGCCAAAAATATGACATACGCGATAGAAAGCTTGGAAAATACAGAACTCAGTTGGGCTTGGGTTTTTTTGAATGTGAGAAGAGAAAGAGAAAACAGCAATAAAAATAATTCACTTGAATTCCTCAGATTCTTAACAGATTGCTTGACTTAACATATGCTTCGATTAATTAGGAGCTACATTCATGCATTTGCCTCATTATAACATTTCATGAAAGAACATTTGTGCTTTTGATCTGTAGATACTTCTTTCATGATGTACATATTTTGCTTAAGTCTCTTGACTCCACAGTTAAATAGCAGATTTCTAGAAATTTTACTTAGCTAAAAGCTTTAAATACAGGGTGTGTTCCAAAAGTAATGCAATTATTTTTTAAAAAGTAATTTATTGAACAGATTTGCACAAACACTTAAAATTCTTCAAAGTACTGTCCTTGGGCCTCTATACATTTTTTCCAGTGACTCTGCTGTGACCGGTACGCCCCCTGGAAGGCATCTTCGGGGACCTCTCGCAAGGTCTTTGTCACGGCTGATTGGATATCTTCTATGGATGAAAAACACTCCTTGCCACGAGTCCACAAGTTCCTGGCCAAACACCAGGTGTCAATGCTGCCCCACCCGCTATAGTCCTGACATCACCCCAGCAGACTTCTTTTTGTTCCCTCGGAACAAAAGAAAGAAATAGGAACCTACTACCATCAATGGTGGACATGTGGTAAAGCTAAAATATATTGGAAGATGATAGAGAAAATAATAAAAGAAACGGTAAAGCAGGAGGTTGAAAACACCCCGGAATTTTATTTATTAGGAATCACCAACCAGACTTACAAGAAAGAAATTTTATATTTAATTATACACATATTAACAGCGGCTAGAATCACGTATGCGCAAAATTGGAAGGGGGAGGAAATCCCCAAAGAAGAAGAAGTCATAGCAAAATTATTAGATTGCGCTGAAATGGATATGATGACAAGACGTTTAAATGATCAAGAAGATACTAAGTTTTATGAAGCATGGAACAATGTTTATAAATGGATAGATAAGAAAAAATAAGATATACAATTTATTTTTAGTTAATTTGTTGTATTTGTTTTTACTTGGGTAATAATAATAATAATAATAATAATACTAACATTAGTTCAAATTTATTGTTTAATGACTAAGGTAGAATTAGTTTATATATAAGAATTAGTTTATATATAAGAAATATAGTAAGAATCTTGGTTTTATATATATATATTAGTAACAATGTGAAAAACCTTAATTCAAATTTAGCAAATTTTTTAATACTCAACATATATCTAATTATGTATTCTTTTTCTGTATTTGAATTTATACTTTTAAGATAAGCGGGGAAAATGTATCCCCATTTTGTGTTCAATGTTTGTATGTGTGTCTGTCTATTTTAAGAAAATCAATAAAATATATTTTTTTTTAAAAAGAACTACAAGAAAAGGATAAATCCGAATTCTATAAAATATGGGAAAGCTGGTATAAATGGCTTAAACAGAGAAAATATATAAAAAACATAACAGAATAATAATATTAGACACTTCTTCTTCTTATATCCAAACACAACAAAAATAGAGAAATACTACACCATGAGTCGATAGAACTCAACTTCCCCCTCCCCCAAGGAAAAAAAGCTAGCACCCCTCCAAAAATACCCAAGAGAAATATCAATACAATACTTACAACTCAAGAAAACAAGTATACAATTCCATACCTTAGACATAAATACCTAACCTAAGGTCGCTCGACAACAATAGTCAACGATATGGTTGATGATTTATGTTCGTTTTTGTTTTTATTCACTACTGAAATTTTATATCATATATGTTAACATACTGCCTTCTCCCTTTTCACCTCCTATTCCCCCTTCCCCTATGTACGTTTTGCATATTTTGACTGTTTTTCTTTATGTGTAGAAAATCAATAAAGACTATACTTTTTTAAATAAAGAAACTATTATGGAGATATGGAACTTCTGAATAATAATAATTTAAAAAACAACGTTTATTTATAATACACTTTTAACAAAGGGCATAACATAGGGCATAACAGGAAGCCATATACAACTAACAAAGACTGACAGTAGGCAATACACCCACTTAACTAGAACAGATATAATAAAACCACAAATCTTGTTAAAACCATTCCCAATATCTCCAATGTCCTCCCCACTTGCTGATCCCCAGAACAAAGATGTTTCAATCTGCTGAATCAAAGAGGAATGTCTTTGATATCTTGCAGACATGGAGAAAATTCTCTTCCACCCGAAGCTCTAAGGAAAGACTGTTCCACGGACATGGGATCAGATCTTGAAAGGCCCACAGTCTTGATGTTGCTGTATGTGTCTGTGGGATAGTCAACTGACCCTTCCCTGATGAACGTAAGATCCTTGATGGTGTATACCAAGATAAATAGGTCGCCAAGCAAGTTGTGTGTTTGAGCACAGGGCCTTAAATACCAAGGTATTTATTTATTTATTAAATACCAAGGACCTTAAATACTTCGGTTATCTCCTTTTACTTCCCCAAATTAGGGAACTATTAGATGCTTTTCCTGGTAAGATAGAAAAGGTCAACTTGTCTCTAGTGGAAGAATATGGTCCTGAAAGTAGCAAGATATTAGATTCCTAGTGGCAAACTTCAACAGCTCAGATTATTGACAAATTTTTCAACACACAGTCAAAAGGACTTTTCCATGTTCTTAAAATGCACCATAACACGAAAAATATATATGATCCCTTCAAGTGCTGTGATGTTTGTCTTTTGACATTAAATGTATTTCATAATGTGTAGGCAATCATTTAATTATGTGCAGTTTCAAGCAAACATAAATGCCCATTTAACCAGATGTAGATTTTTTTAAAAAAATAATGTATATGAAATACCGAGAAGAATTTAGTAATAGACTGCAATAGAATTCTTTTAATTTTATTGCAGACTTTAAAGTCCCAATCCTGCCCAGGCTATATAAAATGCAATAGTAATTGCTTTGCTACTGCCAGTGGTCAGAAATCCATCTTCTTTCCAGCCAGAATTATTTGGACTGATTAATGCTACTCTCTCCATCTGTATTTTTCTCATGTAATCATAACCTAATTGTTGGAAAATACACTAACAAGGCACATGAAAATGCTAATTATATTCATTCTCTTGGCAATGTATAAGTCTGTCTAAATCTGGACTACATCAAATTACAAGTATTAAAACTTTTTCTTTCACATTTTTATAGATATAAAAAGGTGAAATTAACAATGTTTTAAATTCTGTCAATCCTTTATGTATATTTTAATGTGGATTTATTTATTTATTTATTTATTTATTTATTTCACTTTCAGGCTTCCTCCAGGATTGATGTTTTTAATGCAATGTTCTCATATTTGTGATAAATTTTGATTCCCAATTATTCTTTACAGTCCTTTTCAGTTTTTTCAATAACTGAATCCATAATGTATTTTTTTACCCCACACTCACATATCAGTGGCCAAATATTTTCACCAAGTTATTCAGCTTCCCAAAACTTTTAATTATATTTGTTGTTTTATTGTCCTATCACTGTGATGGCGAACCTACTGCATATGTGCCAAAGATGGCACACACAGCCATATCTGAGGGCATGCGAGGTGTTGCCCTTTGTCAGTTCCAACGTGCGCGTGCTTGCTGGTTTTTGGCATTCCAGAGAGTGGGAAAAGGCCATTTTTGCCCTCCTTCAGGAAAGCCTCCAGAACCTTTGGATGGTGAAAAACATCCCAATGCCCCAACCAGAAATTCATTTCTGAACCTCTAGTAGGCCTGTTGCATCTGTTTTTTTTAACCATCCACAGGCATTGGAGGCTTTCCTGAACTCTGGGGAGGGAGAAAACAGCCACTCCGTGCCCAATGGGCCTACCAGAAGTTCAGAGGCTTCAGTGAGGTCTGCGCAGAAGGGTTGTGCACGCATGCACGAAGGGAGGGTGTGTTCAGTTCTGGAGACCTCACCTACAAAAAGATATTGACAAAATTGAACGGGTCCAAAGACGGGCTACAAGAATGGTGGAAGGTCTTAAGCATAAAACGTATCAGGAAAGACTTAATGAACTCAATCTGTATAGTCTGGAGGACAGAAGGAAAAGGGGGGACTTGATCGAAACATTTAAATATGTTAAAGGGTTAAATAAGGTTCAGGAGGGAAGTGTTTTTAATAGGAAAGTGAACACAAGAACAAGGGGACACAATCTGAGGTTAGTTGGGGGAAAGATCAAAAGCAACATGAGAAAATATTATTTTACTGAAAGAGTAGTAGATCCTTAGAACAAACTTCCAGCAGACGTGGTTGGTAAATCCACAGTAACTGAATTTAAACATGCCTGGGATAAACATATATCCATCCTAAGATAAAATACAGGAAATAGTATAAGGGCAGACTAGATGGACCATGAGGTCTTTTTCTTCCGTCAGTCTTCTATGTTTCTATGTTTCTATGAGGGCATTATGGGTGTGGCCACACATGTGCGCCTTTTTGGCAACTAAGCAAAAAAAGGTTTGCCATCACTGTCCTATCATTTTTTCTTTACCACTGTAAAGAAATATTGTGTCATCTATTTCTATTTTATAATTTATATATGTAAGCAATTCATTTGTAAGCTGTTATGTAACATCAGGTCTTGTCCCCTAAGTAATTGAAACTATAAATTTATCTTTTCAATGACTAAGGATTAGTTTCTCAGTAATAAGAATGACATGGATGGACAATCAATTTATGTTGTCCAGCCATCAATTTATATGTAATAGGTATGTAATAAGAATATGGATGTCTGAAAATAAACCTTGTCAAATAAATATGTAATTACTTTCCCCCAGAATATAACATTATGATATTGCAAAATCATGTTTTACTGAAAAATTATTCACATTGCCAATTCAACAATACAGTGAACACAATGGGAATTCAATAAGGCTAAAATTTAGTTTAGTTTAGTTTATTTAGATTTGTATGCCGCCCCTCTCCGAAGACTCGGGGCGGCTAACAACAATAAAAAACAATATAACAAATCTAATATTAAAAAGTAATCTAGAACAGTGTTTTTCAACCAGTGTGCCGTGGCACACTAGTGTGCCGCGAGACATGGTCAGGTGTGCCGCGAAGCTCAGAGAAAGAAAATGAGAGAGAAAGAAAGCAAGAGAGAGAGAGAAAGAAAGAAAGAAAGAAAGCAAGAGAAAGAAAACAAGAGAGAAAGCAAGCAAGAGAGAGAAAGAGAACAAGAGAGAAAGCAAGAGAGAGAGCAAGAGAGAGAAAGAAAGCAAGCAAGAGAGAGAGCCAGAAAGAGAGGGAGGGAAGGTGGGAGAGGGAAAGACATAGAGGGAGGGAGGGAAGGAGAGAGAAAGAGAGCAAAAAAGAGAAAAGAAGGAAGAGAGAAAGAAAGAGGGATGGAGAGAGAGAAAAAAAGAGGGAGAGAAAAAGGGAGAAATAGAGCGAAAGGGAGGGATAATTTTTTTGTCCAATCTTTTTTTAGCTGCCCCCCCCTCAATGTGCCCCATGGTTTTGTAAATGTAAAAAATGTGCCGCGGCTCAAAAAAGGTTGAAAATCACTGATCTAGAAAACCCCAATTTAAGAGACCAATCATACCAACAAACATACCATGTATAAATTCTATCATATTTTTGATTCTTCTGTAATCTAATAACAACTGAAATTTTTGTTTAGACAATTTCCTATTGGTTAGGCAAAATGGGATATCCATTTCTTTGGGGATTCTTTTTGCTCTTATTTTTCTTTGTTCTTTTTGAATAATAATATTGGACCCTCCTTTTTCTAAGACAATATCTTTCCTATTAGGAATAACAAAACACGTTTTTTTTTTAAATATATACTGTTTTTTATGAGATTATTAATTTAAATTGGAACTGGATGGGTGGGCATTGGATTTGGTATTGTGTACTGTACTGTTTTTTATTATTGTTGTGAGCCGCCCCGAGTTTGCGGAGAGGGGCGGCATATAAATCCAATAAACCTAACCTAACCTCTCCTTTTCTTCAATACCCGCTACTTTTTTGACTAATAAAATGCATTTAATAGTAAATTTTATTTCTATATTTACTAGCAGGCTTGTCTGCTTTTTATAGATCTACTCAACTAATAATCACATGTACTGAGAATTGAAATGACATTCCAGAAAAAGTTTCAGCTGTTGTTTGCTGTCCTAGTTGCAGCTGTTAGTCAGCGAGATGTCAATCCATAAAAAGGCTCAAGAAAATCTCTCTGTTTTGTGGTTGGTTGATTGGGAAAATGAGCTTATGTAAATTGTTATCTATCAATTAACCTGAACTTAATTAAGTGCTCTACCTTTGAACCAACAATGCAGATGGTTTGGCAAAAAATGTTGATTGATTTTTGCAGTTCAGCATTTACAAAGATGGATCTGTTTGTGCAGTGGCTGAACCTGTCTGAAGCCTTGATTGTTATTTCTACTTTCATGGATTGAGAGAAAGAGAGAGAGAGGGAGGGAGGGAGAGGGAGAGAAAGAGAGAGAGAGAATGAATGAAAAAAAAAAAGAAATGACAGACTATAAATAATGCAGCTTGTAAAAGCTTCTGAGACATCAACCTTCCACATTGTCATGTCATCGGAACACATCTGACACAAATGTGTTTCAAGTGAAAACCTGACTTAGATCACTAAGCCTTTTCTTTCTCTGCCAACTCCCTCAACAAAAAGAGGCTGTTTCCAAATATCTTTGAAATTGTTGGTATTGCATGCTAATGCAAGTGGTGCATAAGAACATCAGATGGAAAATCCAGGCATATTAATTACATCATTAAAGCAACATTTGGTATACCACTGAGAGACATTACAATAACAATAACCTTCATGTATAATAAGATACAAAGCCAGCATGCAATGCAGTAGGAGTTTACAATTGAGAGATTCCATGTGACTGTGTTCGGGGTAGCTGAATCCAGTCGGGAGCCAAGAACTATTTTCTGTTTCCATTAAAGATATCATTGAAATTCAATGTAAGCTATGATTAATGCTCGCTCTCTCTCTCTTTGTGTGTGTGTGTGTGTGTGTGTGTGTGTGTGAGATAGTGTGGTGAATATGCATGCATGAGAAAATAAGCAATATAATTAGAGGAGAAATGAAGCAAAGGTAGAATCTGGAAAACAACAAAGTAGGACAACATTTGAAGCACAGGCAGGGGAGCCTGTGCTAATCTAACAATTATTACAAATGAGATTCAGTCGGGACTAAATACACTATAGTTAATAAAACCAGAAAATTAGGAATATATTTGTTGGTAAAAATCACAGAACTGAACTAGCTGACAAAATCACTCCATTGTTTTATTTTAAAACTCATAGATTGGGCAGTTGGGAAAGATGGACCTAACTTTACTTCTTATACTGCAATTTACTTTGCTTATATTATTTCCTTAATGATTCTATAGTGTCACCCTTTATGGTGAAGGCAGCAATAAGGATGTCTTAGAAAGCTTGTTTGATTCCAGGTTACCAATTGGCTTCAAGGTACAATTTGAGGTACTGCCTCTTATTGAACTCCCTTCATGGTGTAGGCTGTCTACTGGATCATTTATCTTCAGATATCTGTACGCATATGATGTAATCCAGCAGTATGTCTGTGCTATGGTACATTATGAAATGTACTGTCCCTGTTGGAATAGACTAGGAAATTTACCTTCTTTGTTACCAGGCCTGAGTTCTGGAACAATGCTTTGGTCTCATCCTTATGATGTTTAGGAAATGACTACAACTTGGTTGTTCTCCCAGGCATTGAAATAAGTGTCTGTGGAATCTCCTTTAGTTAAGTTTTGTTTTGTTTTGTTTATGGTTGAATTGTTTTTAGGGCTGGCTGTGACTTCACTTTCTATCTGCTGTTTTTCTTATTTATCTGTATAGCAGAGTCATTAGGGAATTAGGCAGCCTTGAAATCAGGTAAATGCAGTTTTCTGCATATGTATTTACATATGTGCACCAGAATAATGAACTTTAACCATTGATTCATGGCGAACAGCTTGGCGAACACATTTGGGAAGAGGTAATTCTTGAGGACGAGGACCTAATTTTGCATTATTTTTGATAATTGATTTGTACACCCTTTAGCAACATAAACTACACATATTTTTTGGAAAAACAACCCTACTTTTTAATATTACACATGACAGTGAGATATTCTTGTTCAAGGAATCCTTCCCTAGATAGGATAGTTAGTAACTAGAGTGGCACTGCCAGTTTTTTGAGATAGACCGGGTCAGGAAACAAACTCAGCATGTTCAACTTTTTATTGTTGCAGATATAACAGCATCTTGAAAAACTGGCAGAATTATTAAAGACCATTAGGGTGGAGCAGTCTTCAGTTTTATTCTCACCCTCTTTTTTATTGGAGGACTGAGCTGATGTTCATGAAACTGCCCCCATTCCTTCATAAAGGCTAGTTCCATGCTTCCATTCAGTGGATTATATTAGAATTTTAGTCAACCATGCTCCGTGGCACATTGTGAAGCATGGCAGATTGGTTTAATGGGTGGAAGAACACTCACTCACCCCATCCTTCACAGCACAACTGTGAAGCAGGAAAAGGTCTTAAAAATAAAAATAGGCCTTTTCAAATTTAATGAATAGCCATGACAGACAGCATATTTATTACACTGTACTTTAATTAAGTATGCACATCCTATTACTTAAAACATGGATGTCAAAGTTGATTGTATCATATGATGTATCATGATGTGGGTGTTTTTTGGAGCTGGGTGTGTGAGCATGACGCATCCAGCCCATGGGCCACCAGTTTGACAGGCCTGATTTAAGATGTCCAGGCTGTACAGAAATGTATAAGGATGTATCCTTCTGAAGCAATTAAAGAACTCCCTTACTGTTACACTGGTATCCATTTAGTATGCTGAGATAATCCCTAACAATGTTAATCAATTATCATTTTTTATTATTCCTTGATTTTGATGCCATGTTTGATGCAATGTTCTATTTCATTTATCATTCTGTGCTGCTGAGGGTAAGACTATTTAGTGGTGTGCTAATAGGAGATTTATGCTGTATTGAATCCATATATCTTTGACCTTTGCTGAAAGTGGGTGTTTGAAAGAAACCAAAGATATTCACTAGAGTTGATGGAGAAATTGACAGACAAGCTGAAGGTGGCAAGGTTCCTCTCTAGCTAAAAAGCCTATGCTGTAAATGAGAAATTCTTTAGTACACTGAGAGAAAACCTCTTTGCTCTTGAAAATGATCTGCTTAAAAATTAAACACAGATGTGCATAAGCTCTTTAAGTCAAGAAAGAGTGAGCTATTTTACTCATGTCAGGCTATCCCTGAAGAATTCAAAGTGCAATCTAAAGAATTTTTCTTGATGTATTATAGCTTTCTATATATCTGGAAAGCTGGTCATGCAGACTGTGGACAGCTGCAGTTTGGAAAGCGGGCTGCAGATGGAAAACCAAATGACTTCAGGTCCCCAAGTACGGATATATTTCCTACTAGCACATTATTCAACAACTGATTGGGTATTTATTTTTGTTTCACTGTTTCTAATCAGCAAGAGCAAGAACAAGTTATTCCTTTGATTTTTACACTTGCAAATAGCAGCACTACATTCAGTACCATATCATACCAGTAAGCCAGTGTTTTTCAAGCAGTGTGCCGCGGCACACTAGTGTGCCATGAGACATGGTCAGGTGTGCCGTGGGGAAATTAAACATGGGTCCCCTAACTACCATTCCTGCCAGGATATCCCTTTTGTGTTCATTGAAACAGGCCCAGGTTTCACACTAAGTGAGTATAAATACATTTAGAAACTATATTTGTTTGTCTATCTATCTATCTATCTATCTATCTATCTATCTATCTATCTATCTATCTATCTATCTATCTATCTATCTATCTATTAGATTTGTATGCCACCCCTCTCCGTAGACTCGGGGTGGCTATTATTAACTATATTATTAACTATATGTATAATATGTGCTGCATTAGAGTGTCATTTTGTGTCATTTTGGTTGGTGGTGTGCCCCAGGATTTTGTAAATGTAAAAAATGTGCCACGGCTCAAAAAAGGTTGAAAATCACTGCACTAAGCTGTATTTTCCAGGGCTCCCACTGTCCAATAGCTCAAAAGCAGTTTGAAGATACATAGTTGTCTTGTCTTCCATCTTCCAGTTTGAAGATACATAGTTGTCTTCTCTCCCATGTGCAACATCAAAACATGGGAATAATTATCTCTCACACTCCCACAGATCTTACAAAGCAACAACCTAACACCCCTTTATGGCAAAAGGAAATAAAACAAATTCTTGCCCATTTCCTCTTTTTTCCATGTTATCTGCATTTATCTGCCCTTCATTGTTGGGGGCGGGGAGCAAATCTCAGTTGCTGAAAAGCCACAAAACTAACTTTCTCCTTGAGAGAACTATCAGGGCAGTTGAAAGCCTTAAACTAAAAAAAGTGGGGTGTGAGGCAAGGATTCCAGGATTGGCCTGCCTACAATTCCACAGAATTATATTATTTCCAAGAACGTATTAGTGTTGACTGTGGTTTTGCATACACCACAGCTGAGCCAGCAATAAATTGGCTCAGCTTCTGAATGCAGATTACAGCATGAATTCATAGAAATGCAGATTCTGGAGCTATACAAAGATGTCTTGTTTCACAGTAATATCAAATTATGGTTTGAAGCTGAAAGACTGAGCCTCTTTTATGCTAATCCTTTCCACATGTTCAAGGGCTTCAGAATGTTTTGTTTTTGTTGCTGATAAACTGCAGTTTTCTGAGATGACTAAACTCTAGTTACAAAACTTTGGTTCGGTCTAATTTATGAGCATTGATTTGCTTCAACAATTCGTGGTTAAAATTGTCCCCAGTTTAGTGACATATAATTAACTATAATTTAAGTGTCAGTTTCTATATAACATGCATTTTTTCTAATGCTTTGATTTGGTATATCTAAAACTTTTAAATCTTATTAGAAGATAAAATTATTCCCCCCACTCAAAACAATAGATAAAACAGGGCATTTCTGTGAAACAAATGGATTTGCTCATCCCTAGTTTTGATCAATTCATAGCTCTGTCCAGGAAATCATTCCAGGAAAGTGTCCCTGTTTCAGTCTTACAGTCTTATTATTGACTTTTCATAAGATCTGGGAGAAGGAAGAAGAGGTAGTTCTTAATTTACAAGAATTCATTTAGTGAATGTTTGAAGTGACAATGGAACTGAAAAAAAATGACTTATGGCAATTTTATCACACTTACGACCATTGCAGCATCCCCATGATCATGTGATCAAAATCCAGTCACTGACTTATATTTATGACAGTTGCAGCATCCTTGGGATCATGTAATCACCTTTTGTGATGTTCTAACAAGCAAAGCCAATGGAGAAACCAGATTCACTTAACAACAATGTTACTAACTTAGCAACTGCAATGATTGCAACTGTTGCAAGAAAGGTTTTAAAATGGGGGCAAAACTCACTTAAGAAATGTCTTGTTTAGTAACCGAAATTTTAGTCCCAGTTGTGGTTGCAAGTCGAGAACTATCTTTGCCTGTAAATATCCTACATTGAAATATCATTCTTGTTGGATGATCTCAGATTGAAATGTGGTTAAAATAGTAAAGTAATCAGTAGTACAAGCCAATAATCTGATCCAGCCTCAGACAGCTCCTTATAGTTGAAGAATCACCAGAAATAACACATTGTTTGGTTGTTGCCAAATTTTCTTTTGGATCTCTACTGTACAACATTGCTTTTCTTTGGTAATTTATTTTTGCATCACACAAAATGGCCCAATAAGTATTCCATAAAAATAACATAATCACAATTTGATTTGCTCCATTATAAAATATATGACAATATTTGTTTATAGTTAAATACAGCCACAAGGATTTTGTACGGATGCCAGACAAGGGAAGTTGTTTTCAATTAAGTGCAGCACGTGAGGACTCAGTAAACATACGATATTATTTATGCATGAACATGGCTTGATGTTTTTCAGAAAATGGGCAACAGGAACGTTTGTTTTGCTTTTGGGGGGCTTAAATATCTCAAATTTAAAGAGCAATAAAAAAAAATACTGTGCCTGCAAAATGAGACTTTACTACCTCTGCTTTGTTATGGTTGTCTTCCTCCAAACATCCAGCTTCTTCTAATGATTTTGCTTACAACTTAAATAACCAAATTCAGTACAAATGCATTTGTTGTGAGTGGCGGAAACATAATTTTTCTGGAACTGCAGCTGCTGTAGCTGAAGATTAGGCTCTTACTATCCATTAGGGAGATTACTGTCTCTGCCAACTGACTTAGTTTTTATACAGCCAGCGATTTATTAGATTGCTTTGCTCTTAAGTGTGATAATAGGCCTTATGCTTAGCAAGGTTTAGAGACTTCCAGTACATTAATATTTTATGGCAATGACAGTCAAGACACATTTTGTTTACCTAACGAGACAAGCCAAGCTAGAGCTGATGTGTATTGGAGATTAGTGCTTAACTCATGCAGCAACCCTGCCAATTTAGTGCTTTAATGCTTTGCAAAAGCTTTTGGAAGGACATTCTAATAATTTACATATTTGGTGAATTAACACCCAGTACAAATTCTCTGTGTTCCTACAGTTTGGTGCGAGATAATTTTAGCAAAGATATCTTGCCTGCCATTTATGACTAGGAATGTTTATAATGGAATGAACAGGTTGGATTCTGTTGAATTGTGGGACAAGGACATCAGAAATTAAGATTTATTCTTCCAAAACCTACCAACAAACCCCTATCTCTACCTCCCAAGAAACAGGATCATCCTGAAGAGGAGATAACATGATTCCTGAAAGTGCTTCTCTTTTCCACCAGTCATATCAATGTTAAGAACATTGCTGGATCCCTGAATTTATATATGAAAGTCATTAATCAAACCAGAATGACAAAAGGATTTGCAGGTGTGGGAAGCCCCCTTCCCCTTCCTAGAAAATGAAATACAGTATTTTGGGGAATATTAAAAGAGATAAAATATTATATTTCCCCCAAAGGGAAAAAAAATGGAGAAAAATCTTAAGAAAGGCAGAAAGCAGCTCCAATCTTTCTTAATAGCTTCAAGCAGATACCTCAAGTCTTTAGAGATGGATATTTTGATCCTATTAAGAAAGTCTGGGCCAATCTATTCATAAACAAAACATCTTCAGCTACAGCTCTGGGGCTAATGGGATTAAACATTTACATCCCCCATCCAAATTCTAAGGCCAGGACATGACTTTTAGGAAATAATAGGATTTACCCACCACCGTTAAAAGACAGAAGGCTCACTGCATTGCACAACTGCCTGGAGCATCTTAGTTACAAAATCCCAGAACCCTATAAAGATCCATCCACTCATCCAGTCAAGGGGTCAGCCACCCTGGAAACATGCTGATGTCACTCACATTTTGGGCATCCAAATAAACAGAAACCTTCTTTCCAATTAGTCAGTGTTCATTTTATTATTTCTCCCTGCTTAGAACCAGACTGGATTTTCCTTCCTATACAGGATTTCTTCTTTAATATGCTTACTTTGCTTTCACATTACTGCCACTTTATCCAAGGCAGAGTATCCCTCTCAAGTGACCTAGTCCAGATGTTGGCATGTAGAATCCAGAGATTTATCAGAAGAAAGATTTGATTACACTGGAAAGAGGTTCCAGTAGACAGTGGTAATGAATGCACACAACCTATGTATATTAGTCTTTTTGTGAGGCAAGTGTCTTTTCTATAAGGAAAAGGTGAGGGAGTTTGTATGGATAGAAAAAAATGGAAATCAAAACAAACTGAAAAAAGTTACAATATCCTTTGGTGTGTGTGTGTGTGTGATAGAGAGAGAGAGAGAGCGGGAGGGAGGGAGGGAGGGAGAGAGAGAGAGAGAGAGAGAGAGAGAGATGTAAATGTATGGAAGATCTGACTTTATAAGGTGTAAAAACCTATCATGGGAGGGAAGCCAAAAAGTAGTGATAATATTTCCTTTGAGAAACATAACAGGAAGATGGTTAAGCCAAAGTCAAAGTTGTGGGAAGAGGTAGAATTTTCTCTGCTCATGGGCGAAACACAACTTTGGTCTACATGCTCAATCATGATTATAGCTGAGAGTCCATTATAATGATAGAGATATGGCTAATTTAGTTGCAGTTTTGGTGACAGAAGAGCATATTTCAACACGTTGCATTATGCTGTTCTGCAGTGCAAAAGTCTTGCTTTTTCTATTAGACGTATAGAGGGGAAAGAGTCTGGGCCATGGAAGATTGTTTACGGTCATAGTTTCTGGTTTAGGCATTAGAGTTTAGTTCTGCTTTGTTAAATAGGCATGAAGAATGAAAATGTGAGGTCATTCCCCTCAGCCCCCTCAACCACTGGGCTGCTTACTATTTGGCTAGCAGGCTCATTTGATTTTCAGCCTCATTAGGATCTCACTGCTTAATTTTTGTCTATGGAACACTCTATCATTGGCTTCCTAGTTTAGGGCATTAGTTTTATCTTGACTACTGCAGTAACCAACAGTGAGAGACAAGGAATGGGAACTGTGTGAATGTCAGATGTTATTGCACCAAAATATCCACCAGTCCCAGCACATACTGTGGTGAAGGATGCTGGCAATTAAAGCTCAGCAACATCTGGAAAATGTAGGTTCCTAATTACTGCAATACTCGATATGTTTAGGCACCAGGAAAAAGAAAATTAGTCTGAAATATGACAGCGGCATATTTAATTTCATATCAGGTGACTTGCTTTTGAATTTCCAAAGTCTGATACATCTGGTTCATGCCAACACATTGTATTTAAACAGCAATTTTTGAAACTGTATCATTATTGTATGCAATTATTTGTTGGCCCATAATGCTCCTAATACTCATGACTACTAACTTAGGGAAGAGATCCCTCCTGTCTGTTTTTATGTGAACTAATCTGGGTATTAAGGGAATTTCCTTTTAAAAATAAAATTTATTCAAAGTTTTAAAGAGAAAATAGATAAAGGTTCCCCTTGCACATATATGTTAGTCATTCCTGATTCTAGAGGGTGGTGCTCATCTTCATTTCAAAGTTGAAGAGCCAGCGCTGTCCCAAGGCATCTTCATGGTCATGTGGCTGGCACGACTAAACACTGAAGGCACACAGAATTCTGTTACCTTCCCACCAAAGGCAGTCCCTATTTTTCTACTTGCATTTTTTATGTGTTTTTGAGCTGCTAAGTTGCCAGAAGCTGGGGCAAGTAATGGGAGCTTTTATTTATTTATTAGACTTTTCATGTGAAAGTTGGGGTTTGATCAGGATTAAAATGGTGTGGTCACTCCTCAACTGGATAGAATTTCTGAGAAAAATATGCAAATTACTCAAGAATTACCAAAGTCTTCTTTAATGTGTTTGAGAATTTAGGGTGGATTGATATACGGAGACAGAAAAATGCAGGTCAAGAGAGTATATTTATTTTTCAGGAAGACACAGTTCTTTTTCAGGAATAGCTATGATTTGAATTTCAAGAGACTTTGGCTACTAAAATTTTCAGACTATAATCCTGAGAGTTTGATTTAGAAAATAAAATCTAGTTCTTCCAGTAGAAAACTAAATGAAACATTGTTTCAGAAAGAGGAAATTATTGACGATTATAAGAGGAAATTAAAACAATGTTTCGAAAACCATTGAAATAAGGGTACTGATATAAAAAAGGTTTGGGATATAAGTTGAAGCCTTTATTAGAGGTTACTTGATACAACATAATTCTGAGAAAGCAGGAAAAGGAAAACCGACAATATTTTGAATGAGATAAAAAAATAAGTTTCTTTCTATGATAATGAAATAGTTATGGCCTCCTGAAACTCTTGTCTGATGGTTTCATAGGCAGCATCTCCTCTCTTCTTTCCTTAGGGAGGACATGCACACCATTACTAAATTAGGGTTTTTAAATTAACTTAAATATTATATTTGTTCATATTGTCTTATTATTGTTGTTAGCCGCCCCGAGTCTATGGAGAGGAGCGGCATACAGATCTAATAAATAAATAAATTACATCAAGAGTAATTTTGAGAAAAAGAAATTTTGAATTTGCAAATAAACCAGGAAAATGGTTGGTTTATAAATTATGAAGAGGACAACTGAAAATGATACTGAAATTACAAGAGAGATGCTGTATTAATAGACAATGTGGCTTTATAAAAATATTTTTCCAATATTCTAATTTGCATGGTTGACATGATATTTTAATTGACAAAATAAATAATATGTCAGAAAATAAAATTTAGCAAGAATTACAAAAGAAAAAAGACAAATTATAAATGAACCTGTAACAATAAGAGAAGTTTCAGAAGTTAAAAAGACTAAATCAGGAAAGATGTTTGAATCAGATGAGAGTGTATTACATGATCCATAATTCCTACAAAGCACTAGGAACTCTATCTCACAGAGAGGAATACTGCTAAAGATTTGGAAAGATTCTAATATAACATTCATACTTAAAGATTTGACTTTAGCAAGAAACCACAGATCAGTATTAGTATTGAATAATGATTATAAATTGTTTTAAACAATTTTAATTGAAAGATTGAAAATTATTGTGCAAGAATTTATTCATGAGGATCATTGTGGATTTTTATCTAAAAGACAGTGAGAGGATGATGTTAGAACAGTGTTGGATATTTTGGAATACTTGAAACAACATAATTTTAAAAAACTGTACTGACATTTTTAGAGGCACATAAGGCAATTTGAACTGGATATTATTATTTAAAATTTTGAATGCTATGAATTTTGGAAAAATGTTAGAAAAGGGGCGAGAGATTTATGCTTCTCAAAGCATAAATAAGTGTTAATAGAGCTTAAATCAAACCATGTGTTATAGAAAAAAGGAATAAAGTAAATTTTCCACTGCTTATTTTCATTCTTGTAATATTAAATAGAAACATAAGGCAACATAAGAGGATGGGGTGTAAAGATTAAAAAAGAGTCACGTAAGTTAAGAGCTTTTATAGATGGCTTGATTTTAGTTTTGGCAGACACTTTAAAGAGAATTGAAAGGCAATTTAATTGAGTAAATTAGAAGAATTTGGATCACTATTATGTTTCAACATAAAACAAAAGCATTAACAAAAAACCACAAAGATACAAGATCAAATAGAATTGATGACTAAAAGAGAGTAAAATGCTTTGGTATTGCTATGATAAATATAAATTGTATGTTATTTAAAAATAACTATGTTAAAAGATAAAGTTTTAAACGGTGTGTTTTAAATGTTTATCATGTTATTTTATAGTGTTTACATTACACATATACAATATATTTAGATTATATTGGACAAGTGGTAGTCCAACATCATCTTAAAAACTTCCAGTGTTGGAGCATTCACAACTTCTGGAGGCAAGCTGTTCCACTGATTAATTGTTCTAACTGTCAGGAAATTTCTCCTTAGTTCTAAGTTACTTCCCTCCTTGTTTAGTTTCCACCCATTGCTTCTTGTTTTACCCTCAGGTGCTTTGGAGAATAGGTTGACTTCTTCTTCTTTGGGGCAACACTGCTATCATGTCTCCCATGATCCTTCTTAAACTAGCCATGCCATTATTTACACACCTACCATTATAAATGGTAGATGTGTAAAAGAGCCAAAGAAAAGGGGAAAATACAAATAAATATACTACAGTGATCCCCCGCTCGTTGCGAGGGTTCCGTTCCAGGACCCCCCGCAACGAGCGGGTTTTCGCGAAGTAGCGCTGCGGAAGTAAAAACACCATCTGCGCATGTGCAGATGGTGTTTTTAACTTCCGCAGCGCTAGCGAGGAGCCGAAGATTGGGGGCGGCGCGGGTGTTTTAAAATGTCGCCGCCGACATGGGGGGCTCGCTAGCACCCCCCCGAACCCCCAACCCGGGTTTGGGGGGGTGCTAGCAAGCCCCCCATGTCGGCGGGGATGTTTTAAAACACCCGCGCGGCTTTCCAATGAGTCCCGAAGACAAACGCGGAAGTTTGACGTTTGTCTTCGGGACTCATTGGAAAGCTCAGATCGTTTTAAAACAGTTGCGCCATTCTCCGCTGACTCCTGGCGAACTTCCCTGCTTTAGGAGTCAGCGGAGAACGGCGCGCCTGCTTGGCTTCCCTCGCCAGCGCAGCCAACGTGCGCTACGATCTTCCGGGCGAGCCAGGCTCAGTGACGGAAGGCAGCCGCTTGGCCCGGGATGCTGGGCCGAGAGGAGCCGGGCTTGATCCGCTGAGCCTGGCTGGCCCGGAAGATCGTAGCGCGTGTTGGCTGCAGCGGCGGCGACATTGCTGCCGGCTTGGCTTCCCTCGCCGCTGCAGCCAACGTGCGCTACGATCTTCCGGGCCAGCCAGGCTCAGCGGATCAAGCCCGGCTCCTCTCGGCCCAGCATTCCGGGCCAAGCGGCTGCCTTCCGTCACTGAGCCTGGCTCGCCCGGAAGATCGTAGCGCGCGTTGGCTGCAGCGGCGGCGACATTGCTGCCGGCTTGGCTTCCCTTGCCGCTGCAGCCAACGCGCGCTACGATCTTCCGGGCGAGCCAGGCTCAGTCACGGAAGGCAGCTGCTTGGCCCGGGATGCTGGACCAAAAGGAGCCGGGCTTGAAGATCGCAGCGCGCGTTGGCTGCGGTGGCGAGGGCTTGCGATGGAGGGTGGAGGAAGCGGCCATGGGAGGGCGAGCTGCCTCAGGGAGGAGGATCGGGCGGGACCAGGTGGGGGCTGGAATTTCTCCAGGGCGAAGGGCGGGCGTGCGGCGAAGGGCGGGCGAGCGGGTGCTGGGGAGGGCTTCTCGCTCTCCCGCCAGCAAGAGGGGGAGCGAACAGCGTGGGCAGGTGAAGGGCGGGCGAGCGGCAGCGAGGAGTTTGCGTGGGCGGTGGGGAAACTCCTCGCTGATGCCAGCAAGAGGGGGAAGACCCAGGGAAGCCGCCCAGCAGCTGATCTGCTGGGCGCCATCTACGCATGCGTGCCCATAGAAAAAAAGGGCACGCATGCGTACATGGTGTTTTGACTTCCGGGTTGAAAAATCGCAAATTACCCTGTTCGCAATGGTCGGGGACGCAATAACCGGGGGATCACTGTAATTCAGAAAATGGTGAAGACTAAAATACAGTTTATAAGGTACCAGATTAGAAGCCAAAAACTGTGACAAACTATATACACCACCTTAGACATGAAAGCCAGTTGGGTAACTTTGAGCCTGTTACTCTCTCTCAGTTCAAATCACCTTATAGAATTGTTGATGTGTGAAAAATAGGAGGCAGCAACAGTATTAAGCATTTTTGTAAAATTGATTCTAAAAAAATAATCTTACTTTTCTTTTAAGTAAGATTATTTTGTCACCTCTTTCAATGTGGCTGTACTGTATGAAGAAAACAGACACAGCTACACAAAACTCCATGCCATTTTTCCCCCAATTCTAATTGAGATGGGTGTTACCTTATCTATTTCATATTAGTCTCTGGGTCCAACAGGGCAACTTTCTGTTTTATCTCTTAGCATTCTGCCTGGTGGGTGGCATGTAAGCAGAACCACATGATGCTAATGAGCTCTGTCAGTTACTTAGAGCAACCTGATTAGCTAATCTGCAGAAGGAATTAATCTGGTACTGATCAGCATGGTGTGAGATGCTAGTCATATTAAAATCACAAACAAAAAAGAGAGGGATAAAAGGGAAACATTATAAAAATATTGATTTAATAGCAAGTTTGCAACAATAGTGCCCAAACCAGGCAAAATATTATGTGCACTTATTTAATGGAATCGCTGTTTACAGATATTATGGATGTTAACCTGAATATGAAGAAAATTTATGGGTTCTTGCTCTTTGCTGTGTATATAACTTTAGTAAATGAATAAAAAAAATTGGCTGAACTTTTAAAAAATTAACGGAATATAGCAAATTATAAACCAAGAGAATGATCTTGAAAATATTTTATTACTAGATTTACAAAAGAAACATGTAAAAGCCCCAAATAAATATATGGAATTGAATGAAGAAGAATGGAAGATAGATCAAATCCGGTGACAATGTTTGATTGAATTAAAGATGATAGAAATTTTTAAAAAGGAATATTACATTGGTTTATTTGATCAAAGTTAAAGTAGGTTCCTTTTTGGCAATGCTCATGCAACCCTTTGTGTATTTTAGGCTGACAACAGAATAGAAAAGTTGAAGTTTCATAGATTTTGTTATGAATAAGAGATGGGATATGGAAAGAAATATCTATTGGTAATGTTATAGTGGGTGAAGAGTTATTAAATTTGTTTATACTGTATTTCTTTTATTTTTTCTTTATTATATTCTTTCTTTGTCTTCTTTTTCTTTTTCCCTGCATTTTTTAATATTTCATTCCATTCTCTTCTATTTTTTCTAAGTTTAGTTTGTAATATTTTACTACTATAATTAAAATTCCTAATGTTAGAAATAAAGAAAATAAAGAAATAATGAGTTTTTACTGTGATGTACACATGCAAAGGATACTAGCTTGATCTGTGCAGCTGAATTCTGAATCTTTTATTTCATTGGAATACATTCAACTATGGAAAATCCCTATGGGCTGTCTGAATTTTCCCAGTGAAATCATGTGTACAACAGGCAACTGGCCTATGGTCATCAGTCATTTCCATCTGCATGATATTATTTTTTTCCAGCTGCTGTCATTGGAAGAAGGAAAAGAAGGAAAAATTTATTAATTCAGTTTATTTATTCATGATGCAGTTCAGACACCAATAGGCAGATGACATTGATTAGGCAGAGGCAGGCATAGCTGCTCAGTATTAAAAACTGATTAAGCCTTCAGTGCAGACATAAATAGTTGAGAAGTGACTTGTTTCATGAAGCATTTAACTAGTTAAATTAAGCTCCAGTTAAGGAACACTGCCCTGATAGTCATCTAATTCTCCAGTTTGCTCAGAGAATTCTCCATGAAGTGCTCCAGTTTTCTCGTGCCTATCAGTCGCTGGAGAGCCAATCACAAAGAGAGAACAAGCCTCCACCCACCCACCACCATTTGATTTAATAATCTAATCTAATCTAATCTAATCTAATCTAATCTAATCTAATCTAATCTAATCTAATCTAATCTAATCTAATCTAATCTAATCTAATCTAATCTAATCTAATCTAATCTAATCTAATCTAATCTAATCTAATCTAATCTAATCTAATCTAATCTAATCTAATCTAATCTAATCTAATCTAATCTAATCTAATCTAATCTAATCTAATCTAATCTAATCTAATCTAATCTAATCTAATCTAATCTAATCTAATCTAATCTAATCTAATCTAATCTAATCTAATCTAATCTAATCTAATCTAATCTAATCTAATCTAATCTAATCTAATCTAATCTAATCTAATCTAATCTAATCTAATCTAATCTAATCTAATCTAATCTAATCTAATCTAATCTAATCTAATCTAATCTAATGGCTATCCAACTTCTATTGGATTCTCACGTGGCTGTGTTCTGGACTAATTGTAGTCTCTAAACACTTTTTAAGGGTAGGCAGAATCTCCAATTTCAGTTAAATTCTACTGATCCATCCATGGAGAGGCTACAATGAAACAGTCAACATCTGACAAAGAAAATCTGACAGTGCAGATTTTGGAGCAATTATGGGACAACCCGAACAAATTGAACAAGAATGCAGCTTGAGTAAAAAAATACCGTAAACAAGAATTTAAAAAAAGAAACTGAAATGAAAACCTAGTAGCAGCAAAATGGCATAAAAACGGGAAAGGAAGATCAAGAATTGATTAGCTCCAGGTAAATATGGACTGCATGGCTTCGGGGTGAAACTTATGACTGGTCTACACCAACTCATTGCCAAGCAGTTTAACAACTTATTGCAAGGAAAATTGAAGATTGATTAACATTTTACAAACCTCACCAGATAAGCCAACAAAAGGGGCCTCACTAGGCAACTACAGACCAATTACCATGCTTACCAATAAATTTCAAATTACTAACTAGTATAGTAGCTGATGTAGTCCAATAGCATCTGGTTGAAAACAGGCTCCTTCTACCTGAGCAGAAAGGAAACGGTCCAAACAGCAGAGGATCAAGTCCTAATTAACAAGGTGATTTTGGAAAATTGCAAAAGAAGGAAGACTAACCTGAATGAAGCTTGGATTGATTACAAGAAGGCATCGATTACAAGAAGATCAATGACACAATGGAAGACACAGCTGCTGGTCAATAACAATACACTGGAAGAGATTAATATCAAGACAAGAATCTTTCAAGGACACTCACTATTACCATTACAGTTTGTCAATTCACTGATTCCTCTGTCAGCAATACTTGAATAAGGCAGTCCTTGGCTACCAAACATAATAAATGTCTGTCAAGTTATCCAATCTCCTTTATGATTTGAAGCTGTATGGAAAACATAACCTGAAATAGAATTGCTGCTTAATCCTGTCTATATACAGCCAAGATATTGTGATTGGAATTTGGACTCGATAAAAATGATGATGGTGCCATGTTCACCACCAATGAGGGAAAATAGTGAAAACTGAAGGAATTAAGATGGCCTACAGAAACATCAACAATCAACAAGATGATCACTACTAATACCTGGGCATCCTTCAAGCTGACAACATCAATCACATCAAAGCCAAGAGGGATATAAATGAGAGTGAAAAAGTTGAAACTCAGTTGAGAAAATACAGTCAAGGCAATTAACACTTGAACAACCTCAGTTATTAGATTTGCAGCTGAAAAAGTAGACTGGATTCAAGCAGAAATAGAAGCCTTGGATAAGCAGACCAGAAAAATACTGACACCAAATTATGCTTATTTATTTTTTATTTATTTGTTTGTTTGTTTGTTTGTTTGTTTGTTTGTTCGTTCGTTCGTTCGTTCATTCATTCATTCATTCATTCATTCATTTATTTATTTATTTGAGTTGGAAGGGACCTTGCAGATCATCTAGTCCAATCCCCCACCCCCCCAAGCAAGAGTTCCTATGCTATTTGAGACAGGTGGCAGTCCAATCTCCCCTTGAAGGGCACAAACGTTGGGGCTCTCACAACCTCAGCTGGCAAACTGTTTGACTGGTTGATCGCTCTCACTTTTCATCCAACCAGGGGATTCTATTTATTGATGAAAACAGGGGGACATGGAATATTGCAAGGATACCAGACAGTTGAAGAGGAAAAGGGGCATTGGAAGACTATTTGAAGGACAGTGAAGTAATTACTCTGAAGCTAGTATACCATGAAGGCTTACTCAGTATTGGAGAGACTGAGCTGGCCTGCATGAAAGACAAGATGAAGAATAGAAGAATAGAAGTGAAATCTGCTAAGGCAATGTATTAAATGCCAGCACAGTTTTTTAAAAAGCACAAAGCAAATAACAAGACATTTGAAGAAAGAGACAGAGGGGCTAATTATGGATGCAAAAGATCAAGCCTTAGGAATAAGCCGCCACGAGTCTTCAGAGAAGGGGGGCATACAAACCAAATAAGTAAGTAAGTAAGTAAGTAAGTAAGTAAGTAAGTAAGTAAGTAAGTAAGTAAGTGTATACTAAGCCAGAATTGAAAAGACAGCAACATACTACAGCAGTAGAAACAGTGAACCACTTACTTAACTGCTGCACAAAGATCACTCTAACCAACTATAAACAACATTAGGACAAATTAGCAGCTATAGTGGATTAGAATATCTGCAAAAATGCCATGTCTTTGCAAGGCAGAAGGTGGGATCACAAAAAAACAAAAAAAAAATGATATCAATGAAGCTAAAGTATTTTGGGTCTTTAGAATGCAAAATAATAAGCACTTTCCAGATTTAAGAATTATTGATAAGAAAGGCAAAAAAATTTGGATGGTAGAGATTGCAGTACCTGAAAGCAGCAGAATAGAACAAAAAGAGTTGGAGAAACTCACAAAGTACAGAGGCATAAAAATGGACCGTAAGTAGAACAATTGTGATAAAATAAAGCAAAGATAGTGCCATTGGGTGCAATTCCAAAACATATAGAGGAATAACACTAGAACAACATTAGCATTGACAAAAGCAGCCAATTGTGAAAGGCAGCTTTTCTTCAAACAACTTACATCCTGCAATGATACCTTTAATACTATCAGACAGCACTTGCATATCCCAGGTCTTGGGAAGGACTCAGTATGTGGATAAAAATATCACATCCAGTCTAAACATCTGGCTGATTGTGCAATCAACCATAATAATAAGCTCCTGAACTCCTTATTTTTCTGCTGAACATTTTTTTTGAACCAATCCACAGTTGGACTGTTGGATATGGAAATATTCTTTTTTCATTTAGCTCTGTCAAGTTTGTCTATTTGGAGTGAGATTGACAAGTGTTGGCTTCTTGTATTTCAAGTGATAACAAGAATAATGAGATGGCCTAGAGGTGAACTGGTTGAAGAAAAGTGGTAAAGAGAGCAGTTCAGAAAAAATAAAATAATATTGATATTATCTTTAAAAGGTAATGATTAAAAAATGTTTTTGCCCTGGTTTCATACATTACAGGTAATCTCGATTTACAATTATGACCTTTTGCCAAGCGAAGTCAATGGGAAATCCAGGTTTACTTAACCATGTTACACATTTAACAATTGCAGTGATTCACTAAACAACTGTGGCAAGGTTGTAAAATGGACAAAACTCATTTAACAACTGTGTAGCTTAGCAAAAGAAATTTTAGACTCAATTGTGGTCAAAAGTCAGGGACTACCTGTAGCATGTTGGACAACACAATGTGTTTTATTCCCCACAGCTCCGCTGGCTATTGTTTACATAGTGTCTTCATTCTCGCAGCAACAAATTTCAAATGATTAAAAATAGAATAATACAACGAATGTAATGATTTCCTCTCAAACTTAAGTATTTAAAGGGCTGTCATTATGTCATCTCCCTCCACATTACTATGGGATTTTTTTTTTGTGATTAAGAAATAATGATTTCCAATGAGCACTTCCAGCAGAGCAAATGTCACGGCTGTGGGCTTGTATTTCTATTTCATGATATAACTACTTTATGTAAATGCATATGCCAATTAGACATAAGCCTGAGGGCCTTGGAAAGTTTCCAGTGTGGGCCCCAGGGGAAATCCTCTTGCAAAGGATGTGAAAGTAGTGCAGCATAGAAAGCTTGCAGCAGAATGGTTTAATGTGGGATCTATGCTGACAAGGCAAAAAGAGTAAGGCAATCTTGTGGACTAAATTACAGGGTTGCCAAGGATGTTTTCAATATATTTTTGAACAATACTGTGTGAGAAATGGTACTCAACTACATGCCAAAACACTTTCTTTCATATTGTAACATCCATAGGAAATTGAAACTAAATTAGGAACAAAAAGAATAGGGGAGAAAAATCCAAAGAGAAGGGAAAAAACTCAGAACTATTCATTTTTATAGATATTATATCTGGGGTGGCTTCTTCCCAGTTTGGACCAGATTGTTTGAATCATTAGCGACCTGCTGGTGATGTACTTTTTGTGTCATGGATATGGTTCTGTCTGGGCCGGTCTGTGCTCGCCGCTGAATTTTGTGAATTTCTGAATTTTCGGCCAATTTTCCGGTGTTTGAATGGCCCTGATGTGTGATTTGAAAAAAAAAAAATCAGGTTAAAACTGATCTTTATTTCTTTGCCCAAAACATAGCTGATCAGCTCCTCAGCTATGTTTTTGGTTACCGTTTGAGCATGTGTGGAAGTGAAATAGCATGAGGGCACACGCATGAAATGTTGCAATGTGAACTGGTGGTGAAGGTAAGTGGAATTATTATATGTACAGTGGTATCTCTACATAAGAACTTAATTCATTCCGTGACCAGGTTCTTAAGTAGAAAAGTTTGTAAGTAGAAGCAATTATTCCCATAGGTATCAATGAAAGGCAAATAATGTGTGCAAACCCATTAGGAAAGAAATAAAGACTCAGAATTTGGGTGGGAGGAGGAGGAGGAAGAAGAGGAGGACAGTTGCTACCGAAGGAAAAAGGTGAGGTGAGGGGAATAAAAAATATTCCAAGACTTTAAGGCTTAAAAAAAACCAGGGACTCTGAGGCGGCGAGGAGTAGTACGCGCCTCCCATACACCCGGCATGAGGCTGCCTCCCATACACTGCCCCAGAGAGAGAAACCCAGGGGGAATGGCAGGAAACGGGCTGCTCTCAGATTTCCTGGAAAATTTTTCCAGGCTCAGGTTCTTAAGTAGAAAATGGTTCTTAAGAAGAGGCAAAAAAATCTTGAACATACGGTTCTTATCTAGAAAAGTTCTTAAGTAGAGGCGTTCTTAAGTAGAGGTACCATTGTATCTGTATTATATGTAATAATATAATAATATTATATTATATTAATGTTATATTAATAGAATCATCTAACATTTTTCTACTTTGGGGTTTCCACACCACCACCAAACTACCTACATTTAATCTATGCATTTAAATGAGGTGTTGATATGGTAAGTGATTATTTGTTTTATATCTCAGCAGCAACGGATATTTGGTGAAGAAATGATTGAACTATCTTTAATTTGATCATAGTAAGTCAGTTCTCTTTATAACTCTGTAGCTTGATCCTAATCTAAGTGCTTTCAATTGGGTTGCTCAAAACATATTTCTCAACAATTGGTTTCCAAGCCCCAGTCACAGAAAAAGTTAGGTAACTTGGTGAATAAGATAGATGGTAATGGAGAAATCTGATTGGGTGCAATACGTTTGTTCTCTTGAATAGGGTCTTAGGAGGCCAAAGTAGAAGGCCTACTTTGTGGAGGCATGCAGATATTCATTTTATTTAATTGTCTCTATGTATTAATACCCACATCAAACTTTGTATATGTAAATTATAAAATATTAAATAAAAGATAAAGTACATTTCTGTGACAACTGTCTGGTGGTTATTATAAGCTCTTGCCTAAATTACACCATTAAAATAAGCTTTTTAAAATAGCATGCTGGTTCATATTAAAATTGGTATTGATTTCAATATAGTGTTGATTCTTAAATATATTTATTTCAGTTATTATTCAGCTTTCAACACCTTTACAAATAGAGTGAAGGTAATATGAGAATTCCGTGATTCTCTTGCTTTTTAGCTTGCTATTGGAAATACATTTCCATACCTTACCTTGCCAAATCTTCAGGTTAATTAGCTTCGATATATATGACTTGTGCCACACACATAGTGTGTGTGTATGTGTGTAATAAAATTAGAGTGTCACCATGGACCTGTCTGAGGAAACAGAAAAACTATATGCCAAATAAAAAGGGTTAATAACTTTTGTTCATGAACAGTTGCCCATTATTTATTGACATTCCATAATATGGACCAAGTGTCTCTAAGCATGTATTCTTGATGGGATTTTTTGATGAGATTGTCATAGCCCAGTGGATTATATATATGTCAAGGACTCTGCTGAGAGAGTTATTCAGCCATCATATTCTGAAAGATTGAAATCAATAATTATAGTAAGCCATAAATCTAGGATGTTTACATATTATCTCCAAATTTGTAATTCACTACCTGAGTTTCTCAATTTTGGTTTATCTACTTTAATGATCTTTATTGTATTAGAGTGCTGAGAAGTATCATTTTTATCTGTAAAACTATAATCACATTTCCTCAGACATAAATATAAACATATGAAAAATAAGACATGCCATTTTCATTTTATGGGAATATTCTATGAATATGGGGAAAAACAGAAAACACAGATTGTTTCTAGAATGGAGGTGGATTCCTCCTGAATCGTACGATGATGTCACAATGATGTCAGGAACTGGTTTAGTCAGTGCCAATCGGTGGGCACTGCCATCTTTTTTTATTTTTTGAATTTTTTTAGAGGGGGATTTCTTTCTTCTTCTGAGCATGTGCAGAAGCCAAGTTTCCATCTCTGTGCATGCGGTTGCCATCTTATTTTCAGCTTTTCTGGGTGTGTGGATTTTTGGGGATTTTTAATCACTGCGTATGCGCCGGCATGCGAGGCATGCCCACGCGGCTTGGGAGGAAGCGGCAGGGTAAGTTAGAACCCACCCCTGATCTAGAAGTGGAATGACATCTGTCAACACAATGAAATCCTATTCTTCCCTACCTACAAGGCATCTCCAGATATGTTCCTGATGGATGGAGCTGAATTTCGGGATACGCAGGTGGTAATAGAAGGTGAGAAGTAGCCCCGTTACATGAATAGGAATCTGGTCATTTAAGATTGAACCTACATTTGAAGCAGATAAGATTTTGGAGAAAGTGTACTGGGTGAATTCATTTATTTATATTCTGACTTGGTCTTCATTCATTGCATAATGAAATCCCTCCAAATCAAAATGGAAACATTTTGGAGCTTTTTTAATTAAAAGAGAAATCAACAGAGCTACCTCTGAAAAATATAGACATTTATATTTAGCTGATGGTAAGCGGGGGGGGGGGGGGATTTGAAAAGAAAAAACAAACTAATGAATAATGGAAGTGTCCTATTTTAAAACATCTAACAATATGCAAGTTGGACAAAAATAGTCCTATCTTAAAAAAAATAGTTTTCATATTTATAAAGCTTCTTTATTTTTCAGGAACATCTCCAAAACCTTAGTCGGAGTAGTTTGGTTTATTGAATTCTGTGAGTCTTGAAAATAATGCTGGAGCTCTCAAGAGACTCCTATAAAGATGTATTACATCATAAAGAAAATGAAAGATAGTAACCCACGTTATTAAACTGTCAACATACGTTATATGACAATTTGTCCACAATCCAGTTCATCTTAAAGCCTTATTGCTGGCTGTAACTTAAAAGAGCAAGGCTATTCAGTAATCATCAAAAGCCTAAGGTACTTTGGACAAAAAAAATATGTAATAATTGTTCCACTGTTCCACTGTGAATTTCATTGATTCTTGTACTGCAGTGGCTTACCTCATATATGGAAGGATTGAAATGGATTATGGTTTTAGAAGCTTTTATGAGTTATGCAGTAGATTTTTCATTTTAGACCAGATTAGTAATGCTTTCTTGTAATGGTAATAATGAAAAATAAATAGCAAAGCCTGACCTACGGATATCCAGTAATAAACATGGAGAAACAGAATTGCTCTAAAAATGTCACCAATTCGGTATCATAAAGCATATCATAATTCTAAAGTGAGAGTGATTAAGGAGTTCCAAGGCAAACAAGATTGACCTTCCAAATCTCTGTCTGAAGAATTGACATTTGGTTTATGTAAAGATAGAAGCAGAACCCATACAGGAAAAGAAATAAAATAGAGTAATTTCCTGAATCAGTAAAAAATAGTGCATGCATATTGTACATCTGAGGGTTCATCTGGTTCTGTGGGCGTGGCTTAGTGGGTGTGGCAGGGGAAGGATATTGCAAAATCCCTATTCCATCTCCACTCTGTGGTCAGCCAGAGGTAGTATTTGCTGGTTCCCCAAACTACTCAAAATTTCTGCTATCGGATCTTCAGAATTAACAGGTTCCTGTAAGAACCTACTGAATTTCACCGCTGGTATATCCTTATTTCTGCTACACTGAAAGTTCTGTTTTAGCTCTGAAATTTAACTAGACTTGACGTCTTCTTGTGAGAAAATGCTTATTCTATGGCTGCAATATTAGAGGTGCAGTAATCCCTCACTACTTTGCAGTTCATCTTTTGCGAATTTGCTACTTCACAGGTTTACAAAGGGGGTTTAAATCCATTAAATCTATTGAAAATTTTAAATCCATTAAAAATTCATAAAATTCTTCTACAGTACTACTGTACTCTATTAAAGAAACTGGTAGGATATCACATATAGTTTCAGCTGAGAAACATTATAGAATGACTGTTTAATGTAAAGGGTGGGTTTTAAAAGTCCAAATACTTGTTAAATACATAAAAAAAAATATTTCCTCTACTTCATGGAAATTCTTCATGGGTGGTCTTGGAACGCATCTCCCGCAAAAAATGAGGGATCACTGTAGTTCTTAATTTATGATGCCAGTTGAATCCAAATTTTCAGCAAAACACTGAAAGATTATGGGGTCTGCTGATCTAAATTAGCAACATGTACAGGTAGTCCTCGACTTACAACAGTTCATTTAGTGATCAAAATTACAATGGCAGTGAAAAAGCTGACTTTGACTGTTTTTCACAGTTAAAGCCACTGCAGCATCCCCCTGGTAATGGGGTCAAAATTCAGATGCTTGGCAACTGACTCAAGTTTATGATGGTTGTAAGTGTCTTGGGGATCATGTGATCACCTTTTGCAACCTTTGATAAGCAAAGTCAATGGGGAAGCCAGATTCACATAGCAACTTAACTTAATAAGGACAGTGATTCACTTAACTTAACATAGGGCAAAACTCACTTGCCTCACTTAGCAACATAAATCTTGGGCTCAATTATGGTGGTTAAGTCAAGGATTACCTTGACAGTTATGTAAGTAGGTAGTAGGACATAATGGAACTTAAAGTCATAAAGCACAGAGAGTTCTCTTTGCAATTTACTTCAAAACGTGTGGTTAGACTAGGTGTCTAAGCAATCTGCCCCCTTTTTTGGATGAACTTGAATGATTATTTGAAAGTTTCTACCTAAAATAGTAAATCTAAAGTTTCTATTTTTTTTTGAGAAATACCAAGTAATATAGCAAGTAACACCCTAAATAAAATTCACTTGATATTAAAAGTAAAGTATGTTATGTTTTTGGCATATTATATTTCAACAACTCTCAGGGGAAGAACTGTATGAGACATATATAAAAATAATAAATCACTGAGGAGCAAAACTCTTAATGGCAAAATTATTTACAATTTTTCAAAGATGTACTGTGGTTGAATATCTGGTGATAATGAAAAATTAAAGTACCCAAAGCATTCCGGATAGTGAAATTGCTTTATAAAGTATATATTTAAAATTTCCACCTTGATAAAAATTCCAAGTTTTCTGCTTATATAACTTAAGAAGGCCTTAGTATATTATTCAAGGAAAAGGGAAAGAAGAGAAAAAAGAACTGGATCATTTATTTCTTTGCTTAGTGTTTAGATTTTGAGCAACACTTTTCCTTCTTAACCAACTATAATAGTTATCTGCAACGTCCTTATTTTCATAGACTGGTGTTATAATATGGTGATTAAAAATATGAAGGAAATGTTGAAGTAAGCTTTGCTTAAGGTAACTACATGAAATTAATCGACACAGTTTTGTTGCAGAGGGTATGATAAAAGTCAAGCTTGTGCTATTTAGTATCATTCTTCCTTGATCAATGTTTATGTCATATAGAATAGAATAGAACAACAGAGTTGGATGGGATCTTGGAGGTCTTCTAGTCCAACCCCCTGCTCAGACGGGAAATGCTGCACAATTTCAGACAAATGGTTGTCTAATCTCTTCTTAAAAACTTCCTATATTGGAGATTTCACAACTTGGAGGCACCTGGTTAATTATTCTGTCAGGAAATTTCTTCTTAGTTCTAGGTTGCTTCTCTCCTTGATTAAATTCCATTCATTACTTCTTGTCCTGCCCTCAGGTGCTTTGAAGAATAGTCTGACTCTGTCTTCTTTGTGACAAGCCCTGAGATATTGGAACACTGCTATCATGTCACCTCTAGGCCTTCTTTTCCTTAAAGAATGAATATATCCAGTGAAGGGCTACCAAAATTTTTACTACCACACTGTGGGCATGGTTTATGCAGGATGCCCTGCATTTTCTTTCAATATCTTTCAGTGCAAATTGGGTGCTCTGGGGGTGGAGCTCCATTTTTGCTACCCCACTGTGTTCCCACCTGTCTGGGCAGCAACCCACCTCTGAATTGGGTATCATGTTTCCATTGAATTGGATATCATGTTTCCTCTGAATTGGGCATCATGTTTCCATTGAATTGGGTATCATGTTTCCATTGAATTGGGTATCATGTTTCCTCTGAATTGAGCATCATGTTTCCATTGAATTGGGCATCATGGTTCCTCTTTATTGGGTATCATGTTTCCACTGAATTGGGTATCATGTTTCCATTGAATTGGGTATCATGTTTCCTCTTTATTGGGTATCATGTTTCCACTGAATTGGGTATCATGTTTCCATTGAATTGGGTATCATGTTTCCTCTGAATTGGGCATCATGTTTCCATTGAATTGGGCATCATGTTTCCTCTTTATTGGGTATCATGTTTCCACTGAATTGGGCATCATGTTTCCATTGAATTGGGTATCATGTTTCCTCTTTATTGGGTATCATGTTTCCACTGAATTGGGTATCATGTTTCCTCTTTATTGGGTATCATGTTTCCACTGAATTGGGTATCATGTTTCCTCTTTATTGGGTATCATGTTTCCACTGAATTGGGTATCATGTTTCCATTGAATTGGGTATCATGTTTCCATTGAATTGGGTATCATGTTTCCATTGAATTGGGTATCATGTTTCCATTGAAATTAATAATATTACTTATATAAAGAGCAAAAATGCAAAATATATATGCTCCAAGTCTTCAGAGAGGGGCGGCATGAAAATTTAATAAATAAATAAATAAATAAATAAATAAATAAATAAATAAATAAATAAATAAATAAATAAATAAATAAATAAATAAATAAATAAATAAATAAATAAATAAATAAATAAATAAATAAATAAATAAATAAATAAATAAATAAATAAAGAATGAATGAATGAATGAATGAATGAATGAATGAATGAATGAACGAACGAACGAGCAAACAAACAAACAAACAAACAAACAATAAATAAATAAATAAAATTACATGTATAAAGGCCTCAAAAGCAGTTTCTTCATATATATATATTATATTCATCATGGAAACCTTTCTAAGCACATCACAGATTGAATTATAAGGTGCAACAATAATAGGAAACCAAAAGGTGATCTGCATAAAAGATGATAAAACATCAGAACAAAACCTGAGCTTAAATGCTAAGCAGGATGTAAACAGTCAGTATCTGGGATTAGACTCTCAGGATGGCAGGCTAGACTGAGAAATTGAAAAAGGACCCAGAAAGACTACAGAGATGTCCACATTAGCAGCCACATTAGTATGACTGAAGGTCTGGCTATTATCTCTCTTTATTTTTCTTATGGTTAAAAAAGAAGAAGAATAGAAATCACGAATGGAATGGAAGGCCTCGATTTGAGACAAAAACATAAATTTGGCAGTATCATAAAAAAGGCAGAATTTTGTGTCCGTAGTTGAAATGCTGCTTTTATACCGAAAGACATAGGTCTGCATAACATGGCCCTCTGATTTTTCTCTTTCAGAAGAGTGTCTCTGCAGAACAATTAACAATTTGGAAACTCTCCAAATTAATATTGTTATTACTGTGAACAGAGAAGTGGAGGCACTGTTGCCATGCCAGAGATGCTTAAAGAGACAGAGAGTCTATGATCTCTGAGTAGCTGATATTACTGGCGCCTGCTGAGAGAGTTTAACTCGATTCTCCAATCCATTTGTGGTCTGGGAAAATGCTCTGACTTAGAGCTTGCCAGCTCCTGTAACTATGGATGGAAACCTTACCTCAGTGTGAAAGCCCACATGCTACAAAGTCTTGCCTCTGGATGACCGCCACAGGAGTAAATTAGATGTTATCATTTATGAAGCATTTCAGAAGAAAACATTTGCTTTCTTGGTCAGGAAGGAGTAAGGAGAGGTGGGGAAAAGATTAAGGATTTCATATCCTGGAACAATGGGCCAAGAGCTGCCAGCTCTATCAAATGATGATTCTGGCCTGTTAATTGAATGCAATGCTTTGTTGTGCAAAATATGAGAGTTATGACTGATAGGACCTTACAACTTAAACAGTCACCAAAACAGGATTCAATGGATGGCTGCATAGCACAAAAGAGTCTTGTCTGCTATTTACATTATCCATATTTTTATACCTTGGATCAGATAAGCCATAAAAGACAAAACTTAAAATACCTGTGTTTTAAGGAAGATATATATTTCTTCCATTCCCAACCACTTCACTGCGCCATTTGCTATTTTTAATACATAGAAACCAGAGGTGTGTTCCTCCTGGTTCGTAGCAGTTCTCCTGAACTGATAGCAAACCGCTGGTGATGTCACAATGATATCACGGAACCATTTTGGTCAGTCCTGGTCTTTGGTCATTGCTGTCTTTATTTAACAATTTTTTAAAAAAAATATCTGTTTTTTTTCTTCTGCACATATGCAAAAACCAGGTTTCCAGCACTGCGCGTGCGTCACTATCTTATTTTTGGATTTTTTGGGGGGGCGGGGGATTTTTAAAAACATTTTTCAGCACTGCACATGAAGTGCCCATGAGGCGTGGCCACGTGACGTGGCGGAAGTGAACTGGCAGCAAGGTAAATTAGAACCCACCCCTGATGGAAACTGTTAAATATGCATTGAAGCAATGTAAATAAGTTGAATGTGGATTGAGCGTTCTGATTGGTTGGAACAATGACAGTTGAGTTTAGGCGGGAAAGTGAAAGTATATAAGGAGCGCTCTGTCACTGTTACAGTCAGTCACGTTCTGAGCTGAAGTCACTTTCCAAAAAGAGCTTTCTCCTGCTGAGCCAAATAAAGAATTTAAAAGAACCGACTGCCTCAGCCTTCTTCAGAAACCATTCATACATGTGACCTAAGAGGCAGTTTTTCAAAACAAAGTGGATGTTTGGAGAAAATAGCTGTGAACCGCTTTTCTATTTGTGCTGTGGCTTTGAAACACTTTGTGAAAATCACATGTTTCAGTTTAAAATAGTTTATAACTTAAATACGTTCTACATAAGAAAGGCAAAACATGCGTTCTATTTACCCTTGACAGGGAACAAAATATAAAATTATGTTAGGAAAACACTAAATCGTATTTGACAGCTAGTTTGAATCTCTGAGCAAGCTAGCACAGAGATAAATGTAAACATAGCATTTGAGGAAGCTCAAGAATGATTTCATTTTACACTTTCATAAATGGGCTGGGGTGAATTCAAAGCAATACAATTGCTTAACTCAACATTAGTTTGCATGACGGCATTTCATATTCAAGAAATGCCCCATCGGTCTTTTTCAGACCAGGGATGGGAGAAGTTAGAGATTTGCAAAGACATTTAGCCTATTAAGCCAATTAAAGATTCCTTTCAGTTGGCAGTAAAGTGTCCTGAGGTATGGAGGAAATTCTAACATAATTATTAGGGGTAGGAGGTGCAAAAGAATCATTTCCCCTGGTTGGGCAAAAGAATTCTAGAAAATCAGTTAACCATTTTTCAGAACATTAATTGATATTCAGACAAGCAAAAAGTGGAAAAACTCTGCTCAGGGATTTCAGGGTAAGCTGCAAAAACATCTTGGAGAAAACATAGTCAGCAAGTGAAAGTGGTCCTTCCCATATTTTAGTCAAAAATATTTGCCTGCTTCTTCTGGATACTGAAAATTTTGAACAAATGTTTTTGCCAGGCTAGGTTAGCCTAACAACAACAATATAACTGCTGGGTTAAGCTTGCTGAAAGGATATGGTGCTTTTCCTTTGTTTGTGATCTCCATAAATAACATTTGTTGTTGAAAGGGTTCATTAGCTCTTTTTAATTCATGGAATAGGGGAGAAAGGCTCCTGGAGTCCCCATTTCAGCTTGCAGGATTTTTCATGCCTCCCAAATGCTGGAACTGCTGCTAAGTATATAGCAACCATGTTAAAAATAATCGTGTTGATGTACCGAAGCCATTTGCTGGAATAAGTAAGGACTGAAAACCTCCTGATAATCTTCTCTTTGTTTAACCTCTTGGTGACTCCTAGGATGAACCAGACAAATGGCAATGGTATTTTTCCATTGGAGACCCCCCACCCACCCACCCACCCCCAAAAGGAGAATTGAACAATGACTACTCTGAGCATTTGTTGCTATTTTGCTTCCTGAACCTTAATAACATAGATATTCCTATACTTTTATCAGTTATGTACTATATTGGGCATGGGCATATGTGCAACAGGCTCCCCTTGGATACAACAGGTGGTTTAGCTGCTGTCGAGTGGCTTTGGCACAATGCCCTTCTTAGTATTAAGGAGAAAAGCACTGAATAGTGAGAAAGGCTTTGGGCTGAAGCCAGACTTAGTTGTGCTATCTGCTTAGATTTCATTGAAACCCATCAACCTTGTTAGTTAGGGTCATTTGTCAATTTGATTATGCAGTACAACACATCATTCCTTTAGCCGGATTGCTGCTAATAGTTTCAATGGTTGTTGGAATCATTCTTCACCATAGTTTGCTTGAATACCTTGCCTTACTTGAATATAGATTCCGTTAAAACCAGGTTCAGAGTCATTGTGTCTGTGCCATGAAGAGGTGGTGGAGATAGAGGAATTTACTCAGTGATGGGCTACCAACATTTGTACTACCACACTGTGGGCGTGGCTTATGCATTTTGTTTCAACAGCTTTCAGTGCAAATTGGGTGCTCTGGGGTGGAGCTCCAAATTTTGCTACCGGTACTGCGTTCCTGACCATACTCGTAGGAGAGCCTCACTGCCTTTACTTCAATACCTTATTTATTATCTGGTGTGATTGAAATGCTGTAAAAGCAGGAATTACCTTTCAGGATATCATGAAAGAGCTCAGGTGGCACAGTGGTCAGAATGCATTATTGCTGACAAACTGCCCACAGTCTGGAGTTTGATCCTGACTCAGCCTTCCATCTTTCTGAGGTCAGTAAAATGGAAACTCAGATTGTTGTGGGCAATATGCTGACATTGTAAACTGCTCAGAGAGTGATCTAAAGCACTATGGAGTCTAAGTGGTATTTATTTATTTATTATTTATTTATTGGATTTGTATGCCACCCCTCTCCGTAGACTCGGGGCGGCTAACAACAGTAATAAAAACAGCATATAACCCTTATTATAAAACCAAACATACATACAGACATACCACGCATAAAATTGTAAAGGCCTAGGGGGAAAGGGTATCTCAGTTCCCCCATGCCTGACTGCAGGGGTGGGTTTTAAGAAGCTTGTGAAAGGCAAGGAGGGTGGGGGCAATCCTAATCTCTGGGGGGAGTTGGTTCCAGAGGCCACCACAGCGAAGGCTCTTCCCCTGGGTCCTGCCAAGCGACATTGTTTAGTTGATGGGACCCAGAGAAGACCCACTCTGGCCTATTGCTATTGCTACGTAAGGACACTGAGTATATCCAGGCTTTGACCTAGTGCCTGGCATATTCACTGAATGATGGCCACTTAGATCCTACATTCTATAGATTAAATAAACCACGCTGGTTACGATAACTTGGTGTTTTCATGAATAATAATACAAATAGTAAATGATAATAAAATAATATCAACCAATATGCCAATGCCTGAAATAGGACTACACTTTATTCAGTGGGTATTTATGTATTTATCTTCCTTCCCCAATTCTCCAGCATGCATTCTATCTCTCCAGCCTTAAAGGGATAGATAAAGTACAACAGAATAAGACATTAATAACTGAGGCTGCACTTTTTCTGCTGTGAAGGCAGCTTTCCCTAAGTACCTGGTTGATCTCCGCAGCAGCATATCCTTGTTTCAGAGATTAAGCCATGCCTGTCTAAGTTCAGATGGCTTTATAAATCCAAGGAGATGAATGTAGCTTCACTGTATTTTTATTGGATTTCTGTTTGGGATGAATCCAACAATAACCAGCTTTTGAGAATAAAATGCTGTATCAGAAAAATCCTGCTTGCAATAGCAACACCAGCAGGGGGGAAAAAATCTCCGTAAGAAATCACTGATTTCACAACTATGTATCCCCCTTCCTCCAGTCTGGCCTATGTATTTTGGAAATGTGTGATTGGCATCTCTGCAATATCCAATGATGTCCCTTCCTTGTTCTTCCTATGGTTCTTTTTAAAAATTCTTCGGATTATCTTAATGCTCGAAGCAGAATAGCTTCAATTTCCCTCACCAGGGGACAAAAGTAGAGGTAGACATTGCAGGGGTGGGAATGCTCTTGCATTCAGGCAAAGGAGTAGCCCCTCCTTTCTCAGCCTAGCCAAGAGGCACTGAAGGCTTCCAAAGGCTCTGGCTGCATAGGCTGCTAGGCGAGCCACAATACTTGTTCTAATTCTTAAAGAGTGCATCCTAACTATATGTAGGGCTGAATTTCATCTATACACCACTAAAATTGTCATGACCACTGGGTGAAACAGTGCATCATAAGGCACCGGTTTTTTTTAAACTAAGGTACCTCTAATGGACTAGTGTACCGGTACAAAGTACAGTGGTAGGTCTACCTAAGAATGCCACTACTTAAGAACTTTCCTAGATAAGAACCGTGTGTTCAAGATTTTTTTGCCTCTTCTTAAGAACCATCTTCTATTTAAGAACCCGAGCCCAGAAAAATTTCCCAGGAAATTTGAGAGTGGCACAAAGGCCCAACCAGTTTCCTGCCATTCCTCCTGGGTTTCTCTGTCTGGCACAGTGTATGGGAGGCAGCCTCGTGCCTGGTGTATGGGAGGCACGTGCTCCTCCTCGCCACCTCAGAGTCCCTCTTTTTTTTTAAAGCCTTAAAGTTTTCCCTTTCTTTGATTCCCTTCACCTAAACTTCTTCCTTCGGCAGCAACTATCCTCCCCCTCTTCTTCCTCCTCCTCCTCCCATCCAAATTCTGAGCTTTTATTTCTTTCCTAATGGGTTTGCACACATGCTTTTACATTAATTCCTATGGGAAAAAATGCTTCTACTTACAAACTTTTCTACTTAAGAACCTGATCATGGAACAAATTAAATTCTTAAGTAGAGGTACCATTGTATGTCCAAAACCTGGAACCCATGACTCCCAATGGAATGAATTTGGGAAAGTTGTGGCTGTTTCAGTGCTACTGGCTGCTACTGTGGTAATGTGATTAAAGTTCTGTGGCTGTTTCAATGTTCTCAATATTTTCAATGTTCTGTGACAGTTTCTCAGCCAGTCTCACAATCTCTTGATCCACCCAGCAACAACCACTTACCTTCTGGGAAGGGGGAAAAAATTCTGATGTTCCCTGCCATTTTTCCATGTAGAAACTCAATGGGAAAGCCATTGAGAAAGTAAGAAGTTGTTCTTGCTTTCACTCCCCCCCACCATGTTTCTCTATTTAGTGTAGGTGAGGAAATATCTTGGAAATGATGACTCAGTGGGGCATGGATTATCTTCTTCTTCTTAGAAATATGGTAAGTTATTATTTTGCTGTAAAAATGCTAGCTTCCTTTCTGATCTTTAAATGTTAAATGTTAAATTAATCTAAATAAAAAAAAAGTGATCAAGGGTGCAATAGAAGCCTGCAACTGCCAAAGAAACTGTCTGTGGATGTATTAGTATATATAAGTTCCATACTGGAGACCCAGGTTCTAGTTTCTTCCAGTAATGCACGACCGGCGGCTTAAACCGCCGGCCGAAATTGCCCCCGGAGCAAGGGGACGCTGCCGGTAGCTCTGTGAGCTCCAAATTTCCGGGTTCCTTAGAACCCGGCAATTTGGCTTCTGGCAGCGAGCCAGGGTTGCGCACCGCCTGCGGGTCGCAGGGGCAGGTCCTAGATCGCCCTATTTAAGGGCGATCCTCCTTGGGTTTTCCGGCTTCCGAACGAACACCCGCCCACCCTCCGCTATTAGCAGTGTGTCCTAAGGAGGTCGCCTCGGGGCTGAATAGGAATTTTTTGCAGCCTCCCCTTTAGAGGCAGCCGTTTTTTCACCTATTCCACACTGACGGTTCGGACTGGATTGGTTAGGGGGTGCGGCGCACTTAGATGTCAGTATAGGCCTCCCTTTGGTCACTGAGGTTTGGCAGGTTAGGGGCGGAAATGGGCAATTAGAAGCGACTGCGCATGCTCCTTTGGGCATCCTTTAAAGGGTGATGGACCGCCTCTCTCCAGGAACTAGAGGTTGGAGCAACGTCGGGGATTGGAGAGAGGATGTCCATGGGAATCACCGGATCCAATTTCCCACGGGGATTGGAGGGTGAACTCCTCCCACACGATGAAGGGGCATGGCTTGGATCCAGGTGAAGGTGGCTACCTTCACTTGGTTCAGTAAGGAGTTTTTGCCCAATGTTGCCAAGGAAGTTTCTGGGAGGAATTTCCGCCCCGTTAGTTTTGGCCTCTGCAGGTCCTTAGTTATGTTGAATTTAAATATTTAAATTTATGTATTTAAATTTATTTAAATTTATGTTAATTTAATAAAATGACCCTTATTTAATCCACAATATGTCTCAGCATCTTTACTTTGCTTCCGGGGCAATTATCTCTGACTTGGCTACTATTTACTTAAGAATACAAGATAGCATCGGTGGACAGAACACATGGATCTTCAAAACTGCTACTGAACTAAGGAGACTAGAGTAGTGATGATACATAGGAGGGTAAGTAGATAGATATTATTGAAATATATTAAACTGTCCATTGTACACAAAACATTGAGTAAAATATATCTTATCTACAGGATTCCCATCATACCTGCTAATCTATACATTGAAACCTTATATAAATTGAGCCAATTACTTTTCAGTCTTACCTATCACTAGGGAGCAATTTAGCCTTATGTCTCCACATAGCTTTTGACCTCTTTCCTGTAATCCATGTCTTTGAGATGTCTATTACAGCAATGACATTTAAAGGATAAGCTCCAATCTGTAAATGTCTGGAAATAATAAGATGTGGGCATTTTGGAGATGTTTTTTTTCCCTTCCTCTTCACTAATCATCATCATACCAAAGTATCTGCTACGAAAGTGACTCAATCAAGAGTCAATTTGAGCAGCACACAGCATGTGATAATCCAAAATGGGAACAATCTGGCAGCTCCATTTGGCATTTAATGTCTTAATACATCTGTTTGCATTCATGTAACAAGTGCAGTGACAAATAAAAAAAATGACCTAAAAAGAGTCTTTAAAAAGAAGGGAGAAAAAAAAAATCCCTTTTCAGAATGTACTATTTTATTATAATAAAAAATCTAATTCCTTGACAGAATCTATACTAGATGTCAAATAAAATACCATCATGTGGAAAAATTCACCATTAATTTGGTATAAAGAACCCAATCTTGGTTTCCACTGATGGAATTTTTTTACATGAAAACTATTCTGCTTCTAGCTGCCTAATTATTTCAGCAAAACAAACAACGTAATGTCACATTTAAGGAAATCACTCAGTCGCAAGAAGGAAGAGCTATTTCATCTTAGGGAGATAAAATGCCTCATGATTTTTCAGTTTCCTTGCGTTCTCATAAAGAGCCGTTACAAAAGGCAACATTTGGACTGTTTGAATTGGATACTCAGTCTTTATTTGGACCCCTGTTTTGAAATGTTCGCCTTCACCAGCTGTTGCTGCTTCTTTTCATAAGCCACACTTTTTTTGGCACATCACACTATGCTGGAAGCTGTCTCTAACAAATGTGCCAGCCTTTTACTATTGAATCTACTGGAGTGGTAGGAGATTTTTAATGTTGTGAATTGCTTGTAGCTACTCAGATGGCTGGCAGGGGGAAAAAAGAATGGCTGGCCAACTATACTTACCATCTGATAGCTGATCATATTGGCTGAATATTAGCAATTCCTTTAACCCTTCTAACCAAATACCTGTGTACTGACTTTTGATGATATTGTTAACAGAGTTAAGAAAATCCTGTGAATGCTGAAAGTTCCATTCTTGATCCAGAAGCCAAGGAAGAAATTGAAATTTATTGTAAATAACTGAACCCCCTAATGGTGGAGGGATTATTGGTGTTGGGCACACTTTTCTTTAAGCTTTTTGTTTGTTTGTTTGTTGTGGAAAAATTTAATAAAAAAACTTATTTAAAAAAAACATTCTTGATCCAGAATATCATTCAAATGATAAGATTTGTCCAAGGAAAGTGAATAGGAAAGTGAACACAAGAACAAGGGGACACAATCTGAAGTTAGTTGGGGGAAAGATCAAAGGCAACATGAAAAAATATTATTTTACTGAAAGAGTAGTAGATCCTTGGAACAAACTTCCAGCAGACGTGGTTGGTAAATCCACAGTAACTGAATTTAAACATGCCTGGGATAAACATATATCCATTGTAAGATAAAATACAGGAAATAGTATAAGGGCAGACTAGATGGACCATGAGGTCTTTTTCTGCCGTCAGTCTTCTATGTTTCTATGTTTCTAAGTAATTACTGTCTAGATCATTGAAACATTTCCAAGTTCTTTTTTTTTAAAAAAAATAAATTTTATTGTTTTTTCTCATTAAACAAATATTCATAACTATACATACCTGTGCTCATTTACATATTACTTACATATCATTACATTCAAGTCTAGGTATACCCATACATTTCAGATATAAATTTAACTTCAACTTGTATTTTATCTCTTCTTTACATTTTTCTATTCTCAATTCAATCATACCATTTCTTCCATATTGCATAATATTCTGAATCCACTTGTCTTTCATTTCAATTGTTAATTTGTCCGTTTTGGCACAATCAATTTTTTTTTAATTACTAAACTTTCAGATGTATATATTTTTATATCCAGCATTGCGTAAATGCTATTCTTGCTGCTGTAATAGTATGTAATATAATATATATTGTTGTTTTATTATATTCCCCTTTATCAATCCCTAAAAAGAATAACTGGAATATATTCCACCTGAAATCCTGTTATTTCCTGTATCATCTATGAATTTTTACCCAATATTGTTTTGTTTCTGTGCATAACCACCATGTACGATAGAAAGTATCATGCTTTTGACCATATTTCCAGCAATTTGGTCCCAGGTTTGGGTAGATCTTCGCTAATTTAGCAGGTGCCATATATCATCGATAAAACATTTTGTACTGGTTTTCTTTGTACTTTGCTGATTTACTTATTTTATCATTTTTATCCCAGATTTCTCCCCAATCTTCTAATTCTATTCTATGTCCAATTTTTTTGCCCATGCTATCCTAACTCTCCCCACTATATCTTCTGCTCTGTCAAATTCTAATTAATAATTAAAAAAAATTGTTATTAATTTTTTAATCTGGGCCAATCAATATTTTATCTAATTGTTGTAGGACTGTCTCAAACCCATGCTCTTCTTTATCTTTTTTATACCATGATTTAATTTGAATAAATGACCACCAGTCTATAATTATACCATGACCCTCCAATTCTTGTATACTTTTTAAATTTCCTTGTCTATCTAATTGTTGCTGATATTTAACCATTTCATTTATGTCCAAAGTATTCAGGTGAATTATCACTTCCAATGTGGATACACACGCAGGAATTTTCATATAATGTTTTCTCTTAACCCCTGTGTTCTGTTCGCATTTACTATGTACTTGTTTTGTTCCCGGGTCTATTTGACCCAGACTAAAATAATGTTGTTGGTTTTTTTGAATACCTATTGCATTGGTATAGTATACGTAGACTATGCTTGATCATAAACAAGTGAAAAATAAAATTAAAAATTAATGTTTATTTATTTATTTTACTCAGAAAAGCCCTCCCACCGGTGTTCTGCCAGCGTGTCCCAACCGCCCGTAATTACAGGGTAAGTATTCCAAACAGACACACACCACATGATAGAATGAAAGCAAAAAGTCTTTATCAACAGAAAAGCAGAAACAACTCCCTTTTTAAATGTCAAAGGAATTTTCTGGTACACACAGGGCACAGGTTCAATGCAATCCAATTTCTCACCCAGTAACTGGCATCGGACCAGAATATCTCCGAGACCGTCTCCTGCCGCACGAATCCCAGCGACCAATTAGGTCCCACAGAGTGGGCCTTCTCCGGGTCCCGTCAACTAAACAATGTCGGTTGGCGGGCCCCAGGGGAAGAGCCTTCTCTGTGGCGGCACCGACTCTCTGGAACCAACTCCCCCCGGAGATTAGAACTGCCCCTACTCTTCCTGCCTTCCGTAAACTCCTTAAAACCCACCTTTGCCGTCAGGCATGGGGGAACTGAAACATCTCCCCCTGGGCACGTTTAATTTATGCATGGTATGTCTGTGTGTGTGACTGTTAGCATATGGGTTTTTTTAAATATTTAAATATTTTAAATTGTCTGATTGCTTATGATTTGTTTTTTACATGTTGTGAGCCGCCCCGAGTCTTCGGAGAGGGGCGGCATACAAATCTAAGTAATAAATAAATAAATAAACTGGGAAATTGAGTCCAATTCCAAAGTCCAGAAGGTCCACACACAGTCTTGAACAGGGAAACAGCAAAACCACGATCTTGATGAACTATGAATCAGGTAAACTTCCACAAGGCTAAACCAGCACGCTGTTCTTTTTATCTGTAGCACTAATTACAGCAGCCCCACCCAACCACAGGTGGCCTCACATATCTCCTGTAATAATCCTTCAGTTGTTCTCTCCTATGCATCACTCTACGCATGCGTGGATTTGTCATATGTTCTTGTTCAGAATCCAGGGATGATAAGGATGATTGATCTCCTCCTGGGCTGTCTGCCAAACTCCCCCCTTCCCTGCTACTCATGCTTCCTTTGTCAGAGGAGCCTTCGTCGGGAGATTCTATCGGGAGCAAAACAGACCTGTGGCAAGTGGATGTTTCCCTCACCTCCACCTCCACATTTCTTGGGGCGGGAGCTGGGCCAGAGTCAACACAACACCGGCTGTGCGCAATTATGGTCACTTTATATATAGATTAGGCTCAAGTTCCAAATTGTTTGAATATCTATTGCATTGGTATATTATAGTAGACTATGCTTGATCATAAACAAGTAAAAAATGAAATTAAAAATTAATGTTTATTTATTTATTTTGCTCAGAAAGCTCCCCCCCCAGCTGTGTAAAATTATGTTCGCTTTATATATAGATTAGGCTCAAGTTTCAAATTTATTGAATACCTATTGCATTGGTCTACTATAGTAGACTATGCTTGATCATAAACAAATAAAAAAATTAATGTTTCCCTTATTTACTTTGCTCAGAAAAGCCCCCCGCCCCGACTGTGTGCAATTATGGTCACTTTATATATAGATTAGGCTGCAAGTTCCAAATTACATCCTAGTTTTTAGAATAGATTTCTTGCATATGACTAATTGTTTGGTTATCATGTTCCTCTTCATATTCCACTTGCATAACAATCACAGGCTGCATCTGTATGTGTGTCATGGGGCCCTGAAAAAGACCCTGTTCAAATCTGTACTCAATGCTCATCCATGCAATCAATATATCACATCAGTGATATATTGATTTATTGATTGCATGGATGATGTGATATGTGATATGTGATCATATGTGATGTGATATTTAATGGTATGATATGTGCAATGGCACCTATTAGCTTGCTTCATGGCACAGTAATCCAAAATGACTTTACAATATGCACCTTGTTGAAAAATGAGATGAAGTACACAGAAAAGTAAGTAAATCCATTGTACTAAAACAAGGATGTAATTTGGAACTTGCAGCCTGGTCTATATAAAAAACAAACTTAATTTCAAACAGCCGGAGTGCGTGGGGGAATTTTTTGAGCAAAATAAATAAATAAACATTAATTTTTAATTTCATTTTTCATTTGTTTATGAAATTATACAAGTGTATAGTCATTGCGCCCAGCAAAAACTAAGCACCCCCCAAAAAAAATACTCATAGAAAGAACCCCTCAAATAAGACAAAGTAATGTTATTTCAAGTTTCAAACATGCAGGGAAATTTTTTTTACAGGGTCTCAAACTTCGTTTCGGATCAAATAGACCTGAACAGAACATGATAATCTCTTGCCATACTTGCATCAAAGGTTCTCTTACTTTATGTCTAATAAAATGTGTATTAAGTTTATTCTCCTTGCCCCATAGAAAGACATGCCAACCTTTTAATAGATCATGTCCCTCCAGCATTAATAATCTTTTATTTCTTAAATTAATTCACTCTTTAACCCATAGCAAAATTGCAGCTTTATAATAAAGTTGCCAATCAGGGAGCCCCATTACCACCTCTGTTTCTGTGATCCTGTTAATTTTATTCTGCAAATACTTGAATTTGATACTCTTCCTTTCTAATCTTAGTTCCTTTAATCTTTATTTGCTCTAGTCCATTAATAAAGAGTATAATGTTAGAATATATAGCAGAGGTGACAAAGAGCATCCCTGATGGACTCCTTTTGTTATTTAAAATGTTCTTATGGTATCTCTGTTTATTATGATATTTGGTTTTTGTATAGAATATACAGTTTTGTCATTTGTTCAAATGTATCTCCAAATTTCATTCCTTTAATCTGTCTAATTATATAATTCCAATTTTGATTGTCAAATGCTTTTTGCGCATCTAGAAAAACAAGTGCAACTTGTTTCTCTGGATGTGCTTCATAATATTCTAACATATTTAATACAGTTCTTATGTTATTTCTGATTTGTCTCATTGGGAGAAAACCATTTTGATCTGAATGAATAATCTCATTTATTTTTTTTAATTCTTCCTGCAATGATGATCATAATTTTTTTATAATCCACATTCCAAAGTGAAATTGGCCTATAGTTTTGACTGCAGATTTGATTTGTATATGCACCTTCTTTTCATATCTGAAAATATCCTGTATATAAATTTCAAATTATGAGTCTTCGATAACATTTTTCAAGTCATCAGTATTGGTATGATTTGTTAATCAAATCTAAAAATTCAATCTGCAACATATATAAAAAAAACCATTTCACATAGATTTGTTGAGATTTGATAAATGACATAGAGATTTTTGATAAATTGACAATTATAGAGAGATTTTTGGACTTGCTACTCTACACTGAAAAGCACAGCATTATTCCCAACACTATTTTTGTGAACAGACCTGGAAAATACATGCAACTCATTTTTCAAAAGCACCATAAATTTGTAAATCGGAACAAATGCATTCATAAGCAATGACATCTTCCAATAAATCAACAGGGTCTTTCACAATAAATCTTTTCAATCATCTGTTCCATGTATTTGCAATATCTTTGAAGCAGCGAGTAGTAAGATACTGTTAATGCAACCTTCAAAGACTTGATTCCCGGCTGTCACACAGCTGTTAATATTAAAATGTACTTTGTGATATAGAATTCCTGCTTTAGTTGAGGAACATAACTCATGAACATAACAGAGGATTCCTTATAAAAGTCACCAAGGCTAAATTCATATAGTCTTTTGAATATAATTTCTCTGGACTGTAAATTTCTATATTTGTCTGAAGTGTTAAAGCTGTAATTTTGCATTTATTATGCTTGCATTTATTATGTGTGCTTGCTTGCATAAATGAGTGTGTGTTTGTGTGTGTGACTATATTATATATACACACACACAAATTATCATATTTGAATTGCTATTTGAAAAATAAGTTAAAATGAGATTAATTTATATCCCAATTTATTCACTTTGGCAGAAGAAGGTATCCAATTTTTTTTTTTTAAATATCTCTTACATTTATACTACTTATGATACAGACACTCTGAAAACTCAATGTTTTTCAGTTGCCAGACCAGAAGCCAATTGTCTCTTTCAATAATGGACAAAGTATACATTCATGAACAAATTTGTTCTGTACATCTTTTCAGAATAGTTTAGCATGAACATAAAACATAATGCCAATCTTTTCATTGTTTGTGTTGTCATTTTATTATTGAACTGAAATAGAGTTCAAGTGCGCTGAATGTTTTAGTCAAGATTCCTCCCCTCCCTCCCTTCTTTCCTAATGAGAAGTAATACAGTATGTAAGTAAATAAGTATGTAAGTATGTAAGTAAGTAAGTAAGTAAGTAAGTAAGTAAGTAAGTAAGTAAGTAAGTAAGTAAATAAATAAATAAATAAATAAATATTTTTTTTCTGATAATGCCCTACACTATATATGTAAATGTGTTTGATTGTTCTTTTTCAATTAATGGCATTAAATAAACTGTGTTTCTTCTTACTATAAACAAGAGTGATAGGGAGAAACAATATTTTACTACCGTAATAAAACGTTACTGTTTGTATATTGGTTAGGGAGGAATTAGAAAGAGGCCAGTTTTAACAGCATACTCTTCTGTTCTATAGAAGGCTTCAATGGAGACAGTAGCCAGGTTGGTTGTTGTTGTTGTTGTTATTATTATTATTATTATTATTATTATTATTATTAATTAGATTTGTATGCCGCCCCTCTCCGCAGACTTGGGGCGGCTCACAACAGTAATAAAACAATATACAGTAACAAATCTAATATTAAAAGTCTAAAATAAGCAATCTAATATTAAAAGTCTAAACCCCCCATTATTTAAAAAGCATACACACAAACATACCATACATAAAACTACATAGGCAAGGAGAGATGTCTCAGTTCTCCCATGCCTGACAGCAGAGGTGGGTTTTAAGGAGTTTATGAAAGGCAAGGAGGGTGGAGGCAGGTTTATTTTTACGTGAAAGGACCGCCCTTTGCTTGCAGCGCCGCTGCGGTGTCCTTTTTCGTAAAAATAGCAATGCTTATTTTTACATGAAGACCTCCCTTTGAAGGAGCTGGGGAATCCCTCCCACGAAGAGATTCCAGGGGTGGAGCTTTGACGTCACCGGCAGGTTGCTAAGGACGCCAAGGTGATCACTTCCTGGTTTCCATGGAATCCAGGAAGTGATCACCCTGGCGTCCTTAGCAACCTGCCGGTGACGTCAAAGCTTCACCCCCAGAATCTCTTCGTGGGAGGGATTCCCCGTTTGGGTCCGATTTCGGGTTCGGTTCGGGTTCGGCTGAATTTTGTGTAAAGTTCGTCCGAACTTACCGAACCCGAACACCGTTGGGTTCACCCATCACTACTTCTAGTCCAATCCCCTGCTTAGGCAGGAAACCCTATAGTGTTTCAGACAAATGATTATCCAACATTTTCTTTAAAACTTCCATTGTTGGAGCATTCACTACTTCTGGAGACAAGCTGTTCCACTGACTAATTGCTGTAGGATATTTATTCCTAGTTCTAGGTTGCTTCTCTCCCTGATTACTTGCTTCCTGTCTTGCCCCCGGGTGCTTTGGAGAATAGCTTTACTAATGTCTAATAAGAGAAGAGTTTGTTTATCACTGGTTGTTTATGTCAAAATAGGGAGGAATATTGTATAGTACTATGAGCCCCATGGGTCACTGTGGCAGACGGAAAGAGAAAGGTGTTAGCTTCAATTGTCTGGCTGTAAACTACTTACATACTATATCTATCTATCTATCTATATATATATATCATCTATATCTATATATGTCTATCTCTATTGTATCTCTATCTCTCTATCTCTCTATTTATCTGTCTGTCTATCTGTCTGTCTGTCTGTCTGTCTGTCTGTCTCTCTCTCTCTCTGTGTGTGTGTCTGTGTCTGTGTTTGTGTGTGTATCTTTTTAAATGTCTGCTTTAGGACTGAGGAAACAATGAGATGATATAGATATCACAATTATCAAATTTATTTATTATTTCTAGTTTTGAGGCTGAGTTCAGGGTGAAAGAGGTACAACCATTCACATTGCCAGGACCATGTTGGCTTTTCATTGCCTTGAGCAAATAAGCTAGCAATGCAATGCTTTTTAATATAATGTTCCACACTGTTGTCCTTATTAGGCCAGTAAAACATACCATGGCACAGTGTATCTCCTGAGGTAATTTTAACAATTTATGCCCTTTAACATCATTGTGATCATTGTGAAGAAAACATTTGGCAACAAGCTTAAATAATTGCAGTGCAGGAATGGTTTTGGCCATTTGTTTGATTGAAGAATACACTGAAGTTTTAGTAAAGCATCAGCTCTGGCCATAAATGTGTTGAAAAAAAAATACCATGAGATCACAATATGGCAAAATTTTGGTTTGATGAGACTGAAGAATGTGTATGAATAATCTGTGATCTGTTAATTGCATAAATGGCCATTTATGAATAATCACTGCATTTTTTTTAGAGATATAGCCCAAATCTATGTCACGCTGTATATTGCCAGCTCCAGAGACATTCAGAGACATTCAGTAATTAAATAGTTAACTGTGTGTATGTTAATTTAGCTCCACCCATTATGATGTAAAATCCTGTCTGGATAGCCAGCATCACTTCCTTTCTTCTCGGAAGCAATCCATTTTCTTTTCTCTAACTCTCTAGCATAGTTCCCTCTAAGCTGAGCAGTGAGCAATCGCTCACTTAAAAATCATCATCAACTCAGAGTTTTCCAAACCTGCCCAGAAGCCGAGAGGGAAAGAGTGAGAGGGAAGGAGAGAGAGAGGAAGAGAGGAAGAGAGAGAAACAGATAAAAAAAAGAGAGGAAGGAAAAGAGAAAGAAAAAGAATGGGAGTAAGGAAGAGAGAAAGAAAATAAAAATCTAGTTTGAAACTAGCTCAACTATTTAAGTGGCATTTTGATATTGATAGAGTTGCCCTATTATGAGCTCACTGTTATAGACACACAGTACAATATTTTATTTTGAAATTCTCTGAGGCGAAATAGGGTGGGTTTGTTTGTTTGTTTGTTTGTTTGTTTGTTTGTTTATTATTTCTGTGCCGCCCAGTCCCGAAGGGACTGCCGCTCAGACAATATACTTTTCCGCCCCCCGAAAAAAAAATTAGAGGGAACACTGCTCTCTAGCAATGTAGACGTACAGTAAGAGCCTGGGACCAGGCATAGCTGTTTATTGTTTTTCATTAATAAAAGTAACTTCGTTTTGAAGCCGTTTTTGTAACTTTATCGGTCGCCTCCAGATTTGATTCATCATAGCTCAGGCGGGCTGTGATTTATCCACAAAATCTGACAATCTATCCTAAAGTTTCATGCTCAGTCTGGGAAAGCTTCTACTCTAGAGAAAAAAGTAAACAGCTTAAATACAACAACAACAACAACAACAACAACAACAACAAACCACAATCAATCTTCTTGAATTCAATAGCAAGATGTACTAAGTTCCACGGGATGCACCAGTCACCACAAAAGTTGGCATCAGTTAACAGGGCAGATAAAGTTCCTTAGCTAATGTACCACACAGTTGCTGAAATAGTCAGCTGTTATAGACCAGTGCCAAGTGACTTATGTTCTACTCAGCAGGTGTAGTGGTTCTAAATATCCACATAAGTAGCAATGAATGCACTCAGATAGCTAGAAGTAATTAGAAAAGAATGCAAGAAATCCAGTTTCTCAGGTGTTGAGGCTTGCAGAATAGCTTATATCTGCTTTGGATAAACTTTAATTCCTTCAATAAGAACATCTCTTAATATAACCGTAGCATTAAAACTAAAGTGGTATTAGATTTTGTATAATTTAAGTCCTCTTTTACACCATCTCTCAAAAACTATCACCAGTCTATCACAGAGCTCTTCAGTTGTTGCTGCATAGGCAATGACATCATCCATGGACCAGACACACCGGAAAAGCATTACAAGGTAGAGTTTATTGTCTTTTGATAAGCTATGAGAATCCATATAAATTTTACAGAGCTTATAATCACTATGGTATATTTTTTAAGGTAGTCAAATAATGAAATTCTGATATTTCTTCAATTTGCAAAGGTTGGTAACATGCAAAGTATAAGTTGTTATTCCTGTGCCACAATTTTGTTTTCTGCTCTCAGATCGATTCATATCATATTTTTCGGTGTATAAGATGCATCTTTTTACATCAAAAAAGTGTGTTTGGGTTGTATTATTATTATTATTATTATTATTATTATTATTATTATTATTATTATCATCATCATCATCATCATCATCATCAAAAACTGGGTGGGTCTTATACAACGAATGTTGCATGGAGAGGAAGTTGGGTGGCGGTCAGCAGCAGCCTTCCTGTGCTTTGGTGGTGGCTGTCCCCAAGGCTGCCCAGCAGCCCCCAGCTGGAGGCTGCCGACTCAGCCCCAGGGATGGGCAGGGCGCTGGGCATTCGGAGCAGAGGGCACTAGCTATGGAATTCTTGAGCTACCGTATCCACAGGAGACTGGCAAGTATTGGCTGAGGAGCCCTTCCAGCAGGCCAAAAAGTGGCTCAGGTGAGCGGCTGTGGCAGGGGCTGGGCAGGGGCTGCCTTTTCTCGGCTGAGGCAGCTTTGCTCAGAGCGCCCTTCGCCGACCGTTGCACCTTCCCAAAGATGCCCATAAAGATGGGAGATTGGGGTGAGGGTTGATGGAGCCAAGTCCCCTCCGACTGGACCAGAGTCGACTGACAACGAGTCAGTCGAGGTGACTGGGGCACGTACTTGTCCACCTGTCTGGGAAGAGTTTGATCTGGTGACACCTGATGAAGTGGACAAGGCCATTGGAGCTGTGAGTTCCGCCACCTGTTTACTGGATCCGTGTCCCTCCTGGTTGGTTTCGGCCAGCAGGGAGGTGACACGGAGCTGGGCCCAGGAGATTACCAACGCTTCCTTGGGGAGGGGAGTTTTTCCATCACTCTATAAAGAAGCGCTTGTGCGCCCCCTCCTCAAGAAGCCCTCCCTGGACCCAGCTGTGCTTAATAACTACCGTCCAGTCTCCAACCTTCCCTTTATGGGGAAGGTTGTTGAGAAGGTGGTGGCACTCCAACTCCAGCGGTCCTTGGAAGAAGCCGATTATCTAGGTCCCCAGCAGTCGGGTTTCAGGCCCGGTTACAGCACGGAAACTGCTTTGGTCGCGTTGATGGATGATCTCTGGCGGGCCCGGGACAGGGGTTTATCCTCTGTCCTGGTGCTCCTTGACCTCTCAGCGGCTTTCGATACCATCGACCATGGTATCCTTCTGCACCGGCTGGAGGGGTTGGGAGTGGGAGGCACTGTTCTTCAGTGGTTCTCCTCCTACCTCTCTGGCCGGTCGCAGTCGGTGTTAGTGGGGGGACAGAGGTCGACTCCTAGGTCTCTCCCTTGTGGGGTGCCTCAGGGGTCGGTGCTCTCCCCCCTGCTATTTAACATCTACATGAAACCGCTGGGCGAGATCATCCAAGGACATGGGGTGAGGTATCATCAATATGTGGATGATACCCAGCTTTACATCTCCACCCCATGCCCAGTCAACAAAGCGGTGGAAGTGATGTGCCGGTGCCTGGAGGCTGTTGGGGCCTGGATGGGTGTCAACAGACTCAAACTCAACCCGGATAAGACAGAGTGGCTGTGGGTTTTGCCTCCCAAGGACAACTCCATCTGTCCGTCCATTACCCTGGGGGGGGGGAATTATTGACCCCCTCAGAGAGGGTCCGCAACTTGGGCGTCCTCCTCGATCCACAGCTCACATTAGAACAACATCTCTCAGCTGTGGCGAGGGGGGCGTTTGCCCAGGTTCGCCTGGTGCACCAGTTGCGGCCCTATCTGGACCGAGACTCATTGCTCACAGTCACTCATGCCCTCATCACCTCGAGGTTCGACTACTGTAATGCTCTCTACATGGGGCTACCTTTGAAAAGTGTTCGGAAACTTCAGATCGTGCAAAATGCAGCTGCGAGAGCAGTCATGGGCTTACCTAGGTATGCCCATGTTTCTCCATCACTCCGCAGTCTGCATTGGCTGCCGATCAGTTTCCGGTCACAATTCAAAGTGTTGGTTATGACCTTTAAAGCCCTTCATGGCACTGGACCAGAATATCTCCGAGACCGCCTCCTGCCGCACGAATCCCAGCGACCAATTAGGTCCCACAGAGTCGGCCTTCTCCGGGTCCCGTCAACTAAGCAATGTCGGTTGGCGGGCCCCAGGGGAAGAGCCTTCTCTGTGGCGGCACCGGCCCTCTGGAACCAACTCCCCCCGGAGATTAGAACTGCCCCTACTCTTCCTGCCTTCCGTAAACTTCTTAAAACCCACCTTTGCCGTCAGGCATGGGGGAATTGAAACATCTCCCCCTGGGCACGTTTAATTTATATATGGTATGCTTGTGTGTGTGTCTGTTAGTATATGGGTTTTTTTTTTTTTAAAGCTTTAAAATTTTAAATTGTTTGATTACTTATGATTTGTTTCTACATGTTGTGAGCCGCCCCGAGTCTTCGGAGAGGGGCGGCATACAAATCCAAGTAATAAATAATAAATAAATAAATAAATGATGAGGGCCACCTTGTGGGCATCCTCCACTGGCTGGATGCGCATAGCACTGAGGGAACACCTTCCTGTTTCTCCAGAGCTGCAGCCACACCCCCCGCCTAACCTGCCTGGCAGTGGGCATTCTTCATGGTGTCCCTGCTGGCATACAAACTGGGTACAGTGATCGCAGCCATTATAATTGTGTTTTACTCTTAACCTGGCAAACACGAATGAACTTGCACAATGTACTAAAGTTTAATTTTCTTCTTTATATATTAACTTTATGTATTGAAGGAACTTATATTGAACATATGGAGCTGTCATAAGTCATAAATGTTGAATTTGCAATACATTAACTTGTTTTCAGATAAGCTTCAGGAAATGAAATTTCAGAAAACATGTCCAGGGTAATGCTGGAGAAAAATAATGAATCCTACTAAACACAAGTTAAGAGCATTTGCTAACAAATACCTCCTGGTGATATTAGAGGCAACATGGAATTATTTTTGTGTTCTTATTACAGTTACCATCTGCCAGACATAGTGTATTGTTAGGTGACTTGCTCCTTGCTAGGGAATCATGTAACATAACTAGGATCCAGTCAGAGTTGGATTTTGGCAGGACTTATGGAGTTAGCTGAGGCACATGGTTATCCAGAAAGAGTTTGATGCTGACTTGAATGCTGGAATACTTTATCCCCAGACACCATATAATTCCATTTTGCTGACTTTTTTACCACCTTTTGTTGATAAACTCAATTAATGGAAATACTAGAGATTTTTATTATTTATTAATCAGATTTGTATGCCGCCCCTCTCTGCATACAAATTCTTCTTGTTTCTGCAGTCAGTATTTATCATTCATGAATGCATTTTCCTACCCCTTGATATCAAGTCATTTCTAAGATTCCCTATTCACATTTCCATACTGAAATATTTTTGTCACATTACTTCATTGTGTTAAATATTTATCCATAGCCGCCTTAACTGTACCCCTTTCCTGATAGGTTTGGGGGTGGAGGAATCCACTGCACTGGAGCACTGGAGCACTGGAGCACTGGAGCACTGGAGCACTGGAGCACTGGAGCACTGGAGCACTGGGTCACTGGGGCACTGGGGCACTGGGGCACTGGGGCACTGGGGCACCGGGGCACTGGGGCACCGGGGCACCGGGGCACCGGAGCACCGGAGCACCGGAGCACCGGAGCACCGGAGCACCGGAGCACCGGAGCACCGGAGCACCGGAGCACCGGAGCACTGGAGCACTGGAGCACTGGAGCACTGGAGCACTGGATACTGTTCTGCCCAGCCAGATCAATTATCAGAAATAAAGACCCCCACATACATTGTTTCAAAAGTACCTACAGCAAAGTCTATCGGTAACACAATTTCTGCAATACAAGGGTTAACACTAGGAATTCTATGCTGGCCACATTTCTCTAATTAGCAGGAGATAAGTATAGTCCAGGATGCCAGCCAGATGGAGTAATTAATCTCCTTCAATGATGTTTGGTTTTTAACTACACTCACAGTCCAGAGAGTTTAAATAGCTCATGCAACAAGCAGGAATCAAAGTCCATGGAAGCAGAAGAAGTTCCTCAGCTCCGAGGCATCTTCCTCCATAATGTTTTTGCCACCACCCCTTTCCCATCAGCCTGCCCTTATATACTGCCAAGGTGCCAAATGTCCCATAGATCTATTTAATACCAAGAACCCCTTCTTGTGAGATATTCATGTCTCGATATCATCCTCCTTATCCTTGCATCTAACAGGGGTCCTGATCCTCAAGGTCCCCATCATCCTCTGAATCACATAATACCATAATTGGGGTTCTATAGTCTTTGGTGGTTCCCTATTGTCCAACTTCCCTTCACTTTCACTCTCCGACTCGGGTGACAAGAACACTGGCCTGTGATGCCAGTACTCATCTGCCTCCTGGTCCTCAAAATCCATGACCAGCTGAACTGGATGTGATCACTCACAACAGATACTCCTTCAAATAGCATCTCATTCCTTGTTCATGTTTATAGCCATTTCCAAGAATGCAAAATGGTCAATCCATTTTAAACAGAGGTCATTGGCATTAATATCTAAAGGCAGGAGATCAGCAGAACCAAAGACCTATGATATGACATTCCAGATCCCATCTTTGTTCTCAATGATTCCTAACAGATTCTTGATGTATTCTCCAGAATAAGATGTGACTTAAGACTCTGAGGCATGGCTTTCCCTCAATCTTTTGTTTTGTCTCAATCACTTTCTTTCTGTTGCAAGAGGGATACAATCAAGATCAAGTGAAGTACTAATACCATTCTATAAAGCCTTAGTAAGACCACACTTAGAATACTGCATCTAATTATAGTCACCACACTATAAAAATATGTTGAGATTCTAGAAAAAGTGCCGAGAAGAGCAACTAGGATGATTAGGACATTGGAGACTAAAATATATGAAGAACAGTTACAGGAACTGGGCATGCTTATTCTGGTGAAGAGAAGGACCAGGTAGCAGTGTTCCAATACTTGAGGGGCAACCACAGAGAGGAAGGGGCCAGACTTTTTTCTTTTGCATCATAAGCTATTTTTCAAGGCACCTGAAAGCCAGACAAGGAATAATGGATGGAAATTGATGAAGGAGAGATTCAACCTAGAAATAAAGAGAAATTTTCTGACAGTGAGAACAATCAACCAATGGAACAGCTGGCCTTCGGAAGTTGTAGGAGCTGCATCACTGGAGGTCTTAATGAAGAGATTGGACTCCCATTTGCTATAAATGGTGTAGGATCTCCTGCTTGGGTGGGGGTTGGACTAGATGACCTACAAGGTGCCTTCCAATTTATCTGTCTTCTGGGATTGTAGCACTGCACTATGGTCATCATCATGACTATCATCATCACCATCACCATTTCTATACTCATCTGTAAATATGTCCAGTAGCTTCACAAGTCAAAGTCCCTGGTTCAAATGCTAACTTAATTAACCATAGGTGAGATTGACCATAATTTGTTACTTGCCTTTTTTGTAGTAAACATCAGATAGCATAACAAATTCCATGCATCAACACGATTCCTATTGCGCAGTAGGTACAACATGAACATATTCTACAGGACCTTTAAGCCTTGGAAGAAAACAAGATGCTATTTATTCTTCTGACTGAATAGTAATGTTTGTGCATGACCAAAGAGCATTTCTGTGAACTGTGGCATTCTGGCATCAGTCTGAATAAGAGGAAGATCCAATTTAATTGGGAACATTCAGTAGATGAATATTAAGTACAACACTGTATTTCAGTTCCATAATGTGCTTTATAAAAATAGCAACATAATCAAGTAGAACTGATCAGCAGCTACTTAGTCTGTGCTATGCCCCCAAAGTCTATTTTAAATTGCAGATTGAAATACCCTGTGAATAATATTCATATTAGTCATTTGCCTAGCTTTTTTCAACATTTTTTCTGACTATGGGCTGCTTATTCTAAGAATATTATTCTGAAACTTTATATTCCTAGCAAAAGTCTTTCTGAGCAGCATACTCTTAGCTGTCATTATTTTAAATATAGCACCTTTAACTTGGGCAATAAATCAGAAATATAATTCCTTGCAGCAGACTTACTGTAGATCAAGACTCATTTCTGTTATTGTTGTTATGTGAAATTGGAAACAAGGAATCTTGTATATCATAACAAAAATTCTCCTTGTCTTTTATCTGAAAATGTGATATTAAAGTGCCTGTGGCAGTATAAAACTAAAGCAAGAAGGATGTGCGTGTGTGTGTGTAGGTGAAATACAGAGTTTCCAGGAAACTCTAAACTGTCTTTCTCTTCTGCCACATTAAACACCTTCAGCTTTTCACACACACACACACACACACACACACACACACACACACACACACACACACAAACACACTGATATTTGATATTTTGTAAATTCATTCGGCCAATTCATATAATCTTCATTTTGGAAAACACAGCAAGGAGTCATTTGCCCTGCTTTGTATTGTGTGCACTATATAGAAACATAGAAACATAGAAGACTGACGGCAGAAAAAGACCTCATGGTCCATCTAGTCTGCCCTTATACTATTTCCTGTATTTTATCTTACAATGGATATATGTTTATCCCAGGCATGTTTAAATTCAGTTACTGTGGATTTACCAACCACGTCTGCTGGAAGTTTGTTCCAAGGATCTACTACTCTTTCAGTGAAATAATATTTTCTCACGTTGCTTTTGATCTTTCCCCAACTAACTTCAGATTGGGTCCCCTTGTTCTTGTGTTCACTTTCCTATTAAAAACACTTCCCTCCTGAAACTTATTTAACCCTTTAAGATATTTAAATATTTCCATCATGTCCCCTCTTTTCCTTCTGTCCTCCAGACTATACAGATTGAGTTCATTAAGTCTTTCCTGATACGTTTTATACTTAAGACCTTCCACCATTCTTGTAGCCCGTCTTTGGACCCGTTCAATTTTGTCAATATCTTTTTGTAGGTGAGGTCTCCAGAACTGAACACAGTATTCCAAATGTGGTCTCACCAGCGCTCTATATAAGGGGATCACAATCTCCCTCTTCCTGCTTGTTATACCTCTAGCTATGCAGCCAAGCATCCTATTCGCTTTTCCTACTGCCCAACCACACTGCTCACCCATTTTGAGACTGTCAGAAATCACTACCTCTAAATCCTACTCTTCTGAAGTTTTTGCTAACACAGAACTGCCAATGCAATACTCAGATTGAGGATTCCTTTTCCCCAAGTGCATTATTTTACATTTGGAAACATTAAAATGCACTTTCCATTGCTTTGACCATTTATCTAGTAAAGCTAAATCACTTACCATATTACAGACCCCTCCAGGAATATCAAACCTATTGCACACTTTAGAGTCATCAGCAAATAGGCAAACCTTCCCTACCAAACCTTCGCCTATGTCACTCACAAACATATTAAAAAGAATAGGACCCAGAACAGACCCTTGTGGCACACCGCTTGTAACCTGTCTCTGCTCAGAATACTCGCCATTAACAATAACTCTCTGATGTCTATGCTTCAGCCACTGAATTATCCCACTGAAACCCACTGAATTATCCAGGGATTAAGTCCAATCTTCACTAATTTATCTATCAGCTCTTTATGTGGAACCGTATCAAAGGCTTTGCTGAAGTCCAGATAGGCAATATCCACGGCACCACCTTCATCCTTCATATATGATGGAATAGTATAACTAATTATTTTAATCTTTCCTTTCTGCCCATTTGTAATCGAATATGTTCAGAACATGATGATGTGCCATCAAATCAGTATTGACTCTTAGCAATCGCCCAAATGGATTTTCTTTAAGTTCACCCCTACTGTTTAACTGAGCCCATCCAGCTTGCTGGTGGTTATCATCATCTTCTTTTTCTTTCTATCTTTCCAAGCATTAAAACCTTCTTTGGAAAGCTAGGTCTTCACACTCTGAAATACTGTGTGATAAATTGAGCCTTGCTCATTTGTGCCTCAAATTAGAACTCTATGTTGATTTCTTCAATGATTCCTTTGTTTGAACGGATGTATTAATGCTAAGCAGATAAATATTTCTTCAATCAGTTCTCAGTATTAAGGATAATTTTTCCTTCCTTCCTTCCTTCCTTCCTTCCTTCCTTCCTTCCTTCCTTCCTTCCTTCCTTCCTTCCTTCCTTCCTCCCTCCCTTAATTCTCATAGTATTCTTTAATTATTAGATGGCCAAGTAATTGCTATCTTGAGGTAGGGCTCTTTTTTAATCTTTTCTAGCTTCCCACACTTAATTATAATGGGATTCCTTCTAGCAGGCTTTTGAATAGTAGGGTTATGCTAAAGAAATCAGAGACACTGAGAAATTGTCCAACCAATTTCTTTTCCCACAAAACTTGGCTAAGAATTTTGAAAGGCCATTTGTTGTCTGCTCTGTTTGTGGGGGAAATGTATTTTTTAATTGTAGTTGGGTGCCACATTTGTGCCACATACTATCCTCATTGTTAGTAAAAACAGAGCAATTCAAGAAATTAATCCAAATAACAAAACCCATGTAAAATTTTAATTAGTTTTTGGAATCTCATACAGAAAAAAAATTCTCAGCTCAATTTTTTTTATTTGCTCATTTTGCCAATCAGGTCTAATTAAAGTCTTCTCTTTTAATGATACTTATGCAGATAATCTTAAAACTATTCTGAAAAGTATTAATATAAATACATTTCAATGAATCCTAAATCCAATAAGCTATTTTAGAAAAAGATGAATCAGGTTCCTCTTTGAAGTTTTTGTAATATAATATGGACTTTCCTGAAGCTTTATAAGAACTTGGATGTTCCAACCCTGGGATTTTTAAAAAAGAGATGGGACAACAATTTGTCTAAAGTGGTATAGGCTTTCCAGTTTAAGCAGGGTGTTGGACTAATAGATCATGGGACTCCAATCTTGGCAACCTTAAGACTTGTGGACTTCAACTCACAGCTGGCTGAGGAATGCTGGGAGTTAAAGTTCACAAGTCTTAAAAGTTGCCAAGGATGGAAACCTCTGGACTAGACAACTCTGTTATTCTATTATCTGAGGCCTACATTAAAATGAATCTCTGAAAAAAATGTTTTCATTATACTGTATATGGGAATAGTTAAAACATAGAGAGAAACAGAATAGCGCCAGCGGACTTACCCGCTGGCGATGTTTGCAGGAGGGTCGGGCAGACACCGGACTCCTGGCGGCCGCCATCTTGGGTCTCGGTTGAAGTCTCGCGAGGCGAGACTTCGGCCGAGAGTCAGGCCAACGTGGCCTGACTGCTGACGTATCCGGGCAGGGCTTGCCGGCCCTATTTAAGGGTGCGCAGGCCCGGGCTCGGCCTTTTCGCCCGGACCCAGCAGCAGAGCAGACACCCACCCACCCTCCCTATTTTGCAGTGTGCTATTGTGGGTTGCCCCAGGGGGGCCGAATGGGATTTTTTTGCGGCTTTGCCTCTTAGCCGGGCCGTTTTTTCACCCATTCCACACTGGGGAGATTTATTTATTTATTTATTTATTACTTAGATTTGTATGCCGCCCCTCTCCGAAGACTCCGAGATGGATGTGCGGTTAGGGGATGCTTGCACCTGTTAGGCTAATTGGCTTTCCTTTGGTCATTTGGGTAGGCAGGTTAGGGGTGGAAAACTGGGTGGTGGTTTAGCAACTGCGTGTTCTCCGTTGGGCATCTTTGGGGATGATTGACAGGTTCTCTCCAAGCTTGTGGTGGAAGCGACCTGAGCAGTTGGGGGGAACCTGTCTTTGGGTCCCGCACCTTTAAGTCCCCTGTTAGGGGTTAGCCGGCGGGACCCCCCTCATGCAAGTGCATGGCAGGGTCTCAGGTGAGGGAGGGGTCCCTCACCTGGACTAGCATGGAGCTACGCCCATAAGTTGCCCAGGAAGTTTATCTGACATCATTTTCCGCCCTGGAAGCAATTGTTTGACCCTGCAGGTCCATTGTTTGGGTCATAGTTAGGTATGTTAATTTATGCTAATTTAATTGAATAAATTATGCTAATTTATTATTAATAAAAATGACCCAGTTTAAATCCAGCTCTTGTGTCCGTGTCATTACTCCGTCTCTTCTGCAATGAATGACAGTTCCAACTCTTAATCACAGGCAAAGATTTATTATGGTTGTTCAATAACTGCCTTGGTGGATGGATATTACATAATTACTCAAATACACTGTTTTTATTCTGTCTCCCGAGGTTAACAGTCATAATAGTTAAATATTTACTGTTTGAAATATGGTAATATATATTGAGTTTTGAGTAGATCTTCACAAGTTCCACTTATTTCCTTATTCAGTAATAAAAATGAATGTTGTCCATTGTTCTGATAATTCTCTGCTTATACTATATTTTCTGCAACCACTCACCAAACCATTCATTTTTTCAGAGTTTCACAATTGTGCTGATCCCAAGGTCAACCCACAATGCAATTCTTTGTTGATCTTCATTTATTATCAAACTAAAATGTTTGTTCACAAGCTTACTTAAACAATTTTATGCAGTCCAGACTTACCAGATTTGGTTTTTTTAAAAACAACAGGTTTTCTGGTTGATTTCAAATATTAAATTTTGTGCACTTACATCTCCAAAATTAGATAACATTGTTATATTATGGTTGCAAATTTCATTCAAATTCTGTTTAAAAGGAAAAGAACACTACCAACAATAGCAGTAACAACAGTGATTTGGCATTGTTAATGGCAACCATCATGCTAAACTTCAAAATAAAATCTTGGGTTGTTGAGTGTGACACTTCTGTTAAAACCATACTTTGAGACTTGAAAATGTTCCTCTGCCTTCAGCACAATCCTAAGTGGAGTGGGTTCATTTTATTTACTGCCATGAATTAATGTTTATTGAGTCAAATGTGCCTGTGATTAGTTAGGCACAACAGCGTTAAGAAGGTGAAGAACAGGATCAATGGTCTGATATCTCTTCATTTTCTGCACCTGGCTGGTTCAGCCTTTAATTTTGTTAGTGGAAGTTAGGGAAGCAAGCCTGATGGACAGAAGAGCTATGTGTGGAGAGAGACAGAAAGGGAGGGAGAGAGATGATGGGTGGGAGGAGGGGAGATTTACAGACACAGGCTGAGCTCGACATGAAGAGAGTAATGAGGAATTTGATTTGCTTTCTCTTCTCTCTTACCCTTTCAAGCTTAACCCTGTTACATTCCACAGTGACTTACCAGTTACAAAGAAGGCTCTCTGTTTAGAGACTGACAACTGAGTGCATTTACAATTAGCTGAATTGATTAACCTTTACAAACGCGGCTACCTTTAGATGCTTCCTCTCCTTACCAGCTCTGGTTGAAAATGTGTCTTATTGATTAAAAAAAATGCCATTCCCTTTATGACAGCTCTGATTTGCCAGGGACTTTGTCAGTTATACAGCCTGTCTGGGTAAAGAAGGAACGGCTATCTCAAGTGTCTACTCCTCCTTCTTCCCCAGGCTCCACAATGGTTGTGATTGGCATCACACAAATGGCTCCCCACATCTGCAGTGGAGGGGGGGGAGGAGATGTGTGACAAAAACAAGCACTGTAAGAAAAATCTGCTTTTCCATATGCTCACGCAAAACCTGGATCTGTATATCAGCCAAATGAGCGAGTGTATGCCTTCTGTGCCTGGGCTAAAGAAAAGAGATTGGCAGCTACATTTGGATAATTATCTATGAATATTATCTATAAGCATTATCCATTACTATTCTTTGTGAATGTTCTCTCATCCTGCTTTCCCTAATGACAGCTGAATGCTCTTTTGCACCAACTGTGATGCTCAACACTATTAAATTCTCCTGGGGTTGGAATTGTTTTAGTCGTTCTTGCTCTCAGTATCTTCAAACGATCTCCCTGGTGACTGATGTCAGTCAACGAGTGCCTGACGCTTAGAAATAATGTACATTATTGTCTGAGGGATGTCTTTTTAACCCCATGCTCTGCAAACTTTTTGAACATTGAGAATCCTATTTGCGTGGCTTTGAAGATGGCACTCTACCTTCCTCCCCTTTCCTCTTTCAAAGGATGGATTTCTGTGATCAGAAAGGTTAATGGACTGACAGCAGAGGTGATCACAGTGCAAATTCATCAGTGTTCCCACCAGGATCTTTCACACTTGGTGTACCTGTTAAAACAGACTTATTCCCTTTGAAAGAAGAACAGTGGTTCATTCTCTTTCTCTCTCTCCCTTCCCCCCACCACTTCCCCCAGCAATTTATTTAAAAGTTCTTCCCAGCCTTTGATCAGTTTTAGATCCTACGATATTACATGACTTTCTGGTCTTAGTTTGTGACTCAGCAGATGCTGATCTGAGAATAGTACTTTCATTTTCTTTTCATTAATACTGGTGCTGTATTCACAGGTATCCTGAAAAGGGCATGAGATTTCTTTCAGCATACCTGAATACTGCACCAATATTAATTGGCTAAGAACATGATGCCTGCCAGCATATCTAAAATATGAAATGTTTAGATTCCGTAGCTGCTGAGCACAGCTACCATTTTATTCTCAGTCCACATGTCTAATGACCATTTTAAAGCAAGAAAAAAAGCATCATTAAAAAACCTTTAATTTCACGAGCAACAATTTTGAAAGAGAGGCTAGGAGGGTTTTCTACTATATGCGGGTGGGAAAATTAACTCATATTTATATATCAGTATCTCTTTAAATTTAAAGCCGTGATGTATTTAAGAGGACATATGAAAGCCATTCATTATTTTCTCCATTAAAAAAAGGACATGATACTGCTCTGGAAAAAAACAACAACAACAACCTAGGAACAATAATGGCACTCTGCCATTTCTTTTCTGAGTAACTGGGGATTTACACCCTCCCCCTTCCCAGGAAAATCAGGGGGCTGCTGTAGCAAAGATGGGAGCTTTCACAGCATGACAAACAAATTAGAAAACAGCAGATGCAGCACAAATTAAGATGTATTTAGCACAGCAGTCCATCAGATGTGTGAAAGTCTTTTGTATAGCAGCTTTGTGAGATTGATGCATTGCACCTTTGACAACTGATAATGAACCCTTCTAGCAATTAGAGGTGGAAATACAGAGGATTCAAAAATTGGTGTGATTCCCTATGGGGGGTATTTGCAAAGAAACCATAGAAGAAGATATTAGTGTGAAAGTTCATTAAAAAAAAGACATTTGATTATGCAAACAGTCTAATGAAATGCTTCCCTTCCCAAAAGATGATAACGCTCACAGGTTGGCCGACCCATTTGACCTCTAACAATAAGTCTCAAAGGAACCCATTATGACCAGCTATCCCAAGCCAGTTTGCAACCTGAAGCAAGACATTACCTGCTCTCCTTTATTTCCATAAATGCAAATACTAATTTTATAATATTTTATTTCCCTCTTTTCTCTGAGCTCTAATTCAAAAGATGTCTTCTCTCTGAAGTATTTATACTAAGTCATGGATATCCAACCTTAGTGTCTGAGAAGCCCATTGTACCTCACTATAGGTTCTTTAAGATTCCCTTTCCCCCTAGGCCTTTACAATTTTATGCATGGTATGTTTGTATGTAATACAGGGTCCGACTCACGAGGGAGGGCACGCGCCCGACATGGTATTCCTCTCTGAGCAATTGAGTAATGGTCTGAGACTAAGGGGCTTAGAAATATTGCCTTTGTCATGGTCAGACCATTTTCTACTACGGCTTGACTTCCTGGCTCCAATCCTTCCCCGCAGGGAGGCGGAACCAACTAAGATGTTCCGCCCCAGATGCCTGATGGACCCAGAGGGCTTTCAGACGGCGCTTGGGGTTATTCCAGATGCACTCGTCCACAGTTCGGCGGAGTCTCTTGCAGAAGCCTGGAACAAGGCTGCAGTGGAGGCTCTTGATCGGATTGCGCCTTTGCGACCTCTCCGTGGCGCTAGACCCCGTAGAGCTCCATGGTTCAACGAGGAGCTCCGGGAGTTGAAACGCCAGAAGAGACGTCTAGAGAAGCGATGGAGGAAGAGCAAGTCTGAATCCGATCGAACACTTGTAAGAGCTTTTATTAAGACTTACAAAGTGGCGCTCAAGGTGGCAAGATGTGCGTATCATGCCGCCTTGATTGCATCAGCAGAATCCCGCCCGGCCGCTCTGTTTAGGGTGACCCACTCCCTTCTTAACCAGGGGGGAGCTGGGGAGACCTTACAGAGTAGTGCCGAGGACTTTAACACGTTTTTCGCTGATAAAATCGCTCAGATTCGGGTGGACCTCGAGGTGACTAGGGCCCGTACTTGTCCACCTGTCTGGGAAGAGTTTGATCTGGTGATTCCTGATGAAGTGGACAAGGCCATTGGAGCTGTGAGTTCCGCCACCTGTTTACTGGATCCGTGTCCCTCCTGGCTGGTCTCGGCCGGCAGGGAGGTGACACGGAGCTGGGTCCAGGAGATTATCAACGCTTCCTTGGGGAGGGGATCCTTTCCATCATCCTATAAAGAGGCGCTTGTGCGCCCCCTCCTCAAGAAGCCTTTCCTGGACCCAACCGTACTTAATAACTACCGGCCAGTCTCCAACCTTCCCTTTATGGGGAAGGTTGTCGAGAAGGTGGTGGCACTCCAGCTCCAATGGTCCTTGGAAGAAGCCGATTATCTAGGTCCCCAGCAGTCGGGTTTCAGGCCCGGTTACAGCACGGAAACTGCTTTGGTCGCGTTGATGGATGATCTCTGGCGGGCCCGGGACAGGGGTTTATCCTCTGTCCTGGTGCTTCTTGACCTCTCAGCGGCTTTCGATACCATCGACTATGGTATCCTTCTGCACCGGCTGGAGGGGTTGGGGGTGGGAGGCACTGTTATCCAGTGGTTCTCCTCCTACCTCTCCGGTCAGTCGCAGTCGGTGTTAGTGGGCGGCCAGAGGTCGACTCCGAGGTCTCTCCCTTGTGGGGTGCCTCAGGGGTCGGTCCTCTACCCCATGCTATTTAATATCTACATGAAACCGCTGGGTGAGATCATCCAAGGGCATGGGGTGAGGTATCATCAGTACGCTGATGATAACCAGCTTTACATCTCCACCCCATGTCCAGTCAACGAAGCGGTGGAAGTGATATGCCGGTGTCTGGAGGCTGTTGGGGCCTGGATGGGTGTCAACAGACTCAAACTCAACCCAGATAAGACGGAGTGGCTGTGGGTTTTGCCTCCCAAGGACAATTCCATCTGTCCTTCCATTACCCTGGGGGGGGGAATTATTGACCCCCTCAGAGAGGGTCCGCAACTTGGGCATCCTCCTCGATCCACAGCTCACATTAGAGAACCATCTTTCAGCTGTGGCGAGGGGGGCGTTTACCCAGGTTCGCCTGGTGCACCAGTTGCAGCCCTATCTGGACCGGGACTCATTACTCACAGTCACTCATGCCCTCATCACCTCGAGGTTCGACTACTGTAATGCTCTCTACATGGGGCTACCTTTGAAAAGTGTTTGGAAACTTCAGATCGTGCAGAATGCAGCTGCGAGAGCAGTCATGGGCTTACCTAGGTATGCCCATGTTTCACCAACACTCCGCAGTCTGCATTGGTTGCCGATCAACTTCCGGTCACAATTCAAAGTGTTGGTTATGACCTTTAAAGCCCTTCATGGCACTGGACCAGAATATCTCCGAGACCGCCTGCTGGCGGGCCCCAGGGGAAGAGCCTTCTCTGTGGCAGCCCCGGCCCTCTGGAATCAACTCCCCCCGGAGATTAGAACTGCCCCTACTCTCCTTGCCTTTCGTAAACTCCTTAAGACCCACCTCTGTCGTCAGGCATGGGGGAACTGAAACATCTCCCCCGGGCAGATACAATTTATGAATGGTATGTTAGTATGTATGTGTGTTTAGAATATGGGGTCTTTTAAATATTTTTAAACAGTAATTTAGATTTGTTGTAGATTGTTTTTTTACTTGTTGTGAGCCGCCCCGAGTCTGCGGAGAGGGGCGGCATACAAATCTAAATAATAAATAAAATAAATAATAAATGTATGTTTGGTTTTTTATATTAAGGGGTTTTTAATCATTTTTAGTATTGGATTATTATTGTACGCTGTTTTATGATTGCTGTTAGCCGCCCCGAGTCTTCGGAGAGGGGCAGCATATAAATCCAATTATTATTATTAATAATAATAATAATAATAATAATAATAATAATAATAATAATAATAATTTTGCTAAGTGTTTTGCCTTGCTAAATCTTGTATTTTTATGGGGTTCTTTTAAACAAACATTTTAGAAAGCTAACATGCTGCAAAGGAAGGTCTATAGCACTGATGGCAAACCTTTTTTTCCTTGGGTGCCCAAAGAGCATGCAAGCACGAGTGCCTATACCCATAATTCAATGCATAGGGAGGGCAGAAACAGCTTCCTCCACCCCTTTGGAGGCTGGAAATGGCCGGTTTCCCAACTTCTGGTGGGTGCAGTAGGCTTGTATTTTTCTCTCCCCAGGCTCCAAAGGCTTCCCTGGAGCCAGGGGAGGGTAAAAACATCTTCCCCAATCCCCCCTGGAGCCTTTGTAGAAGCCAAAAACACCCTCCAAGTGCCTCTGTGTGAGCCAAAATTCAACTGGCACATTGGAGCTAAGCTAGGGCAACCATTTGTGTGCCATAGGTTGGCCATCACTGGTCTACAGGTTGAACTATAGTCTGTATATTCAACAATGCCTTTACTGAATACCGCTTACTATGCCTCACTCAGTTCCCAGACACAGTGTTAAAAAATAAACTGGTTGATGGATGCATCCCACTACTTGCCAAGAAACTATGGAAAAATGAATTGACGTAATGGACAGCCACTTCAGATGCTAAAACTCTGGTTACCACACTACAAAAGACATTGAAACACTAGAGAAAATGCAGTGGAGAGCAACCAGGATGATTAGGGGACTGAAAACTATAACATACGAAAAGTGGTTGCAAGAATTGGATATGGACAGTCTAACAAAGAGAAGGACCAGGGAAGGCATGATAACAATGTTCCAATATTTGAAGGGCTACCACAGAGAAGAGGGGATCAGGCTGTTTTCCAAGGCACCAGAAAGCTAGTCAAGGAACAATGGATGGAAACTGACCAAGGAGAGATTCAATCTGTAAATAAGGAGAAACCTTTTGACAGTAAAAGCGATCAACTAATGGAACAGCTTGCCTATGGAGGTTGTGAGAGCTCCAATGCTTGACACCTTCAAGAGGAAATTGGACTGCCATTTCTCTGAAGTGGTGCAAGGATTTTTGCTTGAGTGGGGGGTTGGACTAGATGACCTACAAGGTCCCTTAATTACAAGTCTAGTAATCTGCAATCTAAAGGAGATAGCAAGAAAACAAACAAACACACCTTTTATACTGATAAGTTGCGCATTTTGCAATTGATGCAAAAATCATTGACAGTGGTAGCCATTTTTGGATGATGCATAGAATATGCTGTGAATCTACCAAGTCTACCAGGGGAATCTCTGCACACAGATATCTCCAAACCTGTAGCAAAGGAAAGTGAAATCCACTACTGTTGTTTATCCCTTCCATTGGCAGACATTCCTGTTCCAAATATTTGAAGACTTTTAAGCATGCATGAAGGTTTTTAAAATAATGTATTTGACATCTGCATTTAAAATTAATGTTTCCTTTCCTCTTTCCATCCAAAGAAATGGGACTTTTTAAAAGTCAAACCAAAAGTCCTTATACTTCCACTCAGTGGAAGTAGTGAATTAGGAATTAGTGAAGAGAAGAGATTTGTCTTGTGTGAAATGCTGGCCTTATAGTTCTTCCTCTATTTATTGGGAGATGAATTTTTGGCATTTCCTAGGGTGAGTACCTGCTGAGAGTAGAATACTATACCATAGTGAGGTGATGCCTGTTACATATAGAATAATCATTTTCTTTTTAATAGTCTTTTGTTTGAGGATGTCAAACGCTTTATAAATTGAAGAAGCTGCACAGTTAGTTTTTCTGTGATTTATGGGAAAGTGTGGTTATTAAAGTAGGGCCCCGCCCTCTCATTTGTCATAGCTGCTCTTTTTAACAAAATTATCTTCTGATCTTCACTCAACTTTTAATTAGCTTAGAGACACTTTCAAAAGGAGTCTTTGGATGGGTCTTATAAGAATCCCTGTGGCAATAACAATTTCAAAAGTGACTTCTTGATTATTAAAAAAGCTAAGGCATAAATTACGTTGGATGGAGATTGCATAATTTTTTCATCTGATAATAATGACAATAATTTATAGCTACTTTTGATAGAGGTTTCTAGCATATATTTGATATTTTATTTGTAAGCAGACTTCATAACTGAAGAATGAACACTGTCCGACCTGAGTCCAGTGCAATCTGCAACCACTGAATCTGCACAATACAAATTTCAACAGAAGAGAATTAAGGAGTATTTTGAAGAACTGTTTTGCACCAACTGTGCAAAAGTTTTCAATAACTTCCAAGGCTTCCCACACAATCAAAAAAGAGCAACGTTCTTAAGCCACTGTGGCTGAAGGTTTGCGAGGTTGTGGTAGCCTTATCTAAACCTGACACCACCAACTCGGTTGCCTGGGTGATTTTAAAGGCATACCTGCAGAAGCATTTTGACCCAGCTCCTTCAAAGGTGGTCATCTGCTACAAATTCAGGAAGAGAGTGCAGCAGGAAGGAGAGAGCATATATGATTATGAGACAGCCTTAAGCTAAGCAGTGACCCACTGCCAATTTAACACTTCCCTAGAAGATGCATTACTGAGTCAACTTGTTTGAGGTGTTTGAGACATGAGCTTAAAAAAGAAGTTGCTATCCAGGCCCAACTTGACTCTGAAAACCATGTTAGATGAAGTCAGGGAGGCCGAAACCAGGCTGCCGAAGCCCTCCGCCGGAAAATCGTTCCGGCCTCTAGCAAGATGAATGCTTAAGTGCACAAAATTACAAGGAAAGCAAGTAGTGAGCCACCGGGAGAAGTTTTCAAAATGGAGTGCAGAGGTGAATTAAGAAGACCTGGGGGCACTGGATGTTAAAGCTGTGGGGGGGGGGGGGAAGCATCCCCAAGTAACATGCCAATTCTGTGATGCAGTTTGCCGAAGGTGTGGAAAACTCAGCCATCTGGCTCGAGTCTTCAAGGTGCCCTCATTTCCCCAAAGAGGCACTGGCCAAAATTACTAGTCCCAGGAACCACGGTGGGACAACTACCCCTGGGAGCCACAGCATGATGACAGAGGCCAAAACCAGTGAGCCAGTGAGTATGCCCCACAATCTGGGGTGAACTATGTCAGAGTAAACCAGGTGAGGAATGAGGACAGTCCACCGATCAGCATTACTGTAGCTATGGAGGGCTCTCCCTGTGAGATGAAATAGATACCGGATTGTCATTCATGATTGTGTTCTGGGAAACTGCCAATCTCACTCCGAGTCAACCAAGGATGTAGCTGGTGAGAATAGCAGATTGCCAAGGCAACTGAATTCTGGTTTTAGGAACCAAAAAGGTTATCCTGCAATATGATGACCAAAAAGCTAGCCTGCCACTGACCTCACCCGTGACCACATCCCTAGTCTATTGGGCTGAGACTGGTTCAAGACCTTACACATGAAAGTGACTAGAGATGAGAAGACAATAAATGTGATGATTGTGGAGGGATGCGAGGACCTGCTGCAGGAATTCCAGAATGCATTTGACCCAATGCTAGGCAAGTATGTGGGCACCCATTTTTCTTTTAGTTTAGACCCCCAGTTTCAGCCAATTAGTTCAAGTCCCCATAGGATTCCCTTTGCATTAAATCCATTGATAGACTAGGAGTTAGGTAGGCTAATAGAGCAAGGAATCTTAGAACCAGTCGATCATACAAAATGGGAAACCCGCATAGTACCTATACTTGAGAGTGATGGGTTTGTGCACATCTGTAGTGACTATAAATGTGCATTAAACAAGGTGCTGCAGCAAAGTGCATACACAGTACCTGTAGTCCAACACTTTACAAACATTAGGTCCAGGTGCCATCATTGCAAAACAAGATCTCACACAGACATATCAGCAACTTCCTGTTGATCACGAGACTGCAGAGGCCCAAATGATAGTTACCCACCGCAGGACATTTAAATTTAACAGGCTCCAATTCAGCGTTAGAATAGCCCCAGGAATTTTTAATGAAAGATATTAACCAATTAAGGGAAAGACTGCGAGAAGTGCTCACACATTTCCGAACTCAGGGCCGTGAGCTAAGGCAAGCAAGTGCCAGATAGGAATCTCAGAAGTAGAATTCTTGGGGTACCGGATTGATGGTTCCAGTTTCCACCCAACTAAGGATAAACTCAGAGCTATTAGAAAGGCTCTGCTGCCCACCAACTACAGAGCTTCAAGCATTTCTAAGGCTACTTAATTTTTACAACATTATCTATAATCACTCCGAGTATGCATCCAAAACTACAAGGAAAGGTTGCCCATGAGTAGGGCCAGTGAAGTCAATTTGCATCCTGAAACAAGGATGTCCCAAGTCCTGACCAAACATCCCTCCATTCCAGCATATGATGTCCATTATTTTTATAAAAGGAGAATTGTCACACTTTCCCTTAAACATTTAAACTTGCCAATACATTTATTATGAACCACTATACTACTTCTTAGACGTTCAGACAATTTATTGTCAATAAGATCTAATGGACATATTTTAACCTGGTTTAGTACTCTTTAATTTATTAGGATATTAGCAAAGGAAATGAGGATATTTTATTTTATTTATTAATTTTGTCCAATACACAATAATACACAATGAAGGTAATAGAGGACACCTTCGAGGAAATAGAATTAGAGAAAGAATAGAAGAGAGAATATAGGATAAAATAAATCAATAAGAGAATAGAAGAAAGATATAGGGATAGAAGAGAAGATATATGGGATATAGGTGAGACAATAGGACAGGGGTCGGAAAGCACTCTAGTGCACTTATGCATGCCCCTTAGTGACCTCTTAGGAATCTAGAGAGGTCAACTGTAGACAGTCTAAGGGTAAAATGTTGGGGGTTAGGGGATGATACTACAGAGTCCGGTAATGAGTTCCATGCTTCAACAACTCTATTACTTATTTATATTTTATTACTTATTTATATTGTTTTATTATATTTTATATTATATTATATTTATATTATTTATATTATATTACTTATATTATTTATTTACTATTTATTTAATTAGATTTGTATGCCGCCCACTCCTGAGGATTTGTATACCGCCCACTCCCAGAGGATAGAAACTAAGTAATTGTTTGACCCAATTAAAAGTCAACACATGTGCGTGCTCTCTCATATTTGTGAACTGGTAGAGAAGGTAAGTGAATACCACTCTGGTTCTTTGCAAATCTCATTTAAATTAGAGGTGAGCCAAGCAACCCCCAAATTCCTCATAGTGATTTTACAGGTTATGTAGTTTCTTGAAAACTCTCATGTTTATTTGGCTTCTTGAAAATTCTTATGCTTATTTTGCTTTCAACTTACAACTTTTGACCTTCATTTCTGATTGTGTTTTAATACAGTATGTTATTAGCAGTTATCCCCTGATAGGATTGTTATTACATTAGAACAGATTGCCAGGCAATGCTGTTGATTGCATTTAATCAGGAATGAAAATGATTGAACCTGGGCAAATGAATTGCTTTTTCTGCAGTTTGGTAAAAAAAAAAAAACAGGTGGGAAAAATCAATTAGCCCTTTTCTTTGTCACCTCTGATCTCTCCTGCAACTGTATATAATAATTGAACAATGAAATTTAGCCTCAGTTTGTGTCTCTGTGTGTTTAATATGACCCAGACCTACTATTTACTCTTCAAGTAATTCTTGATTCTTGATTTTTCAAAAACAGTTCTTGTACTACAGTACTTGGTTGCTTATCTATAAGCTTATATCTCTGTACACGAAAGTGACATTTGAGGGCAGATCATGTCATTTCAGAAAAAGCAATATATTGTGTTTAATTATAGGAGTTTGTTAGCTAACTCCTGCCTTTCCCTGCCTGTGGGACTATATCATAGCAACATGTTGGTAATGTAAAATAGAATAGTTTTTCTCAATTTTGGCAATTAAGTATGGTGGCTGTGGGAGTTGAAGCCTCTACATCTTAATGTTGCCAAGGTTAAGGAGTACTGAGATAAGAGAGCAAATGCAGAATTTCTGGCATCCCAGCAACTTGGAAGACATCAGAGATTTCACTTAATTGCAAAACCAGAAAACATGTCAAAGTTCTGGCAATGTATATTATTTTATTGCAGAAGAGACGGAGTAACGACTCGGACACCAGAGCTGGATTTAAACTTGGGTCATTTTTATTATAATAAATTTGCATAATTTATTAATTAAATTAGCATGAATTAGCATAAATTTGCATAAATCAACATACTCAACTATGACCCGGAAACAGTGGACCTGCAGGGTCAAACAAACACTTCCGGGGCGGAAAGGTCAACATTCCTGGGCAACTAAGGGCGTAGTCGATGCTGGTCCAGGTGAGGGACCTCTCCCTCACCTGAGACCCTGCCATGCACTCGCATGAGGGGGGTCCCGCCGGCTCACCCCTACCCTGGGACTTCAATAGCGGGACCCAAAGACAGGTTCCCCCCAAGTGCACAGGTAGCACCCACCATGGGCTTGGAGAGAACCTGTCAATCATCCCCAAAGATGCCCAAGGGAGAACGTGCAGTTGCTGAACCACCACCCAGATTTCCGCCCCTAACCTGCCACGGAGCGGGGGTCAGATCTCTATCTTGGCCCCCCGACTCCCCCCTCTATCTGCGCCAGCTCACGCAGAGACCGCTGCAGGTCCTGTAAGAAAATGGTGTTCCCCTGCTCTGACAGGTGAACGCCATCGGCCCGGTAAAGCCACGGCCGATCTACGGTGATGAGGGGGTGGGCCACTACAACCCCACCTAATTCCCTGACTGTTTTTCCCACGGCCTTATTCACCCTACGCCTAACCCGGTGGATGGCCCTAAGGGAAATGGCATCCCTCCAAACGATCCTTGGAAGGATCTCTGACCACACCACTTGCGTGGTGGGCCATACTGTGCGAAGCCACCGCAGGTCTTCGCGCGCCTGGATGATCAGTGGGAGACCACCAAGCAGGCACAGGTCATTGCCACCGAGGTGCAAGACCAGCCATCTGGGTGCGGCTATGGGTTGCCGACCACCCAGTCCCATCTGGGCGCGACCCTGGGTAGCCGCCCGCCCAGCAGCGCCGGGTACCGCCCTGGGAGGCTGAGTACCCAGCAACGACGGTAGGAGCCCCTCCCACCGCATACCCCTCCGGCCCATCCAAACAACATTGACCCACCGTCCCAACGACAGCTGGGTCCCAATGGCGCTTCTGGCTGCTGAGCGGCCGGCCCAGAAGACCATGCTGTGGCCACACAGCAGCGCCGTCGGTTTCTGCCTGGACTGGGAACCTGGAAGAGGACACACACAGAGAGGTTACCTAGCCTAAACCCTGCCCAGAATCCTCAGCGGGCCTAACATAACCCAAATATGCCGCTGACCGCCAGCGGCCGATCTCCTGAATCCGTTGGGCCAGGAAACCAGAAAGTGCCGCGCTAGTGGCGGCGCCGATACGGAACGAATGCGTTCCGTAGCCGGCGGGATCCATGCCTACCTGAGACATAGCCTTAGACACTATCGCCCAGAATTGATACCGGGTCAGGGGGGTGCCATCCTGGTGTACAAAAAGGTACCCACGCCCTGACCCCCGAACGCCACAAAAACGCTGCAAAGCAGCCACCGGGCAAACAGACTGATCGGCGGCTGCGCTAAGTTCAAGTCTAACCCCTCTGTGTAACTGATCTGTCTTGGAGTGTCTCACCAAAAGGGAGACACCCCCCTGTCTAAAGGTCAGATCAGTGAGCTGGAAAGCGCGGAGCGACAAGTCAGACTGCGAGGAGGCCATTGCCTCGCTGACCCTAAGGGCCCCAAAAAACATAACACAAGTCGCTGCCCTAAAAAGACGGGCCTCGTACTGAGAGGCACACAGACTGTCAAATGTTTGATTAATCAAAGACAGCTGCTGAACCGTCAGGACCTGACAAGCGTCAGAAGGGAACCCCTGTCGCTCCCGCACCCAGCCTTCCAGCATCCTCCGGATGCGAAAATCACCTGAAAAATCACGAAACCCCCCCGCTAACCTAGACCTGATAGTCCTGACTGAAAGGCCACGCCCCTTCAGCAGGACACAGAATTCAGCTAGGTGCTCAACCGGGACAGGCCAGCTATGGGGGTAACCCTTACCCTGCCTGAAATCCCCAAACTCCTTACCTGCATGCTGGTAAGCTCGCAGGGTGCCAGGTGCTACAGATAAGGCGATCGCCCTGGAGGCCTCGTCTCTCCAGCTCTCGGGAGCCCGCCCAGGCTCCACAGGTGGGCTGGAAACACCTCTGGCGACTCTCGGGCCCACGGGGCCAGGGTCCGAAACCTGGACAACTGACCACGGGACAAGGCGTCAGCCACCCCGTTATCTAGCCCCGGGACGTGCCTAGCCAAAAACAAGGCGTTCAGAGACAAGGACCTGTGCACAAAATGGCGGACAAGCCGCATTACCCTGTCACTCTTAGAGGACAGGGCGTTCACAACATGGACAACCGCTAGATTGTCACACCAAAAATGCACAGTCTTGTCCCTAAACTGCTCTCCTCAGAGCTCTAAGGCCACTATCAAGGGGAAAAGCTCCAAAAAGGTCAAGTCCTTAACCAATGAACAGGCACTCCATTCCGGAGGCCATGCCGACCAGCACCACTGGTCACCTAACACTACCCCAAAACCGCAAGTCCCTGCGGCGTCGGAACACAGCTGCAGCTCCGCTTCCAAAAGAAGCTCCTGCCGCCAGAAAGACAACCCGTTAAAATGTTCCAAAAACTCCCGCCACACACCGAGGTCAGCCCTGACCCCAGCGCATAAGCGGGTACGATGGTGGGGCAAACGTAGCCCCTTCATCGCATCATACAACCGGCGAGAAAAAGCCCTACCAGGCACCACTACCCGACAGGCGAAATTAAGGATCCCGGCCAATTCCTGGAGCTGCCGAAGAGTAACCTTCCTGCAGCCCAGGACCGCCTCAAGCTTGGTCCTAATTTTAATCAACTTATCCAGGGGCAATCTGGAAGATTGCACCTCTGAATCCAATTCAATACCGAGGAAGGTAATCCTGGTGGCAGGGCCTTCGGTCTTCTCAGGGGCTAAAGGCACCCCCAATTGAGCACAAAGGGCTTCGAAGTCCCGCATCAAAGCAAAGCATTGCTCCAAGTGCGCCGGCCCGGCCATCAAGAAATCATCAAGGTAATGAACGACCGAACCCAGGCCACTACGCCTCCTGAGCACCCACTCCAGGAAGGTACTGAAGCTCTCAAACAGGGAGCAGGAAACAGAGCAGCCCATAGGCAATGCCCTGTCCACATAAAACCCACCCTCAAAATGGAAGCCCAGAAGCTCGAAGTCGCCCAAGACATGGCAGGAGAAAGAACAGGTTGAGGGGCAGGAGGCAACGAAACCACCACCCCTTGCCCGGGGACTACCCCCGTAGGCCCCTCCCTACTGGCCCGAGCCCGGGCAGAAGGCCTAAGGGCCCTCCTGGGACGCGCAGCCGGCGGAGCCGTAGGGGCAGTGGCGGGCCTCTTTTTTGGACCCATCCCAAACTTCACAATTCTAGTATGCAGGGAACAACCCAAACTACCTAGGATTGACTCCCCACCGTCTGAGTGGCAAGTAAAGGTCCCCCACCACTGGGCCCTACCTAGGGCCAAGTACTGGAAAGGGAAGAAGCCCTTGCCGCCCCCAGGCCCCTTCCCTCAGGCGCTAAAGAAAAAGCCTCCCCTCACAGGTAGGCCTTAAAGGCCCGAAATCCGGCCTCCAACCAGCACCGGGGACCCCAGAACCAAACGCCCCCACCGCGCCTTCCTCCCGGCCGGGAGAAGGTTACCAGTCCCCCTCGGGCCCGAGGGGGGATCCTCTGAAGAAAGCTCCACAAGTCCTGAGGATTGGAGCCTCCAATGTCGGTGAAGAGCCAAGGAAAAAAAAACAAAACAAAAACTTTTCGCTCCCTCGGCAGGCCACAAAATGGCGGCCGCAACACGAGGGCAACCTAAAATGGCATCAGAGCAGCACTCAGCCGAGTGTCTGCTCTTCGGCTAGGTCCGGGGCGAAAAGGCTTTCTTCCCGGCCTGCTGCCCTTAAATAGGGCCAGCAGGCCCCGCCCGGACCCAACGTCATGCCCAGCCACGTGGGCAAAGCATTCTCGACCGAAATCTCGTCTCGCGAGATTTTGGCCGAAAACAAGATGGCGGCCGCCATCGGAAGGGTCCGAGTCTGCCCGGCCCTTCAGCAAAAGCGCCGTGGGGCCGGTAAGTCAGCCGGCGATATTTTAGGGGAAAGGAGTCTGTAGAACAAGTCACTCAGTAAGTAGCAAGCAATTCTCCATAGGGAGCTTTTTTCAAGAAAGGACAAACACTGATTGACTCAGGCAGTCTCTACAAGTTTTATATTCCAGTTGCATAAACACATCCATATTTATAATATTATGAAATTATCTGAAAACACATAAATCAGCTTGGATAGATCATAAGTTCATTTTAAATTGGATTTGGGTTTGGGAGGTTAAAGAGAAGAATTATCTGGAAGAATTTTGAGAGAGTGAGAGTCCAGGTTCAAAGAGGCCATGATAATCTGGAATATTATTTCTCAAAGTACTGTCATCCAGCATTAAGGAAAAATGTGCGTGTTGCATGCAATTGAATTGTTCCTACAGTTTGCTGTTTACTCCTCCTTTGTTGCATAACATCCAGGACATTGTGTTCTCAGAAACCTCAGGGTTCCACCAAAAGAAGAAATTTTATAGCCTTGGATTTCTGAAAAGTAATGCACAGAACCCAGAGAAGTGAGGCCAGAAGCACAGTAGTCATTTATATATTGTTTATGCCTTCCATTTTAGCAGTTTTAAATGTGTGACATGAGGGAAGGCTGCAAAAATAGGTAGAGGATGTTCATATGATGTAGCTTGTCTCTCTATTAGATTTACCATCTAATAGATTTGTGATGGCGAACCGATGGAATGGGTGCCACTGATGTCATATGGAGCCTTATCTGCTGGCACATGAGCTGTTGCCCTAGCTCAGCTCCAACATGCATATGTATGCTGGCCAGCTGATTTGTGACTTGCATAAAGGCTCCAGAAGGGCGTTTTTGGCTTCCAGAGAGCCTCCAAGGGGATGGGAGAGGGTTTTTTACCCTTCAGCAAAACATTTGGAGCCTGGGGAGAGCAAAATGCAAACCTGCTGGGCCCACCAGAAGTTGGAAAACAAGCTGTTTCCAGGCTCAAGAGGACTTCCGGGAGGGTGGGTGAAGCTGTTTTCTCTCTTCCTAGGCACTGAATTACAGGTATGGGCACTTGTGTGTGCACGATAGCATGCACGCACGATTTTTCAGCACCCAAGGAAAAAAAGGTTTGCCATCACCATAATAGATGGTATGTTCATGTGATGTAGCTTGTTCATATGATGCAGATTAGTTTTACCATTACAGCATTTAGTTCCATCTTTATTTTGGTATGCTGAGATTTTTCAGAATGACTGCAAATTATAATCAATGAACAAAAATTCTCTTTTTAGGGGTGGGGACAGAAAGGGAGGAAGATCTTAACAGCTGCCAAATAATCATAGTACTTAAGATGACAGAGTGGTAACCCGAAATAAAAACAATTCCAGTTTACTATCTGTTTATCTAAAAGGTTCTAGAGAGAATAATTAAGGATGTTTGTTATAAGCTAGAAAATATATCCAAGAATGAGAGAAAACACCAGGAATTATAAACAGTGTTCATGGTAGTATTATCACATTGAAGAGCCATATTGAAAAATTAAGATACAATACTGAATAAATTTGTGGTGATGTTCTTTCGGACTTTCTGCACAAGATTTTCACTTCTCCAGCATAGAATTCTTGGAATTGGACTAACTTTAGTTGAATAGACTCGTAAAAAAATGAAATTAATCCTGGATCTCCCTACATTTTATATAAACAACTGTAAAGCCTATTGCTTTCCATTGATTCTTATAGATAGTTTCTAAGTTCTACCCTGCAGCCTCTCAGATTAATACATTTTTCCATAAAGCACATATGCCAGTGAGTTCATTCGCTGTCTTTTTCTCTTATGCCTGCATAAATCCTGCCTGAAAATTATAACTCTTTATACTCACATGTTCAGAGTTGAAATCTTTTCCACATGTAGGAAATAAATGTTAAAGATACATGACATTAAAAAAGATTAATGATCAGGGAGGAGGGATTGATGCCCTGAAGTGTATCCAAGGGACCATTCACCCCAGCTGCTTCTTAAACCCCAGGATATGCTCAATTTCAAGGTCATTATTGCTATTATGAGACAGTCAACAAACATTTATAAGCATTTCCCTAGAGGTCTCCCCTGCCCACTTCATTTCTTATGTCATGCTTGTTGTGCTGGCGTTAGTGATTTGCAATATGCCTCTTATATTACACATTTAAGTATTTTTTTTTCAGCCAGTATCCAACTTTATGACTCATTTTAATTATTTTATGCTTCATACTTAGGACCAGAATTTATTTTCCATTGGTTCAATAGTGCAGTAGTGGACTTCAGTGTGCCAGTAATAAATCGTAGACTTATTAGTGTGCCAGTAAATGTTAGACCTATAATAAATAGAGATGTGATTAAAGAATAAACAATAACATTGCTGAAAAGATTCTTGATCTGAATGATGAGGTTGTATACATCACTATTGCTTCAAAGTCTGAAAGCATCTAAAGCATAAATATCCAGAGATTTAATTGGTTTGATTTAGAGAAATTCATTGCCATATGCTTCACAACTCAAGCACTGTTAAATCAGCAGGTATGTATGAGCGTAGGATGCAAAAGCAGGAGCAACTGTATTAAAATTTTGGAAAACAAAGGAAATAAAGGTTTTCTGGCCATCTTAATTTGTCTCCTTGCCCCATTTCCCCGATTCATATTTATCATATGTGTTTTTCAAGAAATTAAGCATAATGGATGGGGGCAATACTGTGAATAACCAAATATTTTTGTATATTCATAATGTAACTTCTGTTTGTAAGCATTTTTCCTGTATTTTTCCTAGTACTTATTGCTGCTAGTAAGCATCACAGAATTAAACTTAGATATGCATGGCATTGCTTTGGTAAGAGTTCCCCAAGCAGAATGTTCATTCTTGCTGTTGTTTAAAATCTGTTTCTGACATCTTAATTTAATACAGAACCCATTAAACAGACCTGTCTATTAAGATTAATGGTCCTTTAGATGGAATATAGGGCTGAAGTATGACATTAGTTTTGTTCTGGCCTAGGGTAACATTTTGGATGATTCATTGTTATTGCCCTGGAAGGAAAAAGAACAGATATTTTTAAACATTGAAATAAAATTTTATTTATTAGTTCTTAGTGGCAATTGTTCTATGCTTTTCAGTACATCCATACACAAACACATATCATACATTACAAAAATGGCATTATTTTTCCTTGTCCTCACTTAACAAAGATAATCTTCCTATTTAAGAGTTTTACATGTTTCCCAACTCTGTGCTCAGTTTTTATTTCATCTAAAACATTAATGGTAAGTAAGTGAATGAATGAGTGAGTGAGTAAGTGAGTGAATGAATGAATGAATGAGTAAATAAATAAGATTTAAAGTTTATTGTAATAAACATGAGACAACAAAATGATCTTCACAATCTCTTATCCTAATTCTGATATCAACGGTATTTTGCCAGGCTCTCTGGTAGGAGCCTCCCAAAAATTCAAGGGTACAAATTTCAGACACACACACGTTTGAAAATTCAAGACAATGTTCTTTATCACAAAATTCAAAATAAACTAAGCACTCTTTTTGTATTGCAAAGAGCACTCGTCCCAAAAACAACCGGATAGTCTGTACAATTTCCCTTAAGCAGTCATTAAGTACTTAGCTAGCAGCTGTGAAGAAACTTCACACCCCTTCTTCTTCCAATGAAGTGAGACACACACACATGTTGCTCTGCTTTGGTTTCAAAGGTGTGAAAAATCAACAAAGTCCAGAAAACAGCAACACAGGATTCCTGAAGAACTGCGATCAGATACTCTTTCACAACGGCCAAATCCACACGCTGCTATTTATAGCAGCAGCCCTAATTACTGGAGCCCCATCCAACCACAGGTGGCCTCATTTTCTCTTGTAATAATCCTTCAGTTGTTGTCTCCTGTGCATCACTCTACGCATGCGTGGATGTGTCATTAATTCTTGTTCAGAATCCAAGGATGATACAGATGATTGATCTCCCTCTGGGCTGTTTGCCAAACTCCCCTCTTCCCTGTCACTCATGCTTCCTTGGTCAGAGGAGACTTCATCGGCAGATTCCATTGGGAGCAAAACAGACCTGCGGCATGTGGATGTCTCCCACACATCCACCTGCACATCCTTGGGGCAGAAGCTGGGCCAGAGCTAACCACAACAAAAGGTAAAGTAGCTCACTGGTTTAAATGAAACAATCCAATTTCAAAATGGGTCTGCCTAGGCTGTATGTGACATTTTCTATAGAAAGATCATGAATAAAAATGGGTCCCTGTATAGATTGGTACCTATTTGGATTACACAATCATAGGCCTCCACAGAAGGGGAAAAAATGATAGTGGGAAGTGCGCATTATTCATCACGTAGTTTGCCATTAATTTTGTTTTATTTTTCCTCCATAATTTATTACATAAAAGTGATTTTCTTGCCCCCATTATAATTTCAGTTTAACATTGTGGTTAGTGTTTAAAACAATCTGTCTGCTTAATCTAACTCTTCAGATGATGATTAATTCCTTTTAAAGCAGTAAGACTATGGAATGGTAACATACAGAATATTAAAGAAAAATGCTTGAAACAGATTTTAGTATATTTAACTATTACATTTGAAGAATGTTAACTGGATTCTCTATTTTTTTTCTTTAGTTTGCATGTTAAGTTTACAAATTGGGCAGAAAGTGAAGAGTGAAAGGAAATCAAGATAGCAAACAGTTTGGATATTTATCTTATCTCTCTTGATTTCTCCCCTGGGAAATTTCTTGGTGAACCTAAACCCCAAACATACAGGATGTAAGAAAAGCTCCCACTTTTAAACACAGAAAGCATATCTGTACTCAAAGGCAAGGCAAAGAAACCAATTTGAATTAGATTTTCTTTTTCACGAATTAGGAATATTTCAGGAGCATTGTAAAGTAGGTTTTCTTTCTGAGTAAAAAACTTTGTTGTCACAAAATATTTTCTTCTATTCACATTATGCTTTATATTTTTCCCATTTAATGGAAATCTTAATCAGTTATGAATATATTACATATATGAGAAGAACCATAACCAAAAATTATTTTAGCTATGGCTTTCAGTGGCTGAAATATATCTAATTTCTATCATAACCCCTTGTTGAGAGAACAAAATAAGGAAATGTTTTAAAAAATTGAAGACTGCGAAAAATATAATGGTTTAAAATCCTTCTGAGAAAGTGATCTAGAATCTTTGACAAGATTTAGGAGTATCAATAGGAGTTAATATATATATATTTACGTCAATGTGGAAAGTAATTCTTGGACATTTAAAATCACATATGGTTATGTTGTTATTAATTCTGGTTTATAATTAATTTCATTTGGGGTCACAGTTTCTAAATTTTTTGAGGTATATTGTTTATGAAGGAGAGGAAGCTGATTTCAGAATATAGATTTCACCACTAGGATATATTTAAAGCAATCTGTTAGTCTAACATAAAAGTAATCTTTGCTTTTGGACCTATTTCACATATGAAGATTAATAATTTACATATGTTGCTATAGCAACTAGGTATCAAAGTACAATAAGTCTAGACAGTGCTGTTCCTGCCCTTTGAAGCCAAAAATCAAATGTAAATATCAGGTTTTGAATCCTGCTGCCAGGAATAATTCCTAAAATTAAAACAGTGGAAAAAATATCCCCTGACTGCTGAGCTTTTCCACCATTAAATTAAATCTTCAAAGCTAATAGAAAGCTTAAGTTTTTAATGGTATTTGTTATATTCACTCTTTAAGTAATTAAGACACAAAGGGGTTTTGAAATAATCCCATTGAATGCCACAGTACCTAAGAGGTTGACACTTAGAAATGTGAAGGTCATATCAATACACACATAAAATCAAAGGTTTATGAAACAGCAATCCAGGCACACATTCCTCATTTTAGCTATGAAATAATGTGCTGCCAACATGCCCTTTGTGCGGTAAGGGATTCATGTCTATGACATGAGCCCTACTAACCTCAATGATAGGATTCAGCCAGTTTGCACCATTTCGGGGGAAACGGTTGTTAACTCTCTGAACAGTTTGGTGAACTGGTTGTTGGAAGAAATCATTAGGACAGAGAACAGAATGTTAAATTATTTGAATCCTACCACTTAATTGTCTACCCTCCTACTGAGCGGATTTAAACATTCCAACCGGCAAAGCCATTTCATTTTAAAAGGTTTCTCTTGAGGTTCTTTTAATGGTATTCTTTTCAGAGTGACATTGTTCACTATCTATATTAAATAATTTATTTGCTTGTTTGTTGTTTTCTCAATTTGTATGACAATATTCAAAGTCAAGTTTTCCTATGGCAGTAAGATATGGTCATATAATGATAGTAAAAAAAAACTCTTGATGATTTTCACAAGGGTTTTCATTGTCTATGATAATACCATTTGGTCAAAATCATCAGGAGAAGGGGTAATATTATATATGCCACATTGACCTACTGGAAGATAAGCAGCATGTAAAGATAAAGCTAGTGAAATTAAAGGCATGAGGCTCCGAGACAGGAATATTTCATGGGAATGAGCAATTAGACACTTAATGAAGTATAGATGGAATTGCAACTGAAAAATAACATTTTCTTTTATTAATATTTTTAATAATGTGTTAATACTGTTGCTATATTGTGATTCTGTTTTACTATCTTGCAGTTTATTTAATTGCTTATTTTATTTTGTGTTGATTGAGTGATCGGTTGTTTCAACTTAACTTCTTGAATCGATGAATGTTATAAACAACTTTGCCAATTCCCCCCTTTTAAAGGGAAGAATATACATTTTATATAAATACTTGCCAGTTTCATAAAGCAAATTGTTATATCATTATCATTTTAGCCATTGTCTATCCACAGCAGGATTCAAGAGACTTCCACATATTTCCAAGCAATAGAGTATCAATATACACGTATATTCAGGGATGGGCTACTGCCCGGGGGTGGTGGTGTAGTGGGGTAGCGAAAATGGAGCTCCACCCCAGAGCACCCAATTTGCACTGAAAGATGTTGAAAGAAAATGCAGTGCATCCTGCATAAACCCCGCCCACAGTGTGGTAGTAAAAAGTATGGTAGCCTTTCACTGTGTATATTGTACATTGTATATATATGTGTGTATGTGTATGTGTATGTCTGATAAGACGGAGTGGCTGTGGGTTTTGCCTCCCAAGGACAATTCCATCTGTCCGTCCATCACCATGGGGGGGAAATATTGAGACCCTCGGAGAGGGTCTGCAACTTGGGTGTCCTCCTCGATCCACAGCTCACATTAGAGAAACATCTTTCAGCTGTGGTGAGGGGGGGCGTTTGCCCAGGTTCGCCTGGTGCACCAGTTGCGGCCCTATTTGGACCGGGAGTCACTGCTCATAGTCACTCATGCCCTCATCACCTTGAGGCTCGACTACTGTAATGCTCTCTACATGGGGCTACCTTTGAAAAGTGTTCGGAAACTTCAGATCGTGCAGAATGCAGCTGCAAGAGCAATCATGGGCTTTCCCAAAAATGCCCATGTAACACCAACACTCCGCAGTCTGCATTGGTTGCCGATCAGTTTCCGGTCACAATTCAAAGTGTTGGTCATCACCTATAAAGCTCTTCATGGCACCAGACCAAGGTATCTACGAGACTGCCTTCTGCCACACGAATCCCAGCGACCGGTTGGGTCCCACAGAGTGAGCCTTCTCCAGGTCCCGTCAACAAAACAATGTCATTTGGCGGGGCCCAGGGGAAGAGCCTTCTCTGTGGCATCCCCGACCCTCTGGAACCAACTCCCCCCCAGAGATTAGAATTGCCCCCACCCTCCTCACCTTTCGTAAGCTCCTTAAAACCCACCTCTGCCGTCAGGCATGGTGGAACTGAGATATTCTTTCCCCCTAGGCCTTTACAATTTATGCATGGTATATTTGTTTGTATGTATGTTTGGTTTTACAAATAAGGGTTTTTTAGCTGTTTTAGTATTGGATTTACATGCTGTTTTTTATTACTGTTGTTAGCCGCCCCAAGTCTATGGAGAGGGGTGGCATACAAATCCAATAAATAAATAAATAAATAAAATATGTATATGTATATGTATATGTATATTAAGGTGACCAGACATCCCGCTTTCCATGGGACAGTCATGCTTTTTCATAATCTGTCCCACATCCGCACCATTTCAAAAATGTCCCGATTCTTCCTTCCTCCCTCGCTCCCTTGCTCCCTCCCCCCTCTCTCCTCTATGGTGATGGTGGAAGGAAATGGCAAAGTGTCTTGGTGTCATCCTGGACGGGTTGTACTTCCTGTGTCTCCCAGATCAGAGTAGGCCTCGTGCTTACAATGAGCTTTCTAAAGAATTCTTCTTGGGAATTAAGTGAGGGGATCTGGCTGTGGCAACCTGTTGCTGAGGCCATGCTTGCAGGACACGGCCTGGGCATCAGCAGCTAGTACATTGCCGAGAGGTGAGGGTGTGTGAGAGAGAAACAAATAAAGATATTTTTTTTGCCCCTTCCCCACCACCCGTCAATGGTGTCCCGCTTTAGCAATCCTAAAATCTGGTCACTTTAATGTATATGTATATGCATATGCATATGTATTGAGGAAAGGCTTGGGACAGCAGAAATGAGGTTATTGAGAGAATCCTACAACTAGCCTTCTTTAGTATTTATTGATAAAAATGAATGCAAAATATTATTTTGAGAATGCTTTCTCGTTATTCAGAGAATTCTGAATATTTTAATTTGAAAAATATTTCATTATTTTAAGAAAATCCCAGTTCTAAACAGAAGAGGCCTTGTCTGCTGTAGTATAGTGGTTGAGGCACCAGGCTAGAAACTGGGAAATTGAGTTTTAACCTTAGGCATGAAGTCAGTTTGGTGACCTTGGGCCGATCTCTTTCCCTCGGTCCTAGAAAGCAGGCAATGACAAACCGTTTCTGAAATCTTATCATGAAAACTACAGGGCTATTTCAGGCAGTCACCAGAAGGCGTGATGTGTGCATAGATATATGTACACACAAACACACATAAGCACATGCACATATTTTTTTAAAAATGTGGTTTTAATTTAAATAGAATTTCCTTTATTTTATATGTTATATGTCTTTTTATTTAGTGCAATGTACAGCAGAGACTACAGAAAAATTAAAGTCTAATTTTAGGTTAACAGCAATAAAACAATGTAAACATCAAGGAGATTTATGAAAAGAAAATTCTGTAGCTTTATTTATCCAGCAGAACCTTGTAAAGAAATTATTGTTCCTGTTGCTGGATTGTTCTTCTTTCAAAAATTATCTTTTCTTGGATAAGCAGACTATCTGAATATTTTTAGGCCCATTTTGAAGTGAACACAGGAATTTATTTTTCCCCCTTTTTAAAATGGTAATCATGCTAAGTTTTCCACAGTTGCAATAAATATTCACTATCTGGCATTGTGATATTTTAGGAAGAGATTAAACTTTTGTCAAGATGATAGCTTTATGACACCACATAAGAAATGTGACAGATGTACTGGAGCTTCAATAAAAGAAGTCAAATTTGTGAAAGAGATTACCATGGGATTATCACGTAGTTCTGAGACATATAAACTGCAGCTTAACTTGTTTCCATTTCTTAAAAATGGTGTATTGGATAATATGCTAAAACATGCCAAACAAACATGTGAAAACTGTTAAATAGAATGTTTTAAGAATCTCTAAGAGTAGAAACAACTTGACTACATGCCCAAAATATTTTAAAAGAATAAATGGAACAAATTATTAGAATGCATTAGAAATCTGGGCTTTTCAATAGTAGAAAAATGAACAATTGTCTAATTTAGTTATCATGTTTTTAAATAATTTATATTGAATTTTAATTAATAACAAAAATAAATACATTATCAAAAGTAATAACATGCTTCAATAATCAGTTAAAAACATACAAGAGATTTTTAAACAACAAAAACAAAATATTAGTTATGTTATTACAGTACAGTTAGAATTCTGTACATAATTATATACCATATTTTTCAGTGTATAAGACACACCTTTTTGCTCCCTAAAATAGGCTGATAATTAGGGTGCGTCTTAAACTCTGAATGTAGCTCCCCCCCCAGCCCTAACTAGCTGTAACAATCTTCTTAGCTCTTACTTTGCAGGGTCTTTCATTATTTCTCTCTGCGAATAATGTTTTCCAAGCCCTAAATCTTTGCGGGTTTTTTTTTCCATTACTCTAACTTGCTCTGAGTAAGTTTCTTTCTAGCCCTAACCAGGTGCTAACAATGTTCCCAGCTCTTACCAGCTTGCAAGCTCTTTTATTGTTAATCTCTGCCAAGAATGTATTCCAAACCTTGTCTTTGTAGGGGGTCTTTTCATTGCATTACTTGCTCCAGATATTTCTTTCCAGTCCTAACCAGGTGCTATTAATGTACCCAAGCTCTTTCATTGTTACTCTCTGTGAAGAATGTTGTCCAAGCCCTAAGTCTTTGCAGGGTTTTTTCATTACTCTAACTTGCGTTGAGTAAGTTTCTTTCAGCCCTAACCAAGTGCTAACAATGTTCCAGCTCTTACCCGCTTACAAGCTCTTTCACTGTTACTCTCTGCAAAGAAGAATGTTTTCCAAGCCCTAAGTCTTTGCAGGGTTTTTTCTATTGCTCTACTTGCTCAGACTGTTTCTTTCCAGGTGCTAATGATGTTCCCAGCTTTTACTGGCTTGCAAGTTCTTTCATTGTTACTCTCTCAGAATAAAAAAAAAAATTAATCCCTTAACTAGGGGATAAAATAATGTGCTGAAGATGACCAGACTAAGAATGCTAGCCAGATGAATACCTGGTAAGCAGATTCTTTTCCCTATTTTCCTCTCCCAAAACTAAGGTGTGTCTTATATTCCAGTGCGTTTTATACGCAGAAAAATATGGTAATGTAAATATTATCTATGTCTATGTATCTATATCCATATCATCTAAATCTTAATACACATAAGCTTTTTAACCTACCATATTTTGTATAAATGAATCCCATATTTCATTATGGTATTTTATCCATATTAAGTCAACATCTAAAGGCAATCCAGTCATAAGCAAATAATCCACTGACTAAATGGGCCATACATTCACCATTCCAGTGTGATAATATAATTTTTAAAACTATTGTAAGGGCACAAAAAATCTATTTCCATTGTCCAGGTGTCAAATTCTATTTACAGTGATACCTTGTCTTACAAACTTAATTGGTTCTGGGACACGGTTCTTAAGGTGAAAAGTTTGTAAGATGAAACAATGTTTCCCATAGGAATCAATGGGAAAGCGATTAATGTGTGCAAGCCCAAAATTCACCCCTTTTGCCAGCTGAAGCGCCGGTTTTTGCGCTGCCGGGATTCCCCTGAGGCTCCCCTCCATGGGAAACCTCTGTGTTTTTGTGATGCTGCGATTTCACTGAGGCTCCCCTTGCTGGGAAACCCCACCTCCAAACTTCCATTGCCAGCAAAGCACCCATTTTTGCGCTGCTGGGATTCTCCTGCAGCATCACAAAAACACGGAAGTCCAGAGACAGGGTTCCCCATGGAGGGGAGCCTCAGGGGAATCCCAGCAGCGCAAAAAAGGGTGCTTCGCTGGCAACGGAAGTCCGGAGGTGGGGCATCCCAGGCTCGGCGGTGGGTTTGTAAGGTGAAAATAGTTTGTAAGAAGAGGCAAAAAAATCTTAAATCCCGGGTTTGTATCTCGAAAAGTTTGTATGACGAGGCGTTTGTAAGACGAGGCATCACTGTACTTCCAAAAATATTACCCTTTGAAAATTTTGTTGCACAGTCACATATACTACTTTCTTAGAAAACTTAGAAAATAAAGAACATTATTAAAAACCTGTGTTTTAAAGAAATGCTGTCTAGACAACACTTTTCTATTCAGGTGTAATATACTCCAATAAATTTTAAATATTATTTGTGATTGTAAATGTCATCAATTCACACTCTTGGTTTAGAAATTAGGACACTTTCCCATTGTCTAGGTAATAAGAAACTTCTAATTCTTTTTTTCACTCATTTCTTAACTTATGAATTTCAAATTGAATTATTGATAATGATCTGTAAAAACCAACAGTTTTTTTTTTAGTTTTTAAAAAATTAACCAGTTGTTCTACTATCTCAGGTACTAAATACTAGAAGTCTCAGAAGCTGAAAATGTTAACATCTGTTGTAGCTATAAATATTGCCGCTGAGTTACAGGTACATCTGATTGATGGCATTTATCTCTTAGCACAGCATATGTTAAAAATGTATCTTCATCAGCTATCAATTGGTCCAAAGTCAACTTCCCCACTTTCATCAATGTTCCCATATTACCATTTTTTTTTCATTTTTTCATGTTGTATTTCCTCATAAAATCAATTGAGCATGGGGAAAATGATCAAAATATATTTTTGTGAGACATTCCATTCCATACATTTCTAATTGATAGAATTGTTTCCAGAGATTTTGTAGTATTTAGGCACTAATACTGTCTATCTGACCAAAATTGCTATAATTGTATATTGCAAAGCTACCCAATGTAAAATTAACACTGATTGTTGGCTTTCAGTATTTACCATATTTTTTGGGGTATAAGATGCACCAGTGTATAAGACACACCTAGATTTTAGAGGAGGAAAACAAGGAAAAAAGTATTCTGAATCAAATGGTATAGTATTATATTGTTTAATAAAATACCAGTGAAGCAGAATATTTTTTTACAACCATGTATACTTTTAAAAACCATGTACACTTTTTGCAAACTTCAAACATGACAGCTTCAAGACTTGTGGACTTCAACTTCCAGAATTCCTCCTCCAGTCATGTTGGCTCAGAAATGGATGTTGAAGTCCAAAAGTCTAAAATTTGCCAGGTTTAAATGCCCTTGCAGTTCTAACCCCTAACTCGGGGGTCTTCAAACTTGACAGCTTTAAGACTAGTGGACTTCAACTCCCAGAATTCCCCCACCAGTCATGCTAGTTCAGAAATGGAAGTTGAAGTCCACAAGCTTTAAACTTGCCAGGTTTGAAGACCCTTGCACCCCTAATTCAGGGGTCCGCTTGGAAAATAATAAAATTCCTAGATTGCCAATAGGATTTTTTTTCTCCTCCCCTGCTGATGTTTTGGCTCTCTTATCCATAATCTAGCAAGGAAAACCAACTAAAGGCCAATAGAGCACCAACTTCATTCCCCCCACCCCCAACTGGGTTGTTTTCTCTCAGAAAACAGAAGAGAAGCAAGAAACATTGAAAAAAAATATTGTTTCTCTGTCATAAATCTCTGTGTGAACCTAGCAGAGGAATGATTGGGCACAATTAAAACCAGAATGGTAACTAGGATGTTTCCAGACACCCCAAAAAGCCATCTAAAAAATAACAAAAACCATACACCCTAATATCAAATTAAACCAAAGGTGTAGATAAGAGGCCAGCAACGAAAAGCTATGGAAAAAAGGAGCAACCCCAGAGCCATGCACCACACAGGTGATAATCATTGTATAAATAAATTTTAGAAATATCTTTCCCATCCTGGGTACCTTCCTCTTTTGGACAATTTTCCAGACAGCTTGGCCATTGTGCTGCTATTTCTTGGAATTTAAGTGTACAAATCCAGAAGAAATTGTAACCTCCATAGATTCTTGTTGCGTTGATAAGACTAAATGCATCATTAGACAAAGGGAAATATGAAGCTGACTTAAATCAAACCATATCAGAATAAATATTTATTTATTTATTTATTTGTTTGTTTGTTTGTTTGTTTGTTTATTTAATAAGGCATAACAAAATACATCATATTATATATACCATGTTATGTCATAACAGTATTTCATGCTTCTGCATCTTATTGGGAAATCCTTTTGAGGTTCAACAGACACTGCGCCCCATAAGCAGAGGTGGAGGTTAGTTCTGGTCACGCTCATGATATTGACTCTCCCTGTTTTGTACCAGAATTTTTCAACCTAACTTTGAAAAAGCTGGTGGTCCAACTTTACAAAACATATGCCCACGCAATCATATTTTTTAAAAAAAATATTAAGCTTTCCATAGATAAGTTGGGATTTTTCCAGCATTGTGCATATGCCAGTCTTGCTGCTGTAGTAATGTGTAGGATTGGATATTTAATATTCTGATTATTCTGATTTTTGAATATTCCCAATAGTAAGAGTTCCTGGATGAACTCTTTTGTTAATTGTGTTATTTCTTGTAGCCTATTGTGCATTTTGGACCAGTATTCAGCAATGAAGTGATCAATGCCTGGAATGCACTATCTGACTTTAACCTTAGACAGTCTATGGTCAACCTCTCTCTGTTTCTAAGAGGTCTGTAAGGGGCATGCATAAGCGCCCCACTGTGCCTATCGTCCTTGTCATACTGTCCTATTGTCATCTTTTATCATTACTTTTTTTTACTTATGTTATATTTATACAAACTACTACTATCCTGTTCTGCTGGCGTGTCCCAACCACCCGTAATTACAGGGTAATTAGTCCAGAAAGAAACACACCACATGATAGAAAGAAAACCAAAAGTCTTTATCGACGGAAAAGCAGAAAAAACTCATTTTTTAAATGTCAAAGGGATTTTCTGGCACACACAAGGCACAGGTTAAATGCAATCCAATTTCTCACCCAGTAACTGGGAAAATTGAGTCCAATTCCAAAGTCCAGAAAGTCCACACACAGTCTTGAACAGGGAAACAGCAAAAATCACAATCTTGATGAAACTATGAATTAGATAAACTTCCACAAGGCTAAACCAGCACTATAATAACTGAGGCCTTTATTAGAACATGGTAGTTTAATGAAGAATGTGCCTACAGGGCAGGTACAGGCTTAAAAAGTAAAAGTCAATACACAGGCTTTTATATAACACTCTGCCTGAGGCAGTTACCAATCAATACAGAGGAACTTTCCCGCTTACATTGTAACTGGGGCTTGCGCACCCTATCAGCACCTTGGATAGGGATCGGCGGTGCGGCTCTAAGCGGCCGTCTGTTACTATGCGGATGCAGCACTCCTATCCCTTTGGTTAGCACAAACATAGTCTTGTAAATACAGTGGTCTGCGGTGGATCCTTTCGGATCGCCTGGGCTCTACAACGGGCAATACACAAGGTTGTAAACTCGGCAGCTCTTCTGTAACCTGGCCGCCAGCCGCGGCCGTTTCCCCAGAATTCCGGGCAGCTGAAGGCGGCTCCACGGAACTCTTACCCGGACTTCCAGTGACCCCCGGATCCTCGCAAATTTCCCCTTTGTCCCGCCGGATCTTGTCTAGGTGCCTCTTCCAAATCCGACCATCCTGTAGCTCTACCTTGTAGGATCGGGGCCCAAGCTCCCTGCATACTGATCCTTTTTCCCATCTCTTATGCCCGGAGTAATCGCGGGCATACACTGCGTCTCCCACAGATATCTCTCTCCTGGTAGCTTCCGGCCAATGCACAGCTGCCGTGTACCCAGGGTGCAGCCTATCCAGAACAATCCGTAATTTGCGACCCATCAAAAGTTCTGCTGGGGTCCTACCTGTGGCTACGCACGGGATCGAATGTTGGGCTAATAATAACTCTGCCAACTTCTCCTTCCACGAGCCCTGGTGCATTCTTTTAAGGGACTCTTTCACTGAACGAACTGCCCGTTCCGCCTGGCCATTACTGGCCGGATGCCAAGGCGAGGACAATGCATGCCGGATTCCTGCAGCTGCCAAGAAAGACTCGAATAGAACAGAAGTGAATTGCGGCCCATTGTCCGAAACTAGAAGGTCCAGAAACCCGTACGTGGCGAAAAGGGCCATCAGGGAATCTATAACTTCCTGAGACTGAGTGGACTTTAACTGAGCCACTTCCACCCACTTGGAAAAGGCATCTACTGTAACCAAAAAGGTGTGTCCCATGAAAGGGCCAGCTAAGTCAATGTGTAAACGGGTCCATGGGCCAGATGGTGGCTCCCAAGCCAAAGGTTCCGCCCGGGGAGGAAATGATCTTCCTTCTTGACACTCAGCACAACCTACGACCCGCTGCTCCACCTCTTTGTCCATACCTGGCCACCAGACGTAATCCCTTGCCAGACCCTTCATTCTTACAATGCCAGGGTGACCTTTGTGCAGCAGCGCCAATACCTGGTTCTGCAGTCTAGCCGGAATAACCACTCTCCCCCCCCCTCAGGAGAGTTCCCCTTTCAACAGAGAATTCACTATGGCAACGGAAAAAAGGAACAAAAACGTCCGCTGGAGCAGAAACTGGCCACCCTCTCAAAACCCATTGTCTCACCTGGGCCAAAACTCGATCTCTTCCAGTCTCCCTGGCCACCTCTGGAGCGGCCAAAACCAAAGGTCCCGCAGACAAAGCTAAGACTGAGCAAGCAGGAGCGGGGTCTGTCAAAAAATCTGCGAGAGGGCATCTGCTGAGAGCGTCAGCATGAGCAATGTGTCGACCAGGTTTGTATGTTAAGGTATAGGTATAATTGGCCAAAAACACGATCCAACGTGTCATGCGTGGGGACAACACCATGGCGGTTACCGGCTAATAATCCCAATAACGGCTGATGGTCAGTGACCAACTCGAATTTCCTGCCATACAAATACTCGTGGAAACGGCGGACCCCCGCAATCAGGGCTAAAGCCTCCTTGTCGATATGCCCGTAATTCCTTTCCGCCGTGGCCAGGGTCCGGGAAAAAAACGCTAAAGGGGCTTCAGAGCCATTTGGCAAGCGATGGCTGAGGACTGCCCCCACTCCGTACTGGGAGGCATCGCAGGTGAGAACTAATGGCAAACTTGGGGAATATTGGGCCAGGACACTATTCGAGGTGAGTATTCCCTTGACCGCTCTGAATGAGGCTTCTTCCCGCTCACCCCAGCGCCAAGTAGATCGCATGTCCAGCAGCTGATGCAACGGTTCCGCCACCGAAGCCTTATGCGGAATAAAAACCGCATAAAAATTTAAAAGCCCCAAAATGGCTTGTAGCTCCTCCTTAGACTGGGGTCTGGGAGCATCCCAGATTGCCTTCGTCTTCTCCGGGGTGGGATGGATCCCCTTCCCATCCACCCTGAACCCCAGGAAATCAACCTCTGATACCCCAAAGACACATTTTTTGATTTAAGTTTCAGCCCCGCCTCTTGAAACTTGATCAGAACTTTTTAAACTCTCTGTAGCAATTCGTCCTCAGAACTCCCCGAGACCAGGACATCATCAAAGTAGGGCACTGTGTCCTCCAGCCCATATAATAATCGCTCCATTAATCCCTGAAATATTCCAGGGGCAATAGAGACCCCAAACTGCAATCTATGGCATCTAAAAACCCCCCTGTGTGTGATGATTGACTGGGCCTCCACAGTAATGGGGTCGACGGGGAGTTGCTGGTATGCTTTGGACAGGTCGAGCTTGGCAAAGACCCTACCATTTCCGAGGGTGTGGAGTAACTGCTGCACCACTGGCAGCGGTTATGAGTGGTGAGCCAGTGCCTTATTGACAGTGCATTTGTAGTCCCCACACAACCTTAGGCCCCCATCCCCTTTGAAAGTGATGACCAATGGGGTCTCCCAAACCGCCTGGTCAACCGGCTCCAATACCCCCTGGGCAATCAGCCGGTCCAATTCAGCATCAACCTTTGGTCTGAGGGGAATGGGCACTCTGCGGGCTTTCAGCCACACTGCGGGCACTTTGGGGTCAAGGCTAAAAGAGATTGGGGTTCCGGTATAACAGCCCAACTTGTTATCAAATACTGAGGGAAATTCCTTAGCTAATTCAGTAAAAACAGACCCCCCCAATAACAGCATTAACCCCCGAGACAGACAACCCCAGAGACTTGAACCAGTCTAACCCCAAAAGGTTGGAAAATGGCCCGTCTACCACAATCAGAAGCAATTTGCCTACGAACGTCTTGAACCTGACAGGGAATCTCCCCTCACCCAGAACTGGAATAGGGGCCCCCTGGTAGTCCCGTAAAGTCACATTACAAGGTTGTAGATGACTCTTACTCAGTCGAGGCACACACCGCTTCAGCGTGGCCCAGGAAACCAATGAATGTGTGGAGCCGGTGTTCACTTGCATGGAGCATGTCACGTCCCCGAGGCGAACTGTCACCGAGATCTTCTCCGACGAATCCGACGTCTCTCTAACATAAGTGGTTGCCGGGCGCGGACAGCTGTAAACCGCGTTGCAATCCTCTCTCCTATTTGAAGAAAATCTCCTCTGCCAGCGGGGATTGAACCCTTGGGACTCCCTCTGCTCCCCCGATGTGGCAGGAGGGGACCTGCGGGAATGGCAGACCCTCGCAATGTGCCCCCTGGCACCACAACGCCGGCAAGCCGCATCTTTAAAGGGGCAATTAGACCTAAAATGGCTCCCCCCACAACCTCTGCACGGGGATAGAGGGGGACGGGGGTGAGCAGCTGGAGGCTCACGACCCCGGGAAGCCCCCATCCGGCAAACTTCCTCCTCCTCAGCCTCACTGTTATCCTCTTTCTCCGCAGTGGCTTTAGGTTTCTCTGGCACGGCAGGCCCCTTGGCAGTAGTGTTCACGGAGCTGTCCATGGCTGCCAGCGACTGGGTGGACAGCTCAAAAGTTCGAGCCTCAGCTAAAGCCGTCTGAAAAGTTAAATCCCGGGTGGCCAAAAGGCGCCGCTTCAAGCGACCATCCCGGATTCCAAACACCAGCCTGTCCAGCAAATAATCATTCAAATCAGAGAACTCGCAATATAAAGCTGCCCGGCGGAGAGCGGCCACAAAGTCATTAATTGATTCTCCCTCCGCCTGGTTCCTTTGATAAAATTTGTATCTTCGTGCACAGCGGGAGGGGGCCGGGGCATAATGGTCCTGTAGAGTTGACAGGAAAGTCTGCCAAGGCACATCATGTATTGAGACTGGAGCAAACAAGGCTCTGGCCGTCTCAAACATCTCGGGACCGCAGAAACCGAGGAAATAAGACCTTTTCCGGTCACCCGAAATCTCAGTATACCCATTTGAAATAAAAAAACAATCGAATCGGGCGACATAAGAATCCCATGTCTCCCCTTGTGGGTTAAAAGGGGGAAAAGTAAGTTGCACAGACATCCTCACTTACTGCAGATATGTAATAAGAAATCCGAAATGCCAGGTTCGAATCCTCGTCGCCAGTATAATAACTGAGGCCTTTATTAGAACATGGTAGTTTAATGAAGAACGTGCCTACAGGGCAGGTACAGGCTTAAAAAGTAAAAGTCAATACACAGGCTTTTATATAACACTCTGCCTGAGGCAGTCACCAATCAATACAGAAGAACTTTCCCGCTTACATTGTAACTGGGGCTTGCGCGCCCTTTCAGCACCTTGGATAGGGATCGGCGGCGCGGCTCTAAGCGGCCGTCTGTTACTATGCGGATACAGCAAGCACCTTGTTCTTTTTATCTGTAGAACTAATTACAGCAGCCCCACCCAACCACAGGTGGCCTCACTTATCTCCTGTAATAATCCTTCAGTTGTTCTCTCCTATGCATCACTCTATGCATGTATGGATGTGTCATAAGTTCTTGTTCAGAATCCAGGGATGATAAGGATGATTGATCTCCTCCTGGGCTGTCTGCCAAACTCCCCCCTTCCCTGCTACTCATGCTTCCTTGGTCAGAGGAGGCTTCGTCGGGAGATTCTATCGGGAGCAAAACAGGCTTGTGGCATGTGGATGTTTCCCCCACATCCACCTCCACATTCCTTGGGGCAGGAACTGGGCCAAAGCCAACCACAACACTATCCTATACATGTTTGACAAATATATAAGTAAGTAAGTAAGTAAGTAAGTAAGTAAGTAAGTAAGTAAGTAAGTAAGTAAGTAAGTAAGTAAGTACAAACTTCCAGTCAGGAAGTCCAAAGCTACCTCTACGTCTACTATCTTGTAAATCAATCATTTTAATTCTTGGCTTCTTGCTTTACCTTATAAATTTCATTGTTACTCTGTTCAAGTCCGTGAAAAAGTTTTTATCTAATTTTACTGGTTCAGTTTGCAACAAGTACAGTAATTTGGGCAGAATGTTCATTTTTATAATAGCTATATGACCTAGTATTCATAGTTGCAAATTTTCCCACTTTTTAAGATCGCCTTTTACTTGTACTAATGTCTTATAGTTATTTTCTTTTATTGAGAAATATCTATTTGTCATATTAATGCCTAAATATTTAACTTTTAAAACAATTTGTAATCCATTTTTTCTACTAATTTTTCTTCGATGTCATATTTTTAGTTAATAATTTGGTTTTTTGTTTATTTATTTTGAGGCTCGTCACAACACCATATTTTTCTATTTCTTTAATTAATATTGGGCTTACCTCATGTGAGTCTTCTAGGAAAAACATATGTCTAATGCTGAATGGCAGCGCTTTAAAAAAATTCCCAGAAATATTTGTTCCTGTTTTTATACAGAGTTTGCTGTGTTACTTAGGTGGGTCTACGTGCTGTGAAATTGTTGTGATCATCATATAGATTAAGTGAATTATACCAGTTCAGGGCAGTGATCATAATAAACCTAGATCATTAAAAAAGTAGGTATTTGAAAGAGTCTGAGAAAACCCCAGGAATTATGCCAAATTCTCATATCATCCTTGTGTCTTTAATGTCCTATGTTCTCAGAACTTGTGCCACGTTTGAAAAAATATTCTGTTGTTTTGTTGTTCCTGGTTTCTGGCATGCTTCAGCATCATCAAAGACCTTTCATTATCCCAATGCAACATAGGAGGTTATATTGTAAAACATCAGATAAAGAAATCCTGTGTTACTACTTCACAGGTGTTTTGACCATACATAGATCAGAAACTGTTGTGAGGCATTTTGTGTTATACTGATGGTAGTAAATGATTTTTACTACTTTTCTGCCTTCCCAGTAGTATCTATTTCACAGCCTAACAGTTTCCCTGTTATCAGCTGGAGTGAATGTAGGAGAACACTTCGTCTGGTTCAAATCAAATATGGAGTAAGAGCCTTCTGATGGCTCATTAGAATTAGCCCTGGAGGAACTAGTAAATAATGCTTTTTTTCCTGCATTCTGTCTGCACAGAATAGACTAGCATTGCTTTTCTGTACTGAATGGCGTCTCTTCTACCAAATTGTTGGCAGGAAAGAGCTAGGAGAATTGGTAGCTCACTGTGAACAGTTTACATCAATCTTTGTAATTGGATACATCTTGGACACAGGTATTGAGATGTGCAATTGCTTTTTCTGCTATGTTATAGTTCTTGAGGATGTTGACAGGTTATGTGGAGAGATGAGGACTTACTTGGTTTTTGCCTATTCTGGCAACTTAAATCAGCTAAGGGGGACTGGTCCTATGGAAAAGATGGTGATTAATGACTCCTTGCGGGAAGGATATATTTTTTGTCCCTGAAGAAAGCACTACAAAACTTTTCCCTTGACTCAGGAGAGCTGCATGATAATAGGTATTTCTCAAGAATATAATTTATAGGCAATGATCAAGTTTAGATGCATTTAGATTATCATGAGTTTCTGAGCCATTTCAGTTGGGCTTTTGGTTTAAATATAAAACTGACATTGTTTTAGTCTCCTCAGTGAATTAACCTAGATTTAAAATGAAATGTCTAAAATAATTATGGATAGTATGAAGGAAAACAAGCTGAAATTAAAATAGTGGTATGTTGGTAAATGATTGGACTCAGGGACGGAGCTTAGCCCATTTTGGAAGCTCAACCAATTTGGAAGAGCAGATGCTTAGTTTAGGGATGCTGAGCTATCTTCCAAGCAGTAGTGGGTTCCTGCCAGTACAGCAAATTGTGTGCAGCTCTGTGGCTCTGGAGCATGAGTGCAATTTTGTTTCCTCCACCTGTGTAGTTAACAAAATCTCACATGGGTATGCATGCGTGAGTGTGTTTCAGCAAGGTTTTTTGCTTCCATGCATGCATCCTTGCAAAAATCCTCGCTGAAACACATGCATCTCCCCATGCAAGATTTTGCTACCTGTACAGATGCAGGAAGCAAAATTGTGTTCGAACCCGCACTCGTGTTTCAGAGCTGCTAAGCTGCGCACAATTAGCCGTACTGGTTCCAAGCATTGTTCACACACATTGGCTTCACATTTCAGATCCCTTAATATTAGAATAGAATACTGGAATACAATAAAACCAAAGCAGTTATATTTTCTAAGTGTCTGGTTACTCATTGACATATTCAGATAATTAATGATGTTGGAACCAAGCAGATTTAAATTCCTGGGCATACAGTAAAGGAAGGTCACAGCTAAATCCCTAAACTTTCAAGCATAATTTACCATTTTGACAATCCTAGTGTAAATAATCATCTCTTGCTCGCATTAAGTTTTTCTGATGTCATAGAGCTTTATAGAGTGCAGCTCTGCAACTAAGAATAATTAACTTAGAAATACAATTTACATTTTTGAAAGCTCTGCTGTGAGTGCTCCTACTGAATGTCTCTTGGAAGGTAAAATATGGACTAATCTTTGTAGTGATAAATGTTACTTTGTGTCATAGGTTCTTTTAACTACACCTGGACTTAAGTCACAGTCTTACAAGAGTCAACAATACAGCTCTCTTGATAACACACTAGTACTCATGCTCTATTACTCACTATTTACCACTATTTCTAACATACAGTAATATTATGCACATATTGTATGTATGGCACACACATAAAGTTATAAATGTATAGCATGCTTTGTTGGATATTTTTGATATGTTACTTTGGCTTGTACCATCAATTAAAAAGCCTAAACATAGAAATAAATAAAAGATGGGTGCTTTGGTGAGAAATGCTTTTATAATTATGGTTATTACCTATAAAGCCCTATATGGCTTAGGGCCAAACTATCTATGGGACCGTCTCTTGCTGCATACCTCCAAGAGACCAATAAGAGCCCACAGAGTTGTCCTCCTCCGGGTCCCATCGACTAGCAATGCAGGTTAGTGGGATCACGGAGGAGGGCCTTCTCTGTGGCGGCCCCGGCTCTATGGAACCAACTACCACCTGATGTCTGTACTGCTCCCACCCTGCTGGCCTTTTGTAAGGCCATGAAGACGTGGCTCTGTCGGCAGGCCTGGGAGCAATAAATTTACTTCCAACTCTTGATGGCCTTGATTGTGACTGCCTTTTAAAATAACTTTTTAATAGGGTTTAAGTTTTAGATAATGTTTTAGTTTTAGATAATGTTCGACTTCTTTTTTGTATCTATTGTATCTATTTATATTGTATTGCATCTATTTATATTGTATTTTTATTGTTGTTGTAAGCCACCCTGAGTCCTTCAGGATTGGGCAGCATAGAAGTTGAATAAATAAATAAAATAAATAAATAAATAAATGCATAATACATAATTGATGATTATTGTTCCCACTTTGGTGATATCTTGATTCCTGAAATCTGCTATTTAAAAATATAAAAAAGTTGTAATATATGCAAAATCTGTGGCAAGACTTCCAAAAAACTTACAGAAGAATAGAGGGGAATGTGATATACTGAAAAATCTACATCAGTTGTCAGTTGTTTACCGATTGAAGTAAAGCTATCAATATTGACCTTTAAAATTTCAGATAGTTGCAGATTGGACTCTCCAAGGAATTTCTTCCTTCATAGCAAATTAAAGTTGAAACTCTTCTAAAGATGTTACTATATTCTGCCTTTCTGCTATGAGGAAAGGGTTTTGCCCTGCCTTGTTCCAAAAGTTTGAAATACACTCCTTTGAGAATTGCATTCTCTCATTCTCATTCTCTCAGCATTCAGAAATTCTGTAAAGGTGCATTTCTTTGTCATTGTTAGTTTACAGTAGTGCCTGCTTTAAATTATAAACTGTGTGTTTAATATCCTATGCTGCCCCGAGTCTACGGAGAGGGGCGGCATACAAATCTAAATAATAATAATAATAATAATAATAATAATAATAATAATAATAATAATAATAATAATAAATAATAATAAATAATGGTCCCAGTGGTACTTGGCACGCTGGGCACAGTATCAAAGGATCTCAGCAGACATTTGAAAACCATTGTAATTTTTTTAAAAAAATAAATTTTTATTGATTTTATAAAATAATTACATAAAACGAACATATAACAGTGCACAGTGCATGTGCCCATCACCTTACAAAACAAGACACCCCCCTTCACTACCACCACCCATACAAGGGGATTCAAAGGTTTTCAATTTTTGTTTATCTGTATTTCCTTGGCTCTATCTTGCATTAGATATTACTAAAAGAGTGATTGCAGTTTATTTTTCACATTTACATCACAGATTCTACTCAACATATGATCTTTCACCTTATTCCATCGTACCATCAGCTTCTCCAATTTGTTCTCGTCAAAATTGTTTAATCTTATTTCCATAATTTCAAAGTGTATGTGGTCCACCATGTACCAGTACCAATTTTGTAATGTCCATTTTGTGGAATCTTTCCAACCCAATACCACTACCGCTTGAGCACTTTCCAATGCTGCAGATTTTATTTCCTTAAATTCTCCTAGTTTTCTTTGTTTAATTAAAATCGCTATTTCTTTTGTAATTGTCCAGTTAATATTTAACATTTTGTTAATTTCGTTCTGTACTTCATTCCAGAATGTCTGAATTTCTGCACACTCCCAGAACATATGCATAAAGATTCCCTTTTTTTGGCAACCATGCCAACAATTACCCTTCTCTTTCCCCTGGAAGTGTGCTAGTTGTGCTGGTGTATAGTACCATTTATGTAAAATTTTCCTTCTCATCTCTTTAACTCTCGTATTTTTGATGTTATATATATTTTCTACTATTTCTTTCATTTCACTTTCATCTATTTGTAAATCATTTTGCCAGCATCTTGTCAAACTTTTTGTTACTTCCTCTTCCACCTGCAGTAACATTCTATATATATTACCGGCTTGTGCTTTACTCTCATTAATCTTTTCTCTTATTATTTTTTCTAAACAATTTTCTTCTCGTAAAAAAGCTTCTTTGTTCTCACTTTTATTTAAATATGTGCTTATTGCATTAGTCTGCAGCCATTTCTGTTGACCAATCCACCATTCCAATCGAGTTCTGCTAATACTTCCATCCTTCTCATATAGTTGTTCAATTCTCGTTATCCCTTTACTATTTAATACTTTAATAATTCTGCTTAAGTTAACATCATCCCCTGTATTCAATACGTATAACGTTGATAGTTTGGAATACCTAGTTCCACATTTTCTCTGCCATTTAGACCATATTTCTAAACATGCTTTGAGAGGGTCGATTGAATTACTGATTTCTATTCTACTCCAATTTCTAAATAATAACTCTTTATTATTTATATTACTAATTTCCTTTTCTAAATTTACCCATTTCTTTTCCCCCCATAACTGTAATTCCATTAGTCTTTCTATTTGAAATGCTTCTCTATATAGTACTAAGCACGGGCTCCCCCACCCCCCTCTTTCTCTTGTGCAAACTGCCATTGTTTTCTTATTCTAGGCTTTTTGTTTCCTTCAATCCAAAAGTTTAATTTACTATCCCATTCTCTCAGTTTTGCCCCAGGGAAGGTACCCGGTAGAACCTGAAATAAATACATCATTTTTGGTATTATCATCATTTTAAGGGCTTTAATCTTGGCAATTCTTCCCAACTTTTTTCCCTTCCAATTTTTTATCTGTTTCTGAATTTTTTTTTCCATATTAAATTATAGTTGGCCGTCACAATTTTTATCGGATTCTTAAACAACCAAATTCCTAGATATTTCATTTTTTTACAACCTAATTTCAATCCTGATATTTTTTGTATCTCAATTTGCTCTTTAGGGCCAGTGTTTAAACAAATTATCTCAGATTTCTCTATATTAACCATAAGTCCTGATTGGTCTTTAAATTCCTGGAGCAATATCATTATTCTTTTCATCATTTCGATTGGGGTTTCAGACATCACTATAGCATCATCTGCAAACAGATTTAATTTCAATTCAAATTTTCCTATTTGATAACCTCTCCATTCCTTATCATTTCTAATTTTATTTGCTAAGGTCTCAATTGCCAGTGCAAATAACATTGGGGATAATGGATAACCCTGCTTAGTTCCATTCTGAATTTTAATCATTTCTGTTCTGTTACCATTTACTCTGATATGGGCTATATTATCCTTATAAATTGTTTCTATAGTTCTACAGAATGAATCTCCCATATTTAAATCTTTACATAATTGAAATAGGTAATCATGATTAACTTTATCAAAGGCTTTATACACATCTAACTTTAATATACTTAGGTTTTTTTTGGTATTGGTAGCATGGTGTATAACATTGACCACGTTTCTAATTGGTTCATAAATCTTTTTTCCTTTAACAAATCCATATTGGTCTTCTCCAATTACTTTTGGTAAAATATTCTCCACCCTGTTTGCCAATATTTTCATAAATATTTTATAATCCTGATTTAATAAGCTGATAGGGCGATAAGAACTTGGATCCATTAAATCACGATCCGGCTTTGGGATAGTTATAATTTCTGAGATTTTCCACATCTGTGGAGTTTTAGAAGTCTTAATTACATCATTAAACAATTTTTCCATATGCGGTAATAGTTCATTCATATAAGTCTTATAATATTCAGCAGTAAAACCATCTGGACCTGGGGCTTTAGCAGGTTTCAACCCTTTAATAACTCTAGATATCTCAACATTTGTAATTTTTGCATTTAGCATTTGTCTATCTTCTTCCGTTAATTTCTCATTAACCTCTATGGTTTGCAATGTAATATGTTCTTTTTTATATAAATTCCCATAAAAGTCACTCATTATTTTTTCCATTTCTGCATTACTACATTTAATTACACCTTCCTTATCGTTTAAAGCAGAGATATGGGATTTCTCTTTTCTTTTTTTCAAATAATGTACCATTTGTTTCATTGATTTGTTCCCCCATCCCCTAATTCTCTGTTTTATAATCATCTTCATTTTATTCCATCTTTCTTCATCAAGTGATTGTAATTTCTTTTTCTTAAATAATAATAGTGTATTCCAAGCTCTATTTCTTGTAATTTTTAAAGTTTCTTGGATTAAATCTATTTCTTTTAATAGGTTTTCTCTTTCAACTTCCCAGGATTTCCTGATAAAAGCTTCAGTACTAATACAATTTCCCCTCATGACAGCCTTATGTGTATCCCAAACTATTGTTTGCTTAATTTCACCTGTTGCGTTAATACAAAAAAATCCACTCAATTCCTTTTGTAATTTAATTCTATTTTTCTCATTAACTGAAACCACAGGGTTATATCTCCAAATCCTTTGTTGCCTGCCAGCCTCTAACTCAATCACTGCTAATAATGGAGCATGGTCTGATAACCAAATGCTTTTCACTTCCACTTTCTTGAGCTGTGCCTCAGCTGTTTTATTAATTAACATATAATCAATGCAACTAAATTTATTATGTCTTGCTGAATAAAATGTGTCCCTGTTTACTATATTTTTATGTAAATCCATCATATTAATTTTATTTAAATGTAATTTTTCTTTTCACCCCTCCCTGCTGTTAATTCCAAGTTGAAATCGCCTGCTAAAATCACTGTGCCTTCCGCAAAATTATCTAATTTACGCTTTACATTCATTATGAATTGTTTTGCATTTACATTGGGGGCTTAAATTACTGCTAAGGTTACTAGCTTATTATTTATTTTCCCCTTAATGAATAGCATTCTACCGTCTTTGTCTCTTTTAATATTAGTTAATTGAAATAACAATCTTCGGTTAATCAAGATGGCGACTCCTCTGGATTTTGCCATCCCTCTCGGCTCATAAACCTGTTGCCACTCACCATTTGTAACTAATTTATCTGTTTTTTCCCTTCCTTTATGAGTTTCTGATAAAAATAAAATATCAGCTTTACTGTCCCTAGCTAGCTTCATGATTCTATAACATTTTTCTGTGATGAGAGACCATTTACATTTAACGACAATAACACTGTCTCACCCATTTACATAATTTTAAATACATTTCCCCCTCCTGCAAAACAGAGCCTGCTGGAAAAATGCTTATTAATTACCATGAATCCCCACCCTAGTGCCTCTTCCCTAGCACCCCCCCCTCAAGGGGAGGCAACGAAAAAAACTTTCATTATCCAAGAGGCACTCCTGGATTTGCGTTCCACTAGAAAGCTCCCCCATCTCTCCCCATTTAATACCATATAGAAAGATTCCCCCCTCCTTCCCTCTTTTCCCCTTATTAGTTAGAAAGAAAAAAAAGGAAAATACACAAAGAAGAGGTTAATTAGTTGAGAACCATAATACCATATTAGCAAATCAGCTCAGTTCAGTTCATTATTTCTTCTTCTAGCGCGTAACTCTTGGCTCTTCTCTTTTCTCTTTCTCTTTCTCCTGAAGAAATTCCAGTTCCTTTTGCAGAGCTGCAATTTTTTCCTCCTTACTTTGTTCTGCTGCATGAATCGGTTGAAGCAAAAACAAATCATCCTCCCTTCTTCCGTGTCTCGCATCGCCGTCTCCTACTTCTGGCTGGCTTTTCGATGTTGATGCCTGGGAAATTTCCTCCAAATCAACCGCCAGCTGTTGAAGCATTTTCTTCCCCTCCTTCAGAGATCTCGCCTGGAAAACTTTGGAATCTTTAAAAACAATTACTGTAGCAGGATAACGCCATGAGAACCGGATTCCATTTTCGTATAGTTGGGAGGTGACTTCTCTCATCTGATTTCTCATCTTGAGGGTTTCTGCAGACAAATCTTTTAAGATGCATATTGGAATGGCTTTGTAGCGTAAGTTTGAAATCTGCTTTAATTCTCTGAATATTTCTGCTGCCCTCCTTTCCGAGTTAAACCTTACAATAATATCTTTTTGATCTCCTTGATTCCGAGATCCAAAAGCCCAGTGCGCTCTTTCAAATTCACCTGGGTCACATTTAACATTATTTTCACTGAACCATCGGTAAATTGCTTGAATAAGATGTTTACTCTCCGCAAAATCTTTTGGGAATCCCCTCAGGTGGAGATTAGCTCTTCTTTGTCTGTCCTCTAAGTTAATTATGCGAAGTTCCTGGCGACTCTTTCCCTCCTCCAGTTTCCCAATTCTTTGATCTTGTGTTTTTGACTGTTCTTTCAAATCAGCCACACCAGCTCCAACAGCCGCTATCTCCTTTTTCATATCTTGGAGTAACTGTCCCATATTGGCAAATGCCGTTAACAATGAATCCATCTTTCCTTCCAGCTCCGTAGTAGACGCCATCTTTTTCTTTGTTCTCACTTTTTTTCCCTACTCACGTTTAGAACTGTGAGTTATTTCTTCTTTTAACTCTTTTTTATAAAGTTTTCAAAAACTCCGTTCAATCCGCTTCCTCTCAATCCGCTCTTCACCAAGCTAGAGAGGGTTGTCGGGGGTTAACTTTCACTTTTCCTAATTCACATGAGGGAGCTTTCTTTCGGTGCGTCTATCTGGATCGACGCATGCACAAATCCCCCGAAAACCATTGTAATTGACAAAATCTCCATCTGTCAATTGCAAAAGGCCGCTTTATTGGGATCGGCAAACATAATTCGCCGCTACATCACGCAGTCCTAGCTGCTTGGGAAGCGCCCGACTGGTGATGAAATACGAAATCCAGCATAGTGATCTTGTTTGCTGTGTTGTACTGATAATAATAATAATAATAATAATAATAATAATAATAATAATAATATGTTCATTTATATGTATTTTTAAAATTTGTTTTAGCCACTTTGAATACTCACTAAAATAGAAAGTTACAGTATAAATGAATTAACTAAGTAATATCTATCTAAAAAAATTATGACCCGTTCTTTTCATAGCCAGGGTCTCAAAAATGTTACATAATATCTACTAAGAGTTATTAAACAATGAGATGGTGTGCCTCTTGATGTCACAGGTGCTCCATCACTAGATGTTTTCAAGAAAAGACCAGCAAGCCACTTGTCCAGGAGGGTATGAGAATTCCTGCACTGGGAAAGAGGTTGGACTCTCAAGTTCCTTTCCAACCCTATGATTCTGTAAATCTATTGGTAGATAATTAGATAATTATTAAGAGAATCACTATTAGAATTAATAAAACTTGCGTCTGATTTATCATGGTTTTTGTGTTCTTCTACAAGCAAAATATAAATAAATTTAAGTGTACTTATGGATGCATAGTGAGTGGAGCTAGCCTCCAAGGATGGGAAGACACTGCCGTTTAGCTAATCAGGACCGAGTCTGAAGTATAAAAGTGCCCCTCTACTGTCACCCCCCCCCCCTTTTGACTCAGTCCTAACCATAATGGACAAGTGTTCTCCCATCCTTGAAGGAATTCCACCCATCTCTCATTTATCAGTATCCAATTTCTTTCATCTTATCAAGTGAGTTACCTCCCCTGCGCTCTAATGGGTAGACAGGAATGATGGGCTCCTGCCCACTCACTTGCTGAGCTTACAGCCAAAGGCCCACTTCACCATCCAGAGTGCCCTACCAGCACCCTGGTTAAGTGACCAGGCCCTTATTCCAGCGCTGGGTTCAGGAGATAGGACTGTCCGTCTCTAACATTGACAGGGAGAGAGGTTTCACCTGATGTGACAGCTGACTGGAATTAAGCTGCAGAAGCCTCATGCTGGAGGGGCCAACGTACCTCTCCCTCTAGCTGGAGCTTGTGCTCCTTGAGCTGGCATGGCACATACTGATGAAATTTCTGATCATCTCTGAGGTGTTCCTACATGAGGAAATTGAGTGGGTCGGCTTCAGCACTTGGTGAGAAAAGCCGTTGGCCATTCTTTCAGGCCTCCTATGTCATCAGAGGCTGTGATTGATTAAATTCCTTGCCTGATTGTCTCTGAGCTGCCTGGCAATGAGGTTTCTATCCCCGTCATGTCATCGCAGGTTCCTTAAAAGGGTGGACAACCTGTGTCTGTCTGCAGTTCGTAGATTCCTGACTTGGGACCTGACCAAGGTACTGCAGGCTCTGTTGGGGAACCTATCTGAACCCTTAGCAACCATGTCCCTCAGACATTTGACTTACAAGATAGTCTTTCTTGTGGCGGTGACATCAGCCCACCAGATCTCTCAATTGGCTGCTTTGTCTGTAAGGGGGGATGTGCAATTTACACTCAAACAGAGTGGTACTCGGACCAGACCCTACCTTTGTCCCAAAGGTGAAGTCCCACTTTCACAGGGCACAGGAAATTGTTCTCCCCAGTTTTTATCCAGTTCCAACATCTGATGCAGAAGTGCTTAGGCATTTGCTGAATGTGTGTAGGGTCCTAGATACCTATGTGCAATGTGCCTCTTCTTTTCATAAAACTGAGCCCCCCTGAGAATTCATGTCTGTCCTTACCATGGCCTTCCGCAGTGACAGCCCATTCTATGCTCAGCACTGTGACCACTACCAGTTGGTCAACAAAGGCATCAATTGAGGAAATCTGCTGAGCAGCCCCATGGTCATCCCTGCCACTGTTCATCCATCACTATAAACTGGACATGCTTGCCTCCCAGGGGGCAGCCTTTGGATGGCATGTTTTGCAACAGGTGACTCAGGATAGTGGGGATTCAATCAGGATTAATATTACTCTCCCAAGGGACATAATCAGTAAAGGCCTGCTACCGGAATGATAATGTGCTCTGTTCTGATATCGATTTTGGTGATACGTGTGCAGCTGCATGCCCCCAATGTGCACATGTGCACCCCTGTGCGAGATTTTGCTTCTGCGCATGTGCAGCAAGTGAAATTGTGCGTGTAAATGCTCGTGCAGGCCTTCCCTGGACATGAAGCTTTGGAATGTCCCAGACTTGGAGGGTAGCTCCACCCACTATGGAGAATGGGCCTTGGACCTACCTGATACACCCCTTCTTGTAGACTGGAGCTATCCTCCAAGTCCCTCCCTTGCTCTCTACCTAGCTGTTCAGACTTCTAGTTCAGGTATATGTTAGTGCATCATATCGTATCTGATATGGGAGATACACTCAAGTCTGACCATGATCCCTCAACAAAAGAGGGTGTGTGACAATAGATGGGTGCTTTTATACTGATTGGCTAAAGGGTCTTCCCAATCTTGTGTCTTCCCAACCCAGTGTCTTCCCAACCTTGGAGGCTAGCTTCACCCTACCAGAAAGGGTGTATCAGGTAGGTCCAACACTCACTTTCTACAAATCATGATGATGACAAAATGATAAGTCCCTTTTTGTACTTATATCCTGATATCATACGCAAAAAATGTAAACCATGGGTTTCATATTATGGCTTCATGATGTGTAGTTTTTCCTCTAGCTACCTTTTTCCCTTCCTAGAGATGCCTATGCTTATGGAAATAGTTATTCTTGAGTTGAAAGATCAATTCCTTTATTCCTTACACTGCATAAATGAAGCCTGTCAATTTCCCCATTTCAAAGCATTTCAGTAAGAATGAAATGAAAGTGGAACTAAGGTAACAAATTAAAAATCAAACTTGAATTATTACATTAAAAGAAATGAGGATCAAGTAATAAAATGACACCAGTCATCTTTTTATTTTTTGCTTTCTGCAGGCTAGTAAGTGATAAATGAAGTTAAAGAAAGGAACAGTTCCATATAATATATATATATGCCTTGTTAGATTTTCTCATTGTGGTGGTATTATCTGTTAGAAATTGTTTTCTTTAGCAGCTTTCAGGGAAGCGTTCTTTGTTTTAAAAGTCTTTTATATCATTCTGCAAAAGAAATGAAACAATTTGATAGAATCCTTTTATCCTGAAGAAAGGACATAGCTTCTTCTTATTCTTTTTTGCAAGGTGGAACATACTTTCATAGTGAAACTATAATTATATGCACTTGTCAATCATTCTTAACCTACTGTGATATGGCTGTGGCATTTTATCTAAAAAAGAGGAGGATTAAAGGCTTGGACTGAAATTAAAGGTACATATAGAAAATAAAGTATAATGCATGTTATTAGAATTGTGGAGAGGAAGAAAGAAACACGGGAAAGACAGATATTATCAATCTATGATTATTTACAGGCTTAAGGAATTATGGATGGGTATCTTCAGGAAAGGTAGTAAATTTCCATTTTCCATTGTTTTCCCTTCACATACAGCTGTCTGTGACTTTATGCAATAATCTATGTGTTCAAAGATCAGTCATTTTCTTTTCAAAGATTCAAATATGTTTCTAAAAGTTTAAGTTAATATTAATCAAGTGTCATAGTTTGTTATTATAAACTTTTAAACTGAAAACTACATATTTAAAATCCAGTTCTGGGACTTTGTTGTAACAAAATATTCAAGTACAAAAAGAGTTCAAGTAGATTCATTGTATGGATAACTCCTTTAAGACATAAATTGTGGGTATGAATGGGGAAAACTCTTCATTCGTTCGTTCCTTCGTTCCTTCGTTCGTTCGTTCCTTCCTCCCTTCCTTTCTGATATGCCACATGTCGCACTCACTTGAGTGATTCTAGTAGTATTCTGAACGCATAAATATAAAAATATTAAAAACATTAACTTGACCATGCCGTTATGTTCGGGTCTGTGAGACCCGAAATCAAAGTTTGAGACCCTGTAAAAAATTTTTCCTGTATATCTGAAACTTGAAATTTCATGACTTTGCATCATTTCAGGGGTTGTCTCTGAGAATTTTTTTTTTTTTGGGGGGGGGGGGGGGCGTGGTCTTGCTGGAAAAAAAAGTCCCTAAAGTTTTGTTCCCGGGTCACCCTGGTTAAATGAAGTCTGAATGTCAACATTGAGAAAGAAATACTTGTTGGCGCACCTTCTTCACAAAAGGGGAAAAAAATAAAGGAATTATTTTAAAAGAAGGGCATAGCTGACATCTCTGTTTTAAAGACAATGCTTTTGAGACATACCTACACTACTGAGAATTTGAGTAGAAAGGAGATCTCTTTGGTGCCAAGAACTAACCATCTCATTTTTTTTCTTTTATCAAGTTCTTTGTTACAAAAGCATGCTTTTTTTAAATCAAGAAGATGTACAGGTTTATCTTTTATTGCTTCCTCTACAGATCTATAATGAAGCGAGGACTGGAATATAAATGCATTCAAGAAAAGGATTTTTCTGTTTCTATTTCTTTTAAATGAAAGATTTGCCCTTCAAACCTGATGTTAAATATGCTTATAATAAATAGAAGGCTGCCTTCTTTGGCATACATTGAATGCATTGAATCCACTTCCCCTCCCTCTGTTTGTGTTCCAGGGGACTTAGATGGACCTGCAGCCAACACTATTGTTTTTCAATCCCTGCTGTATTATAAAAAGCTTTTGTTGATCCTTGCAGTGCAGTGCAGTTTGTCGTTTTTTTGAGCTCTCCAGCAACAATAGCCTCTCATCATGATTACAGAGCCTCCTGCTGAAAGATGGCCTAATCCCAATGCTCCATCAATTCAGTAATCTGTTCAATCAGGACTTGATAGATTTGACAGGCCATCTGTAGCCAAGTGAGGCAGACTCATGACCGGTCAACAAACCGAATGGCTTGGCTTTTCCAGCTATGCTGGCTTTAATACAGACTTCAGCATCCAAGATACCAACTGGTAGAATAAAATCTGCAGAAAATTATCCTGAGTGAATAAATACATACACACACATACAGTACAGATGGGGTGGGATGCATCCTGCTTAAAATTCAAATTCCTGGTACAAAGCGCATACTGTATTTTGAAAAGAAAATGATAGTGTAATTGCATTGAATGGGATGGCGGGGAGATGAAAATGCTATTTTTCAATAGTTTGTATTTTAATGGAAGCAAGATTAAAAAAACCCTTTGAAATATTCTGGCAGTTATCATTCTTTCACTTATTGCCAAATTGTCCCCGATTCCTCTATTTCTGTTTCATGCCAGAGAAGATCAGAAGAATGTACTGAAACAAAGATCTCTGGCTTTGTAAAATCTATGTTGACCGAAAAAGCTCCTTTCCATTCCTGTCTGAATACCCATTATTAATTCAGAACCTTCTGCATGTTGGGCATATACTCAGTTAATGAGGTTCAGGTCTTTCTTTGCTCCATAGCCCTGACCCTTTACCTCATAATATGCCCTGCTGCTTCTCCACAGTCCTCTGTCTCCTTCAGAATTGATTCTGCTCCGTAACTTTGCATCTTCAACTCTTTTACAAATAGTGAGATGTTGAAAAATTATGTACAGTATTCTCTCTCTCTCTCTCTTTCACACACACACACACACACTCACTCATACACAGAGAGAGAGAGTTTTCATTCAGTCTGAGGATTTGAATTTGCTTTTCAAATTTATTTCAAAGAAGAAAAATACAACACATTATTGTTCCTGGGGCATGGTATTGTTTCATTGATTTAAGCACTGGCAAAGGGTATACTGTATGTCAGGGGTCCCCAAACTTTTTACACAGGGGGGCAGTTCACTGTCCCTCAGACTGCTGGAGGGCCGGACTATATAAAAAAACTATGAACAAATCCCTATGCACACTGCACATACCTTATTTTAAAGTAAAAAACAAAATGGGAATGTACTATTTAAAGGGGGGAAAGAAGTCTGAAATTCATATAAGTTTATGTTTTGTTTTTAATTTTCTTTTGTTAACATCTTGGCTTATAGAAAATGTATAAAGAAAGAAGGAAGCACTTTGGCATAATGGTTAATAAGTTAGAAATATAATTGGTGTACTTTTTGAAGGAACATTAAGGAGGGAATTTAATTAAAAGAAAATGAATGTAACTGGATGACAAAATTAGAAAAAAAACTTTTGCAACTTTTTTGATGATTGATATTAGTTACTAACAAAATACAGCATTATATTCATAGAAAATTAGATGGAAAACTGTTGTGTCACTCACCTGTGGGCCGGATAAATGGCCTCAGCGGGCCGCATGCAGCCCGCGGGCCGTAGTTTGGGGACCACTGCTGTATGTGAACATCTTATTTTTTACTGAACCCTGAGATCTGCAGCTTCTCAGCTGCTTCTCAGGTACTTCACACATAAGTTGAATCCAAAGGGAAGGTATTATAAAGGATTCTCTGTGAGGCACTTTCAGACTGGGAAATGTGGGCAACCAAGAAAGCCTCCGAGTAAAGGAAAGATGCATAAAAACAAGTCACTTCAACACCACTGTTTAGTCCAACAATGAAATAAACTCAAAACATCCAGCAAGAGAAAAATCAATTGAAATTCTCAGCAGAAATCTCTTTTGCAGGGGAAGACTAGGGGATAGGCAGGTTTCAAGGTAACATTCAAATGTCTAATTCAATGAAGTTTTATTTTTGGCTAGGAGAAATGCACGAAATTACCTGTGGAGCCGGGGGATACTGCCGGCAGCTCTTCGGAGCTCTGCACTTCCGGGTTCCTTTGGAACGTAGAAGTTCGGCTTCTGGCAGCGTGCCAGGAAAGCGGGCTGCCTGCTGGTCCGAGGGAGGTCCGAGATCGCCCTATTTAAGGGCGATCTGGATAGGACCTCCCCCTTGCTGGGTGAACTTCAAGCGAACACCCGCCCACCCTCCGCTATTATCAGTGTGTCCTGAGGAGGTCGCCTCGGGGCCGAATAGGAATTTTTTGCAGCCTACCCTTTAGAGGCGGTCATTTTTTCACCTATTCCACACTGGCGGTGCGGACTGGATTGGTTAGGGGGTGCGGCGCACTTAGATATCTGTATAGGCCTCCCTTTGGTCATTGGGGTTTGGCAGGTTAGGGGTGGAAATGGGCAATTAGAAGTGACTGCGCGTGCTCCTTTGGGCATCCTTAAAGGGTGATGGACCGCCTCTCTCCAGGAACTAGAGGTTGGAACAACTTCGGGGATTGGAGAGGGGATGTCCATGGGAATCACCAGATCCAATTTCCCACGGGGATTGGAGGGTTAACTCCTCCCACACGATGAAGGGGTGTGGCTTGGACCCAGGTGAAGGTGGTACCTTCACCTGGTTCAGCAAGGAGTTTTTGCCCAATGTTGCCAAGGAATTTTCTGGTAGGAATTTCTGCCCCATTAGTTTTGGTCTCTTCAGGTCCTTAGTTTGTTTTGATTTAAATATTTAAATTGATGTATGCAAATTTATTTAAATTTATTTAAATTTATGCTAATTTAATAAAATGACCCTTATTTAATCCACAATATGTCTCAGCGTCTTTACTCCGCTTCCATGGGTAATCACTACTTCTAAGCCATGGGTACTACCTTGACTGTAATACATGACCACCAAACATAAATCTTTTGCCCATGATGATTTAATGCAGCATTGAAACTCATCAGACAGATCTATACTTTTCAATCAAGACAATGAAATTACTTAGTTAAAGTATATACTCTTATTTAATGGCTATCAAATTGAATGAATTAATGGGAAAAGGATTGCACTGAATTGGGATAAAGTCAGATAAAGAAGGAATGCATGGACTAAAAAAAATTAATCACTGCACTAATGTTAATAGATTGGGGTGAGACTGGATGGGATAAGGCAGGGGAGAAGAGAGGATTCCAATTAATATGGTATATTCACTTTAAAAAAATGAAATCTCACTCTTTAAAAAGAAGCCTTCAAAAGTAATACATGGTGAAACCTTGGCTACTTGTAGATTTCTACCATATGTTTATGTAGAAAAATAGAAACATTAATTCCTGTCACTCATACAATGGAGTACACATTTGTATCTTGGCAACCAATTTAGATCCAGTGGTCAGGACACTTAAGTTACAAAAGGATTTCCTATTCTTTCACAGGTAAGGGCATGGTTTTCATTTTTGTTTTAAGAGACAATTATAGGAGAAAGGATTAACGATTTCTTAATGGGTTTGATAATCACAGGCTTTCTTGAACTAGATTACCAAAGTCTCTCTAATACTTTTGGAAAATAGTTTTAAGATAAATCATTCCACTTCTTGCCTTCTTGTCAGTTTTCCATTCAAATGACATGCCATCATTTTTTGTTTAACTTAGCTGACTGTTATAATATAAATTTTAGCTTAGAAGTAAAATATACACAAATAAAATCTAAATATATGGTTAGAATTCCAAGAAAAGAGTCACAATAATAATGAAATAATATTGAAACTGCTAAAAAAAAAAGAGAACTAAAATGTTTTCACTGAATGCTGTAATGCGAGAGACCATGTTTCATTGTTGTATAGTGGTGACATTGCTTTGTTTAAGAAGAAAACTTTAAATGTGATCAGAACAGCTTTTAGCAAACAAGCATTTAAGATAAAGAACAGTAGCATTCTTGAAGTACATTTTCCTCCTTAGTTCTTTACTTCTAAGCTTTTCCTTTCAAATCCCTTGTAACATAAACACATCAAACCATAACCCCATGTCTTTCTTGGGTCACTTCTTAGCCGGCAGCTGTTTTGAGTATGTTCTTTGGCTGAGTTCAGCTTTTGCAATCTAATCACATCTGAGTACCACTGAATTCCCTATTGATCGCTAATAGTATGTTAGAACGGAATGTGAAAAAGAGTCAAAGGGTTGACTGTCTTTAATAAGCATAAAAGACATCATCCCCTTCTCTAATTTAAAATTCAAGAATGCCATCACATGAATAGATATAGAGTCAGGCAAACCACAGCAGGTCTAGCTTGTTAAATGTAAAGAGGACTCTAAAACAGGGCTTCTGGATCTGTCATATATCTGTAATAACATGTTTGGAGAGAAGACATTTTAATGAAGGGGCATTTCCTTGTTACCAGGAAACAGCAAGAAGGGGAGGGAGAACCCCCTCTCTCTTTCTTTTTCTGGCAGTGTAAGCTCCACAAATGCATCCACAAGCATTCTAAGTACAGGGTGGGATGAAAATAGTTATCGTCTAATTAATTTTACAAGACTGTTGCAATAATTCAACTCCGGATTGCCGACACTGTTCAGCTATTCCTTGTTTCTCGTGAGAGATCTTTATCAATTATAGAGTTGTTTCAAACTGGATATCAAGTATTCTATTTATTTCTCTTCTCACATTTGTTTTCTGATGGCTGCATATATAAACATTATCCTTTGAAAAACCTCTGAATTGCCAGTTCTGAAAATAAAAGAAACTGCACCAAGATTGGCAACCTTTTCAGGACCTGGATTGCATCAATGTGGTCTTGTGTAATTGTTCAGCTATGTCAGCTTATCATAGTCCAGTATAATAACTTAAGCCTGCCAAAGTCTAGCTGGGATCAAGAGATGTGTTCCTCTCTCAGAAATGTACCCAGATGGGTTTCTGGACTTGTATCAGCCATGACACCAGATAAAAGGTGGTGGAATGGCACTCCTTGTCCAGGAGGCAATGCTCCCGAAGTTGTCAGATGTGAGTCTCTCCTTTTGCGATTGGACTCAGAGGTACAGGTTGGCTTGCTGTTAACATACCTGCCTGCCAGCTGTGTTACAACAACCCTGCCTGCACTGCTCAAGGCAGTAGCCGGCTGGCTGTGAAGTTCCCCAGGTTTATGGTCCTGGGGGACTTCAGCCTGGCTTCCATGGCAACCATGGACCTGACCCAAGTAATTCAGGGTCTGACTCATGGGGGGGACATACACTCGACTTGGTGGTTCAGGACAGTGGAAAACTGATCTGGTTTTAAGGGGTATATTCATCATACCCATGTCATGGTTAGATCACTCCCCACTGGGGCTGGATCTTGATGGGCCAATCCTCCACTGCAGGGAGGCGTTACTGATTAGGGGGTTCTGCCCCAGGCACCTAATGGACCTAGACAGATTTCAGGGGGAGCTTGGGGAAATTCCAGACTTGTTTGTCTATAGTCTGTCCGAGTCCCTGGTGATGGCATGGAATAAGGTTACATTGGGGCTCTGGACCAGATTGTGCCTTTGCAGCCTCTCTGAGGCAGTAGACCCCAGAGATCTCCTTGGTTTACTGAGGAACTCTGGGGGATGAAATGCCAAAAGAAATGCCTAGAGTGACAATGGAAGTTCAGTAACTCTGAGTCAGACTGAACACAGGTAAGAGCTTTTATTAAGACTTACCTGCTGGTGATAGAAGCAGCAAAGTCTGTGTACCTTACCACCCTTATTGAATCTACAGATTGTCACCCAGCTGCCCTGTTTAGGATGGCTCATTCACTCCTGAATAGGGAGGGAGTGGTAGAGCCCTTCCAGGGTGGAGCTGAGGAATATTTTCAGTTTTTTGTAGATAAAGTCACTCAAATTCAGAATGATCTGGATTCCAATTGGGCAATTCAAACTGACGTGACAGGGTCAGGTCTTAGTCTTGTTATTTGAGATGAATTTGACTTGGTAACTCTTGATGAAGTGGACAAGGCTGTGGGAGCTGTAAGTTCCTCCACCTGTGCCCCTCCTGGTTTGTTTCAGCCAGCCAGGAGGTGACACATGGCTGGATCCAGGTGTTGATCAACACTTCCTTGATTGAGGGGTCATTTACACAGCCACTGAAGGAAGCAGTTGTATGACCTCTCCTCAAGAAACCATCCCTGGATCCAGCTGAATTGAAGAAATTTAGGTCAGTCTCCAATGTGCCCTTTCTGTGTAAAATTATTGAGAAGGTGATGGCACTCCAGCTCTGATAGTCCTTGGATGAAGCCAATTATCTTGACTCCTTTCAGTCTGGTTTCAGGACTGGTCACAGCACAGAAACCACTTTGGTCACACTGATGGATGATCTCTGGTGGGATAGGGGTCATTCATCTATCCTGGTGCTTCTTGACCTCTCAGTGGCCTTCAATACCATTGACCGTGGTATCCTTCTGTGATGGCTGGAGGGATTGCGGCCATACTTGGACCAGGAGGCTTTGCATACAGTCACTGAGGCTCTCATCACCTCCCATCTAGACTAACAGAGGCACCGTTTTATAGTCGTTCTCCTCCTACCTATCCAGTCGGTCGCAGTTGGTGTTAGTGGGGGGGCAGAGGTCCACCCCTCAGTCCCTACTTTGTGGAGTGCTGCAGGGATCTGTCCTCTACTATTTAACATTTACATGAAGCCACTGGGTGAGATCATCCAATGGGGGGAGGTATCACCAGTATGCTGATTATACCCAGTTATACATCTCCCCCCCCATGCAAATTCAGTGAAGCAGTTGATGTGATGTGCCAGTGTCTAGAAACTGTAAGGGTCTGGATGGGAGCCAACTGGCTCAAGCTCAGCCCAGACAAGACTGAGTGGCTCTGGGCATTTCATCCAAAGGACCATCCCATCTGTCTGTCCATTGTTCTGGGGAAGGGGAAACTTTGACCCCCTCAGACAAGGTCTGCAACCTGGTTGTCCTCCTGGATACACAGCTGAGCCTTGATTATCATTTCTTGGCTGTGGTCAGGGGGATCTTTGCCCAGGTCCTCCTGGTATATCAGTTGCGGCCATACTTGGACCAGGAGGCTTTGAACACAGTCACTGAGGCCCTCATCACCTCCCATCTAGACTAATGCAATGTGGTTTACATGGGGCTACCCTTGAAGAGTGTTCAGAGATTGCAGATAGTCCAGAATGCAGCCACATGAGGTGTACCTCTGTACACCCATATAACACCAACACTCCGTGTGCTGCACTGGCTACCGATTAGTCTCTTGTCACAATTCAAGGTGTTGGTTATCAGCTCGATGGCTTAGTACCAAACTATTTATGGGACCATTTCCTGCCGGTTAACTCCCAGAGACCAATGAGATTGCACAGAGTTGGCCTTCTCCTGTTGACTAAGCAATGCAGATTGGTGGGATTGTGAGAGTGGGCCTTCTCTGCCATGGCTCTATGGAACCAACTCCCCCTCCAATGTCTATATTGCTCCCACCCTACTGGCCTTCCGAGAGGCTGCAAAGACCTGGTTTTGCCAGCAGGCCTGGGGGCCATGAATTTTTACATCTGTCAAGGCCAAATTGTGTTGAGTGGCATGCATGTGTGTTGATTGGATTGTTTATGCTGTGGGTTTTATAATTGGCGTTTTATTGTTTTAATATTTTATATTTGACTTCTTTTATTATTGTAGTTTGTATTTTTTATATTGTTATAGCCGCCCTGAGTCCCATTGGGATTGGGTGGCATAGAAGTCAAATAAATAAATAATAAATAAATAAGTCACATTTTTCCTGCTTTGTTTGAAATGTGTTAGGTTTATATGTCACTTTTCTTCCACAGGCTCAAGATAGCAACCATAGAATCACTTTTCTAATTTTGTCTCCTCAAAAACAATCCACTGTATGAGTTGAGCTGAGAAAACTCAAGTCAATAGTGACTTTTCATGGCTGAGGACATATTTGAAGCAGGGTCTCCTTAGTTATAGTCCAACAAAAAGTGTCCTCTCATATAAGTCTGTATAGTTGTACAGCTGTTGCCTTTGTTTCTTGACTGGCATAAGGATTATTATATTTATATGTTTGGGCTCTGGAGATGATGAGTCAAATCAAATTCCTTTCTATTTTCATAGAGATGGGCAGAAGTCTTAGCAGAAAGGGTAAGAATTTTGCAGCTAGGGATTTCAGAATGCCCGGCCAGTGACTTCACTCCCCGGCCCGGATTTGCTGCAGGGCCAGGGATACACGGCTCTTCGGCGCAGCCACCATTTTAGAAGCTGGCCATTTTGGTTAGCATCGGCTATGGCCGATGACATCGTCGGGGGCAGAGCCTGCCAGCCCTATAAAAGGGGCTGCGCAGGCTTTGGGCCTCCTTTTCGCCCAGATGACGAGGAGCAGCGAAACCCACCCGCCCTCCCTATCTTTCAGTGTACCACTGTGGGTCACCCTTAGGGGGGCCGAATAGGAATTTTTGGCGGTTTCGGTATTTTCTGCGACCGTTTTTTCACCTATTCACACTGTGGTGATGGATAGGTGGTTAGGGGGTGCTTCGTCCCCCTTTTAGGCTAATTGGCTTACCTTTGGTCATTTGGGTAGGCAGGTTAGGGGCGGAAAACTGGGTGGTGTTTAGCAACTGCGTGTTCTCCATTGGGCATCTTTGGGGATGATTGACAGGTTCTCTCCAAAGGCTCATGGTGACTAGCCGGTCTGAGCAATTGGGGGGAACCTGTCTTTGGGTCCCGCCCATTTCTTTCCCCTTGTAGGGGTTAGACAGCGAGACCTCCCACCTGCAGGTGCATGGCAGAGATCCAGGTGAGGGCGGGGCCCTTCACCTGGATCAGCATGGAGCTACGCCCATAAGTTGCCCCGGAAGTTTTTCTGATGTCATTTTCCGCCCCGGAAGTAATTGTTTGACCCTGCGGGTCCTTGTTAGGGTTTTAGTTAAATTTATGCAAATTTAATTAATAAAAATGACCCATTTTAAATCCAGCTCTTGTGTCCATGTCGTTACTCCGCCTCTGCTGCAAGATCCAGCCGGGCCTAGCAACAGCTTTTCATAAGTATCTTTTTTTACTGGGAATCCTTGGAAGAAGAGAACTGCCTGTGGTGTTTTCAATTATGCCCTTCCCCAGTTTAAAACTACCTAGCAGAGCCATTTTGATCCCAAGCAGATGGTCAGTTTAATGCCTTACAAAATTTGCCATACACTGTCTTGAAAGAAGCTTTTCTGTTATTACTGAAAGCTTCCTGACTATTTCCTTTATCAGTCTGAAAGAGCCCTCATGAGAAATCACTCTGGAGATCTGTCTAAAGAATGGAAAAGAGGAAAGCTGCAGCTCTCTGGAAATAAACCATTAAACAAAATATAAAATCAAGACCTCCACACCTTTCACTATGCTCTCTGTGGAACTTCGGAAGTACGAACATCCTCTAATTCCACCCAAGTAATCCTGAGTGGAAATTTCAATATAAAATTCAATTTCGGCAAATAGAATTAGAACTGGTGGACAAAGAGACAGAATATTTTTTAAGTGCTCTGTATGGAGAACGAGGGCTTCCCGTAACTGAGGTGAGACAGGATTTAAACAAGAAGCCTTTATTGGCTTGAAAAGCTAACAGTAACAGCAAGGCTAACAAGGGAAACTTGGTACTGGCAACAATGAATCTTCATGTTTGACAGCTCTTTTATAGCTGGCTGTCAGCATCCAATGACGGGGCTCCATATCTCCCACTGAAGGAAATCCTGGTCTCTGCCAATCAGAGACGCTCCTGCAGCTAGCGAGCATCTGAAGAATCGTAGCACCCCTCCCCTTCTGGATGGTACATGCGTAGTCATCTAAGTATGCTGAGTGCCTGAGCACCTAGTTATTGCTAGCCATCCTTAAAAGGACAGGCTGTGATGGATATTTGTCTTAATGACTAGACAGCTACCTGTTGCCTCATCATCCCACTTTCATCGCCAGTGCTCTGTATGGAGAATGAAGGCTTCCAGAAACTGAGTTGAGACAGGATTTAAACAAGAACTCTTTATTGATTTGAACAGCTAACAGTAACAACAAGACTAACAAAGCAAACTCTGTACCGGCAACAACACTTCGGACAGCACTTTTATAGCTGTCTGTCAGATGCTGCAACCAAAGACAAGGCTCTAAATCTCCCACCGAGGAAAACCCCAGGTACTATTGTTGTGCACCTGTAGGGAGCTCCATTTTTATGAAGGCCCCATGAATTATCTCAATTATTAGTTTTTGTTGCTTTTTATCTCTTTTAAAAATTATGAAATTATTTTTGTAAAAACTGACACTTTTTTGCTAAATCCAAGGTAGGAAAGGTATTCAAGTCATTGTTTTATTTCTGTAAGGCTTCTTTAATTATTAAGACATCAGTTGGTTTCAATTGTAAATCCAATGTAACATCATTTTACATTTAATTTTTGTAGTCTGACATTTTTAAATCGGTATTCAAATTTATATTCAAATCATCCCAGTCTTCATTTTATCTAATAAATTTTGCTCCTTTTTCATAGCATATATTTTTATAATAGCAGACATTCTTAAGAGTAATTTGTGAGTGCATTGTTCCAAAATATCTTTGAATTCTTTCACAGTTAAGTAATATTGATGGATGTCTTCTCTTTCAATTATATTTTAGTTCTCGCTAGTTCGCTCCAGTTAATCTTCAAAGTCCTCTTTTAATATTTTTTTCTAATCACCAAAACAAGACAAAACCCATGGGAAGATTTCTTACAGTTAGTTTCAAAAATCTATATATTTTTGTAAACATTCAAACAACAATATTAATTACAGATATTCTTGTAATTAATTTTGGAAATGTATTTCAAGTTCATTTGGCCTATTATTACAACTTTCAAAAATCAATCTTCTAGTCACCCTTTTGCTATTTATTTAGCAATAATTTTGAAAGTCCTTAAGGTTACTGTACATGAAACTTCTTTCATCAATGATAGAAGGAAACTCATCTGGTGGGATCTAGGACAACCTGCTGTGGCCAACTTGCTGCAGGACAACTCACCATGGGCATAGTTCCCTGTAAGCTGCGCAGTGCGCTATAGCGCAGAGGTTTCTACTCGTCGGCCCGGGAATTTCAAATTTAGCGCGGAGGACCGACCTCCGTGCTGGAATTTGAAATCAGAACGGTTGCTGCTTACAACATAGGGCAGCAACAGTTCCTTAAGCAAAGGCGGGAAACAAAGTGCAAAGTGGCCAATCACAGCAGGCCCGCTTTCTTCCCCGCCCCTTAAATCCTGGATTTTCTCCTCCCCGCCCTCCGGCAGCCAAACGGTTGTTTAGCTGATGTCGGGTAAGGTAAGAAAATCGGGCCTCTAAGCCTCGGTGAGGTGGGGGTTGCCGCCGGACTGCCGAGACAGGTGAGGCAGGGCTGGTGGCGCAGCCCACCGCTAGGCCTCTAAGCCTGTGTGTGTGTGTGTGTGTGTGGGTTGCTGCCGACCGGGTGCCTTGTCATTGTGCGTGTGTAGGGTTGCCACTGACTGCCGAGAGTGACACAGCAAAGTAAGAGGTCTGGTGGCGCAAGGCCTCTAAGGCTCGGTGTGTGTGGGTGGGTGGGTTGGTTGCCGCCGACCGGGTGCCTCGTCGGTGTGCGTGTGTGGGGTTGCCGCCACCCGCCGACTGCCAAAAGTGACGCAGCAAAGTAAGAGGGCAGGTGGCGCAGCCCACCGCTAGGCCTCTAAGCCTCGGTGTGTGTGTGGAGGGGGGAGGTTGCCGCCGACCGGGTGCCTCGGTGTGTGTGTGTGTGGGTGTTCTAGGCCTCTAAGCCTGGGGGGTGCCGACGACCGGGCGTGTTACCTTTCCGCGGGGCCCTCTTACTTGCGCCTTCCGACTTTTCCGGCAGCTGCAGCGCTCCGCCTGGCTGGAGTTTCCCTTGCGGGGGCCGCGTATGAGCTTTGGGGCCCGGAGGGAGGAAGGGTGGATGGCCGGCAGCAGCGGCACTGGGAGTAGCTGCCTCACAGCTGACCACCTTGTCGCTGCCCCACAGCTAGTCACAGTGCCGCTGCTGCCGCCGGCCACCCTTCCTCCCTCCGGGCCCCAAAGCTCATACGCGCCCGCCGCAAGGGAAGCTCCAGCCTGGCGGAGCTTACCGCAAAATAAGAAGAAAAGATCCCGCGGAAAGGCGTGGGGGGGAGGCGCGCCTCACAGCTGATCTTTTCTTCTTGTTTTGCGCTGCAGTCCGCCCGGCTGAAAACAAAACAGCTCCAAAAGTCGGCCGGGCTCCCGGGAGGCGGTGCGCGACTGTTTCCTCTTCGCTGCAGAGCCGCACGGAGGCGAAGACATGGTGCCCGGCCACGCTCTGCCTCCCGGGAGCCCAGCCAATTTTTGGAGCCGTTTTGTTTTCAGCTGGGCTCCCGGGAGGCGGAGCGTGGCCGGGCACCGTATCTTCGCCTCCGCGCGCTGCCTCCGCCCGGCCGAAAACAAAACGGCTCCAAAAGTCGGCCGGGCTCCCGGGAGGCAGTGCGCGACTGTTTCCTCTTCGCTGCAGAGCCGCCGGGCAGAGGCGAAGACAACGGTGCCCTCCACTCTCTCTCCATCTCTCTCTCTCTTTCTCTCTTTTTTTCTCTCTGTTGCCGGCGTGGTGAACGAGAGAGAAAGAGAGAGAGAGAGAAAGGAGGGGAGAGAGAATGAGAAAGAAAGCGAGAAAGTAAGCAAGAGAGAAAGACAGGGAAAGAAAGCAAGAGAGAGAGAAAGAGAGGGGGGAAGAAGGGGGAGGGAAAGACATGGAGGGAAGGAGGGAGAGAGAAAGAACAAAAAAGAGAGGGAGGAAGGAAGAGAGAAAGGAAGAGGGATGGAGAGAGAGGGAATGAAAGATGAAGGAAGGGAGAGAGAAAGGGGGAGGAAGAGATAGAAAGGAGGGAGAAGGGGGTAGTTAGGGAGAGGGAAAAGGAAGGGCTTGGAGAAAGGCAGGGGGAAAGAAAGATAGAAAGGAAAGAGGGAGGGAGTGATAGAAAGGAAAAAGGGAGGGAGGAAAGAGGGAGGGAGAGATAGAAAGGAAAAGGGGAGGGAGGAAAGAGGGAGGGAGAGATAGAAAGGAAAGAGGGAGGGAGAGATAGAAAGGAAAGAGGGAGGGAAAGATAGAAAGAAAAGAGGGAGGGAGAGATAGAAAGGAAAGTGGGAGGGAGGAAAGAGGGAGGAAGACATAGAAAGGATAGAATTATGGATGCAAGAACTTGCTCATGTGTGATAGCGCACGCCCACACTTACTTACTTACTTACTTTATTTATTTATTTATTTATACTTATATGCCGCCCAGTGCCAAAAGGACTGCCGCTCAGACACTATACTTTTCCGCTCACCCTGAAAAAAAATTAGAGGGAACACTGACCATGGGACAAGAGTTATATGATATCGAAGAAGTGTGGTGCAATAGAATCATTAAAGTAAGGAGTAACAAAATGAAATGTAAATAACAAAAAATAAAATATTTAAAAAATATTTAAATAAATTGAACTGTTGGATTGTCTTGTGGCATGTTGGCTGTAGCAAATCGTTCCACAGAAAGTTGGCTGTGGCAAATTGTCCCATTCAACACTTGGTGAGTTTCAGAACTTGCCTTTCTGAAAGTTGTTAACATCCAAAAACCATTAACAAGCAATTTTCTAAGGAAGTTAAGGAAGTAAGCATGTAAACCTGGTGTACATTTGAAGACACTGACAAGATACAGCTGCAGCTTAGACAAGATGAGGTTCTCCCAGATCCAGACCTTTAATATCCATCAGAGACTACTGTTTTATAGTGTCCTTGCAAGGAGTTCCTATATGGAGTGTTGCTGGTCTTTGTCTTCATCTTGAAGTGGAATTCTGAAGAACCAATCCATTCAAGAAGCTTCCCTTTCCACCATGGCTGTTCACTTTGTTCTCCATGGAGCTGTCTTCAGTTCATCATTGCTTCCCCATAAGTCCTATATCAGTGATGGTGGACCTTTTTTGGTTTGGATGCCAAAAGGGTGGGCCTACGTGAGATACTGTGCGTGTGCATGCCCACACTCATAAGGCAATTCCCTCTCCCTGTGCACAAACTCCTGCTGCTCCCCCATGCATGCTCACAACCAGTCATCGGCTCCTCCCCCCACATGGGGGGACACCATCCGGGTAGCAGAAATGGCTCATGAATGGCACAACTGACAGATTTCCAGTGAAAATCACTGGTTTTTTGTTTCTGCGCATGTGCAGAACCAAAAATACTGGTGAAAATAGTTGAAATCTCACTTGTGCTCATGAGATTTCATCAATTTTCACAATTTTTTGCTTCTGCGCATGTGTGGAAGCAAAAATATCAGTGAAAGTAGTTGAAATCTTGTGAGATTTGGCTTGCTGCACATGCACAGAAGCCAAATCTCACATGGGGCATGCACATGCATGTATCGGGAGCACGCACTCCTATGACAGCCACCGAGGACCAACTGAGTAGCGAGGTAAGTGGCTGCCCACCACTGCTCACAACCCCCGCACTTCTCCTCTGTGCATGTGCAGCATCCAGCTTTTCAGTAGGCCCATTGGGCCATTTTTCACCATCCCCAGGCTTCAGGAAAGCATCATGATGCCTGGGGACAGCAAAAAATGGCCCAACAGACAAACTGGAAGTGAACCCTGGGAATAGTGAAAAACAGCTGATTGGCCATTAGGCCAGTTTTCACTGTCCCCAGCCTTCAGCAGGTCCTAAAGCTTGGGGAGAACCGAAAGGAAGGCCAAAAATAATCTGGCTAGCACATGCTAGTGCTGGAGCTGACATAGGACAATTTCTTGTATGCCGTCAGATATAGCTTTGTGGGTCAGATATGGCTCTGTGGGTCACCTGTGGCATAGGTTCGCCATCATTTCATATATTCCAGCAGACGTTGTTGGTAAATCCACAGTAACTGAATTTAAACATGCCTGGGATAAACATATATCCATCCTAAGATAAAATACAAAAAATAGTATAAGGGCAGACTAGATGGATCATGAGGTTTCTATGTTTCTATCATTGGCCTATACTTTCTTTGACCAAATAGGTTCCTATATAATAATAAGTATATATTGAGAAGGTTTGCTGATTTATTTACGTCTGCTTTTAACAAAGGAAAATATGAAAGTAGCTTCAGTATGCACTGAAGATTAAAACTGGAGAAGTCCAGTTTTAAATTAGGATGGGAGCATTATCTCATTCTGTTTCCAGTTCAGCATCATCTTCATCTAATCAACTTTTGAAAGGACAACTTTAGTTCATTTTATGAGGGCAAATGAAATGTTCTTGCCACTTTTCAACAAACTTAATTGCTAAAACATTTTACTAAACACATCACTTTTTCAGTATCTAACACAAAAGTGGCATATAACAAAAATGGAAAATTGTACCATTAAAATGTCAACTCTGATGGATTTAAATGTCTGTATAAATAATGTATTACACACTCTTCTCTACTTCAAGAAAAAGTAATGGACACTAGAAAACTGGGGAGAAATGTCTTGGCTTAACATGGATTTATTTTGTTGCTTCTGTTTATTGTTATCAAAAGTTTCTTTCTTGGGAAGTTTTGGAGGAAAAAAGTGATAAAATATGGGAGTTATGATAGTCTGATCAGCAAGGCTGATAGACATGATTATACTTGTGCTGGGTGCATTTGAAGATGTGAAGATGTTGGGGACCAGTCATCTTGGTAACTGCTATCCATGCTTGCACTCAGATCTGGAATTAACTTCATGGCACATTATCAATCAAGGCTATGAATCACTAGGCCTGCATATAACAACAACTGTGATTCAGAACAGTATCATCACATTAAGAGACAGTGCTTCTATTTAGAAAGTTAAGCCACCCAGTCCTGATGCTTTGTATTAGTCAAGGTGAGCTCAAAATGACTTGAAATTGAGCCGGGGTAGCACAGCAGGTAGAGTGCTGTATTGCAGGCCACTGAAGCTGACTGTAGATCTGTAGGTCAGCAGTTCAAATCTCATCACCGGCTCAAGGTTGACTCAGCCCTCCATCTTTCTGAAGTGGGTAAAATGAGGACCCGGATTGTGGGGGCAATAGGCTGGCTCTGTTTTTTAAAAATGCTATTGCTAACATGTTGTAAACTGCCCTGAGTCTAAGGAGAAGGGCGGAAGGGTGGCATAAAAATCGAATGAATGAATGAATGGATGGATGGATGAATGAATGAATGAATAAATAAATGAATAAATAAATGAATAAATGAATAAATGAATAAATGAATAAATGAATAAATGAATAAATGAATAAATGAATAAATGAATAAATGAATAAATGAATAAATGAATAAACAAACAAACAAACAAATAAATAAATACCTTCAGTTTAACTGACAGAGCCTCGGAGCTGTCTGTGGAGGAAAGTTCATTTCTGCATCAGGGTTGAAGCTGTAAAACTGAACTTAGTGCTTGAATTGTGGGTTCTCCAAATCAAGGAAGTTCCTCATTAAATCACTACAGTGATCTAGAGTGAAGTGATTCTTGATGGAGACAATGATACGCCTTCAATGTGCCACTCAACCCTAAACATTATAAATATCACTGATTCCATACAACTTGAAGGATTTAGAACTTGGGTTGGATCTATGTTTGGGAAAGCAGTCCTGAGGCACCCTGTAAGTGGCCATAAGAGATCAATCTCACAACTGCCCAGTCTCCATAAGAGAATGAGATTGTGAATCTCCAACCCAGTTGGGATGCTGAGTGCTGAATTTTCTCTCTGACCTGTAAGGATGAAGTTGATGAATAATTGACACTTGATAAAGCAAAAAAAAAAAAAATCCTGCTACTTTGGGTGCCACTTTGAGTGTTACTTTAAATCTGGTCAAAGTGTGAAAGATGGATCCAGATTATAGAATATTTATCAGACTTTATGTCATGCTGTAACCATTCCCTCATTTAATTGTTGGATTTGGCACTGCTGGCAACTATTTCATAGGACTATAGGGCTTTTGAATGTCACATCTGATATTTATGTGCTATGCTTTGGCTAGGTTGCACTGCGGCTGGAAGGCTGTCAGCAAGAAATAAAGATAGCGAGGTTTTCATTTCATTTTGCAGACTCTCGCTGCAGATATTTAATTAGCAGGGAAAGGTTTCTTACTGTTACCTGAAAATAAAACAATTTACTAAACTAAACAGAGGACAATTATTTGCAGCAAATTCATTCCAGAAATTTTACATGGTTGTAGGATCATTTGAGCCACCCAGCTACAGTGACATTTATTAAGTAGCTCAAGGAATGTCAGAAGACATCAGCTTAGATTTTCTGAATGACTCAGCAAAATGCAAGCATCACCTGATATACAGCATCTCAATTTTCATTTTGTCAGATTGCAAAATGAAAAGAGAAACCACATTATTTATGAAGACCTTACCACAAAAACCAGTGATGAGTGACTGCCTAGGTAAAAACATCATTAACTATTTTAAATGAAATGTCACACTTAATATATCCTTGATGCTCTGCAGCTATTTAAAGCATATTTATAAAAAAAGAAATAAAATAATGTGATTTCTAGCCACCTCCCCAACTTTTGTAGTGGGTGGAAGTTGAATAGTTGTTTCCTGCATCATTCTTTATATTTTGACAGTTGGTTCAGATTTTGGATCATCCCTGGTTTAGAGCAGGATTACTCCTAACTTCCATTTGGTAATTTGGTACTCCCCCCCCCCCCTATTCCTCCTTTAATGGAATTTAATTTTCAGCAGTGGCTCATTTACAGTATGCCTTTCCTCACCTCACATATTGCTGCCTTCCCAATGCAGGTAAATGCATTTTTATTTGGCATATTAGACTGTGACAATCCAATTCTGAATTTTAATTGCCTGCAGCTTTTATATATTCATTTCCCCCCTTTTGCTACTTTATTCCTACACCTTTCAATAGCTCCCTCCTCTTTGAATTATGTTGTGATCCATCCAAAGGGCTGATTATACATAAATAACTTTTTGTGTTTTGCAAACTACCGTCTTCTATTATAGCTGAATCAAACATTTGATTTGTAAATTAGGAAAATATTGCAGCTTGTCATTCCAATTCGTTCTTATTTGGAAAAATTGCAGTTTGCTATCTGAAACAATTTTTTTTCCAGTTTACTGTTGAGAATATGGTAGCACCCCTACCTTAGCTTTTTCCAATGCTAGATGGATTTCTCTTATTCCCAGATATGAAATATAAAATCAGCAGATCCACAGTTATATTACCCAGCTGTCAGACCCGGCTGTATATGTGGCCCTACAGACCAGGTGTGTAAAAAAAAAGATTTTAGGTGCATGGAACATGGTTTTCCATTTGGTAGTTGATTATTAACAGGAATATGAACTTAACTGAGCTAAATGATGGATTATTTTTGTGATTTCATTAGAGCTAGGTTAAACTCACAATTTCTAATAAAAATATTATAATAAGCAAGATGTATTAGTTCTCTGTGTAATTGCTGAATAAGTGAGTATGTGTATTAAGGGTGACAGAGATAAATGAGATTACCTAGAGGTTGTTGTGTTTTTTTTCTTCCTTTCCTTTTTCTTGACAGCATTTCCCTGGAACATATGTTCAGTGCTCTCAGGGTTATTATAGACTACATGGCCTAATCAGGTTCAGAGATTCAAAAACAATGAATGGAACACGCTCTGGGATTTTGATGTTAACAGAGACATTTCAGTCATTTATTAGCCTGGCCAAATAATACTTTTTTCTCATTGTAATCTTAGGAAATAGCAATTTTGTAATCTGCCATTCAGAATTTGCAAAGTTAAATGTCTCTTAGCATTATAAGAGCAATGAGAAAGGTTTAGAATTCATTGAAATTATCTTATACTGATTAAATCAGCTACTACTAAAATTTAATTTGTAGATGTTTTCATTTTGATATAAAATATGATTTCTTACAATAAGTATCAATTGACATCTTCATGCACTGAAAATGACTTTGGAACCAAAACATTTGTTGCCAAATATCTTATGTCTTCGTTAAGATTAAATTAACGACTGCAGCTTTCAGATTTCAATGCAAATAGGAAAGTGCTGATCAAATTTAGCTGACTGCCACTCACAAAGGTCTTCTATTTTCTTAAAGCAGACTCCTGATACATAGAATATTACAAGAGATTTCTCCTGAATTTGCAGAACCTACCAGAGATTACTTTTAACATCGTTTTCTTAGATGTGCCAAAGGCACAGATAGAAATAATTTAACAGATATCTGAGCTTTATATGCTTCTTCAAAGAACCTTTTGTAAGAGAATCTGAATGGCAAGAACAATGTATGCATTTGATTCTTTTATATATATATATCACAGCAGTTCAAGAAAAGGTGCATAAATTACATTTTAAACATTTTTTTGCAGATATTTTATTTTATTCCACTTAAGTGTTGTACCGCATGATTGTTGACAAAGGTATCCTTTTCTTTTATCTATGCTGAGAGCATATGCACCAAGACAAATTCCTTGTGTGTCCAATCAAACTTGGTCAATAAAATTCTATTCTATTCTATTCTATTCTATTCTATTCTAGGCATTTTGAGCTTAGTTAAGATATTACATCTGTAGCAGGGCATATTTTTTGAATTGAAGAGTGGGTTTTTCAAATATGGTCAAAGTCGACTTCTTCCTTTCTGTACATAAAAAGAGGATAGAAGGAAAGGGGGAAAAGATACTCAGTCAAGACATTATACATTAAAGATTCTCTTATTCATGCATAATGCTAAGCCAAGAAATTTAAACTACTGGCTTGTTTAACATATTATAGTGTCCTGATTCATGCATATTACAGTGATCCCTCGTTTTTCGCGGGGGATGCATTCCAAGACTGCCCGTGAAAAATGAATTTCCGTGAAGTAGATATTTTTTCATATATTTAATGAATATTTATACTTTTAAAACCTACCCTTTGCATTAAACAGTCATTCTATAATGTTTCTCAGCTGGGACTACAAGTGATATCCTACCAGTTTCTTCAATAGAGTACAGTAGTAATGTAAAAGAATTTTATGAATTTTTAATGGATTTAAAATTTTCAATTGATTTAATGGATTTAAGCCCCTTTGAAAACCCGTGAAGTAGCGAATCCACAAAAGATGAACTGCAAAGTAGTGAGGGATTACTGTACAAGCATCAATGGATGATTTAATAATGTTGTGGCCCTCCAGACGTGGACCATGAGGAGGTTGGGGAAAAACTGGGGCCAGTTCTGGAGCCTGGAGAAGGCTCTGATGGGTGCTCAGTATCGGACACAGAGATAGAGCCAGGGCCATTCGGCGTTTCCCAGTCAGAGGGGCAGTTGCTTTTGGAGTCAGAGATGAATGAGAAAGAGGAACAACTGGAGCTTGTTCAAGATGCAGAGCAGATAGGAGAGATGAACAATGGAATAGAATAAGACGGCTAGGGTTGTCACATTTCTGGAAAGTTTGCTCCTTGTGTGTTCTGCCTTGCCAGAATTGATATTTGTCTATTTCTTTGTTTACACTGACTTAATTTGCAGCCTCCCAGCTGGGAGTACACAGCCTTGCATTTATCATAATGAGTTGATAAGGGCAGTTAACTTCTTGGAAGACTCTTGCAGGACTTTCTGTTGGTCACATTGAACTGTTGGTCACAATTAATTCCCAATGTGTAAATAAAGAGGGTTTTTTCTCTGTTTCCTCGAAGGCCTGGGTCAGAACAAATACATCATATTGGACCAAAATCTTACTGCATTGTGGATTAGTAAAATGGTGTATGGACTTCACCTTGTCCAGTTCAGGATGTGGAAAGAACAATTCACATTAGTGTAAATAAAGACATACTTTATAAAATTAACGGTATTTAATAATAAATGTATCACTCATTAACATTTACATTATTTTAAAATTAACTATCAGCATATCAATGTATAATTATGTAAGAGGGGAAAATAGTGTTGTTAGTCCATTCAAATGTTCTCAAAGCACTTGGGCAGAAAATGCACGACCGGCGGCTTAAAACCGGCATCCGAAATTGCCACGGAGCAGGGTGACGCTGCGGGCGGCTCTATAGAGCCCTGTACTTCCGGGTTGCTAAAAACCCAGAAGTTCGGCTTTTGGCAGCGCGCCAGGTTGGCGTGCCACCTGCTGGTCGCTGTGGGAGGTCCTGGATCACCCTATTTAAGGGTGATCCGAACAGGACCTCCTCCTTGCTTTGTACATTTTGAAGCGAACACTCGCCCACCCTCCGCTATTAACAGTGTGTCCTGAGGAGGTCGCCTCAGGGCCGAATAGGAATTTTTTGTGGCCTCCCCTTTAGAGGCGGCCGTTTTTTCGCCTATTCCATACTGATGGTGCGGACTGGATTGGTTAGGGGGTGCAACGCACTTAGATGTTAGATAGGCCTCCCTTTCGTCACTGGGGTTTGGCAGGTTTGGGGCAGAAATGGGCAATTAGAAGCGACTGCGCATGCTCCTTTGAGCATCCTTGAAAGGAACTAGAGGTTGGAACAACTTCGGGGATTGGAGAGAGGATGTCCATGGGAATCACCGGATCCAATTTCCCACGGGGATTGGAGGGTGAACTCCTCCCACACGATGTAGGGGCGTAGTTTGGATCCAGGTGAAGGTGGCTACCTTCACCTGGTTCAGCAAGGAGTTTTTGCCCAATGTTGCCAAGGAAGTTTATGGTAGGAATTTCCGCCCCGTTAGTTTTCGGTTCTGCAGGTCCTTAGTTATGTTGAATTTAAATATTTAAATTTATGTATTTAAAGTTACATTATTTAAATTTATGTTAATTTAATAAAATGACCATTATTTAATCCACAATATGTCTCAGCGTCTTTACTCCGCTTCTGGGGCAAATCTTCTTTTCCTATTTCCACTGAAATTCTCATGCTATAGTACAGTGGTGGTGAACCTTTTTTCCCTTGGGTGCTGAAAGAGTGTGTGTTTGAGCACTGCCCACACACATAATGCAATGCCCCTCCAGCACCCCATGCTCCTGCACATGTGTATGTGACTCACCACACATGCACGGGTGACCCCCCTATTTTAACCTCCCATCTGAAAACAGCAGTTGGAGAGGGGGAAAGCCTGCCATCCATAAACAGAGCTGGGAGGGAGAAACAGCCTCTTTCCCAAAATAGAGCTGGAAAGGTGGGGGGAAACCTCTTTCCCCAAATGGAAATGGGAAGAAGATAAAGCTTCTTTCCTCAAACAGAGCTGGAGGGGGAAGCCTCCCATCCTGAAACAGAGCTGGGAGAGGGGGTAAGCCTTATGTGCTCAAACAGCGCCTGGGTGGAATCTTCTGAGATCTGGGAAGGCACAGGCTGCAGAAAGTGAGGAGAAAGCATGAGCTTGTCTCACTTGAAAATCAGCTGGCCAGTGGGAGGCACTCAAACATGTGCAGTGGAGCTGAGCTGGTTAACAGTTCATGTGCCTGCAGAGAGGGCTCTGCATGCCACTTGTGGCACACATGCCATAGGTTCTCCATCATGACTATAGTCCAACTACAACAAAATACAGTAGTGTATGACTTTCTTCTGGTCTGCTGTCATCACAATATGATTTTCCTTAATATTGCTAAGGTTCTCCATATTTAGGATTTGTGATATATCTGAAGCAGGAATTCAGAAAAAATTATCTTCCCCACAAGTGAGAAAAACAGACCTGTACATTTAATCTTGCAGAGATAGAAGAGACAAACTTTTCAGTGGGTGAATACTTCATATTTATCAATTAATTCCTTTTTACCCAATATACTACTTGTTTGTACAATATTTAGGTAGGATTTATTGCTGTGGATTCAATTGGAGAACCTTCTTAAGGGTAGATACTTTTTGATCAAGTGTCTGGTAATCCTTCTGAAAACTGTTAGGACATTTAACTTTTGCTTGTTCAAAAGTTCATACTCGGATGTCAAAGGTTAGTTTTGTTTTTGCTTTCTAAAATAATTCACATAGCTATTTTAAATTATCAATTGTGAGCTACATATTACAATGAAGTCACATCATAACATCCTAATCTACTCTTCTCCATCTTCCATATTCCACTGTTTCCTTACTTTCCATGTCCATTTCTGCTCCTTTGTCCATTTCTTTTTTTACATGAAGAAAACAAAAACATTGGGATTTATCAAATTTATAAATATTGAGAATAGTGGTTTCGACACAGTTTCCTCAACTGTCCATATATCAATAGTGTTTCAGTAAACCAGGTTATACTGCTGCTAGAAGTTCCCAAGTTCATTCTAGCAGTTTGTCTGGTGGAGAGGAGAAGTGGAGAGGGGAGGAGTGGGTCCAGCCAGATGGACAAAACTGGAGAGGTCTCCTCAATCCATATTTGTTCCTAAGGGCTTAATTAGATGTCTTCTGCTGATAATATCAGTCTGTGCCAGGGAAATAATTATGTCAATTTGTGGATTCTGTAAACAATATAGTTATAGTTTCAATTTTGCAACATGACAGATAAGTGATTTTGTTGTTTTCCTTGCACACTATATCAAATCCTTCCATTATTATGCCTGGTATTGTTTCAATTTTTCTACAGAATATCAGTAATACTAAGGAAACTTAAGTTAGGCAATCCATAATTTTTTAATGAGCTGCTTCTTTTTCAGAAATAAGGTGAAGTGGCATTTGTTAGCAAAATTGCCCCTAGTCGTTACTATCAATTAATAATATTTGCATTAAAATTGCACTAGTCATACCACTAAATCATCAATGACATGTGCATATGCCTTTTTTGTTACATAGATCTTCTTGTGGCTGTTACTAAAAAAATGGCACTTCTTAAAAGTCCTATCTAAATATTGATTTAAAATCCTTAGTCTAACTGGGTGTGCTGCAATTATGTTGTTGAAAGAAAATAAATGATATTATTGCTAAGCAATTATTCATGCAAGAGTAAAGAGATTAGAATTGCAGATCAATTACTTGTTGGTTATGATTGGACATAGAAAAAGAGGCCATGTCATATAAATGATGCTATCTTCTTTCAAAAGCATTCTTCAGCAACCTCTCATGCCATGAACATTTGATTACAGCTATGAATACTACAGAGGCTAATCATACATCCAAAGTTGTGTTTATCTTTATAAAATAAAGGTCCATGTGGCAAATGTGTAGGGTGGATTTACATTGCAATATTCAGCTGACAATCATCTACCTTTAAGATATTTTATTAACCTTCCAGTAAGGTTGACTGGTTATTTAATGAGAAAACCTATGTTGCATCACTTTGATTATTTACTCAAAGCTAGGTCTTACTGGGTTAAATAGAGCTGATTCTCAACTCAACTCAAGGTAAAGTCTTGGTTCTATATATTCCAACTGATACTGGGTACCCTGCATTGTTAATTATATTCAAATATTTTTGATCCAGCTATGCTGAAGACTTCTTATAAAGGCAGCTAGATTGCAAACTTGATCACAAACTAAGAACAAGATATCTCATATGTGGGAAACTAGCATAACAAATACTAAGATCAAAAAAAGTTTTGCATGCATGATTAACAGTGATCACTTTGCTAAATTATGAACGCTGATACCAATTTTGACTTCAAGTGTAGTACCTGGTAATCTGTATACCTTTTCTATATATCTACCATATGTATTAGCAGCCTTCTCTGGATTCAAATAGGTTTCTCTCCTAAGCCTGAGTTTTAATTCTCGATGGCACGAGAATCTTTTTTTAAAAATCCATTTAGTGTCCAAGAAGAATAGCATGTTAGTCATAATAAGAATTATCCTATTTAACCATACCACAATACATACTAAAATGCACAAGTTGTTATAAATCAGAAAACAATAGATAAAAAGTACAAAAATGTTTGGGGTTGTTTTGTATAAACAAAATTAATTAATTAATTAAATGCATCACTAGACAAAGGGAAATATGAAGCTGACTTAAATCAAATCATATCAGAATAAATATACATTTGTTTGTTTGTTTGTTTATTTATTTAGTCAAACAAGTATAGTATTATAGTATGTATTAATGATTGGTACCTCCTTTGATTTGGTACTTGGATTTTTTAAAAAATGCTTTACTACAATCATAAAACAGATATCTTTCCAAAGTTTTCTGAAGGCACATGTATATTTTTTCCTCATTACTTCAACTGAGAATGTCTAAGTAGAAAGAAAAAAACAGAATATCAATAACTAAAATGTGAAATTCATGGAAATTTGAATGGTGAATCTTTTGTAACACTCTCAAATTTTTAAATATATACCATATTGAAAATATTGATGTTTTCTAAAAGTTTATAGAGTAAGTAAAACTAGTTTGGTATAATTTCTGTCTTCCCTATCCTCCTCTTCTAGGGATGCTGTAAATGTTATACCACGTATGCTTGGTATATATATTTTCTTATGTTGAGACAAAATGTTAACAGTGAGTGCAATATGATGAAGTAATCATGTAATTGCGGCATTAACTTAACAGAATGAAACTGTCATTTGACTCATTTTGCTAGTTAGTCTTGGTTGTAAGAATCAACCCTCGGGAAAGTAAACTAAATGTGTAGCAACTGGAAATAGCAAATATCTTAAATTATTTTTTTGGTTTATACATTTGTACTAGGCAAGAATAAATAGCATGAAGTTTCAAAGTTGATCTACATTTTTTCTATTTGCTGGGTTGAAAGCTCAGTCATTTAAATTTTATCATCTAAATATAGATAATTTGGCCAGCAAAATAATTTGTTTCATTTGACATACTTTTTCTTTTTTTAAAAAAATATTTATCTTGTGCAAAAATAAGAACATACCTCATTTTTTATCCAAGAAAGATAAAAAATGTTGTTTTTTGTCCTGGTAGAAAATATATGATTGCAGATTTTATAACTGAAGCAAACGGTGTATTTTTTTCTGCATTGACATTTTTTTTACAAAAGAAAAGGAACAGGCCATAGGTAAGCATTTTTATTAAGTTATTTGATGTTCTTTCAAAAAGAGTGCCAAATGGCGGCAGTATTAAATTATTATGACAGGCAAAGAATTGATCCTAACAACTTTTTCCCTGTTTAAGGACATTTCATGGGCCAAAAAAAAAAAAGTTGACTGCCAGAGATCAGCCTTTAGGGTTTTGAAAGGGACTCTGGAAAGGAGGGATTATTTCCTATAGAACCTAAGTATTTAAGATATCCCCATTTATATATTTTGAATTTAGATACCTACCAAAGAATAATTTCAGATGGTCAGAATAGAACTGTTACATTAAAATGGCTGACATGTACAGTGGAACCCCGACATAAGAGCTGCTCTACTTAAGAGCAACTCGAGATAAGAGCTGGGAGGGGAGAGATATTTTTGTTCTACTTACAAGCCCAAATTCGAGATACAAGCGCCAAGGAGCTGTCTCCTGAAGCCAAACGCTAACTTCCGCGTTCGGCTTCAGGAGACAGCTGCGAAGCGGCGCGTGTGTTTTAAAAGGTTGCAGCCGGCCTGGGGGGCTCGGGGGTGTGTGTGTGTGCTTGCAGCTTTCTTTCTTGCTCTTTTTCTTTCTCTCTTTTAACTTCCCTTCTATTTCTTCTTTTCTTTCTCCTTCCCACCTTCTTCCCTCCCTCCCTCCCTTCACTCATTCCTCTCTTACTCTCCCCTTTCATAAGTTTCCTTGCTTCCTTCCTCTGTTCCTGTCCCTTCCCCCTTTCTTTCTTTCTTTCTTTCTTTCTTTCTTTCTTTCTTTCTTGCTCTCTTTTACCTTCCCTTCCTCTATTTCTTCTTTTCTTTCTCCTTCCCACCTTCTTCCCTCCCTCCCTTCACTCATTCCTCTCTTACTCTCCCCTTTCATAAGTTTCCTTGCTTCCTTCCTCTGTTCCTGTCCCTTCCCCCTTTCTTTCTTTCTTTCTTTCTTTCTTTCTTTCTCTCTTTTACCTTCCATTCCTCTATTTCTTCTTTTCTTTCTCCTTCCCACCTTCTTCCCTTCCTCCCTCCCTTCACTCATTCCTCTCTTACTCTCCCCTTTCATAAGTTTCCTTGCTTCCTTCCTCTGTTCCTGTCCCTTCCCCCTTTCTTTCTTTCTTTCTTTCTTTCTTTCTTTCTTGCTTGCTTGCTTGCTTGCTTGCTTGCTCTTTTTCTTTCTCTCTTTTACCTTCCCTTCCTCTATTTCTTCTTTTCTTTCTCCTTCCCACCTTCTTCCCTCCCTCCCTCCCTTCACTCATTCCTCTCTTACTCTCCCCTTTCATAAGTTTCCTTGCTTCCTTCCTCTGTTCCTGTCCCTTCCCTCTTTCCTTCCTTCCTTCCCACCCTCCGTCCATTCATTCACCCATTCCTCTCTTGATCGCTTAAAGCCGGTCCCTGGTGCAAAAAGGGTTGGGGACCTCTGTCCTATAGGATTGGGTGGCAGAGAAGTTGAACATATGTAAATTTAAAAGTTTAAGAAAGTTTACAAGTTAAGTGAAAGAAACTTCATTATTCATTTATATGTACATGTACATTTCTTCATTAAAAACATGTCTTTCTGCATAATTTAGACTAACTTTGTGAGTTTTTTGAGGGCTGGAACCAATTAAAATTATTTACATTAATTCCTATGGGGAAAAGTCGTTCGAGATAAGAGCTGCTCGACTTAAGAGCCCAGGTCCGGAACGAATTAAACTCGTATCTCGAGGAACCACTGTATATGGAAAAGAAATTGATTATGAAATGGTAAATAAATAAACAGTGATGAGATTAAAGCAGAAAGACTTCTAAAAAACCTAAAAAAACCTTTTTCTGAGGTTTGTGATTTCTTTTACAGGAGTAGCAATGAAAAGATCTGAAGAGAATACATGCAAACTTCAACTCTCAGTTTATAGTGCTTTGAAATGAACTCCTTTGCGGTTTTAATTAACAGTTGCTTCTGAGTCCTTTTAAAATGCTATTTTTGTAGCAATAACGTTGTCGTTGCATATCAAGAATTAGTTCTGGGAAAATCTCTCAGAAAACATTCACTATCTTAGCTTTGAATTAACTTTGTCCAATGTGAGTTACATCATCACATTTTATAGTTAGAGAATATTATTGTAACTAGTATAAAGTGATCAAACGTCCTGCTTTTGGTGGGACAGTCCCATTTTTGAATGATTTGTCCCACATCCCACACGCTTTCCAAAGTGTCCCGATTTTTGAATGGCTGAGGGTGGCAGCCAGCAGCTGGGGGAGAGCAAGAGCGGAGCGTCCAGGGTGCTTCGGAGGATCTTCTCCGGATAACCCCCAGGGCTCCTGAACCAGACTGGACTGGGCGGGCTAGACCAAGGAGGCTTGGAAGTGATGCCGCCACCCGGGCAGAAGCCACAGCCGCTCAGCACCGCAGGGACTTTCTTTCAAACTTTCTTTCAAATATGCCACCTTTCTTCCCAGCCCCCGCCCACCTCACTGCCGCTGCCACCTCACCTCAGCCCGCCACTGGAATGCTGCATCCCCAGGGCTGAAACTGAAAGGAGGGTGGCTGGGGGCTTCACCTTTGCCAGGACTTGAAGATGTGAGCCGGCGGGGGCTGCTGGCATCGGAGCACCTGCCTTGATGACCCCCACCCGGGCCCTCGCCTTCCCTGGGGAGCTGGGTTGGCTCCAGCAATGGGGGGTGCTTTGCATACCCCCCGCACTGCTGCCCGTCACCCCCCTCAGTACCCTGGCTGGCCATGGCGATACAGGGCATGGAGCTGTGCGCGGTGGCCATCCTCCTGTTCATCCTGGAACCCATGTCCCTGGAAGGTAGGGTTTGGGGAGTGATGAGGAGCCTCTGCACCCCTTCTTGGATTGGCCTCTTTCTTTCTTTCTTTCCTTCCTTCCTTTCCTTTCTTTTTTCTTTCTATCTTTCTCTCTTCTTCCTTCCTTTGTCTCTCTCCTTCCTTCCTTCTATCCTCCCTCCCTTTATTTTTCCTTTCTTTCTTCCTCCCTCCTTTTTCCTTTGTCTCTCTGTCTCCCCTTCCTTCCTCCCTCCCTCCCTCTCTCTTTCCTCCCTCCCTTTCTTTTTTCTTTCTCTCTCTCTCCTTCCCTCCTCCTTCCTTTCTCTTTCGCTCTCCTTCCTTCCTTTCCCTCTCTCCTTTCCTTCTTTCCTTCCTTCCTCTTTCTTTCTTTCTTTCTTTCTTTTATAACAATAGCATTCAGACTTATATGCTGCTTCATAGAAAAAAGAGAGAAGAAAGAAAAGAGAAAGAAAGAGGGACAGAGTGAGAGAGAAAAAGAGAAAGAAAAAGAGAAAAGGAAGAGAGAGAAAGATAGAGGGAGGGAGGGAGAGAAATAGAGAGAAATGGAGGGAGGAAGAGAGATAGAGAGAAAAAGAAAGAGAATTTTTTTTGCTCCATATAAACCAAATTTTTAATCACCCCCCCCCCCCCCCCCGGTCAATGGTGTCCCTCTTTAACAATGTAAAAATCTGGTCACTTTAAACTAGTATGAATCCCCCTGGATGACGAGGCCAAAGAAGCTGCCAATTAAGGCAAAATGTAGTTATTTTGTGATCTACAAAGGTTCTCTGATCTTCTGTCATTGGCTCCCACCCCACCTGATGTTATCATTCTATATCTCTACAGTTATTTATGTGGCCAGGGAAATTTCAGCTTTTTAATTTAATACTGAACTTGAAATTAGACAGCTGAGTAACTGCTATTTCAGTATGAGATACATATGGCACATTTTAAAGAATGTCAAAATGTATCTATCATCTATCTGTCTATTTATCTAGCTAGCTATTTTATCCAGGAATTGGCTCTATTAAAGCCTTTCAAACCTTATTTAATGGAGTATAACAGTCATGGCTCCATAAAAATGTTTTTGCCTACTGTCATGGGCTCATCTTTCTTAATGTAGAGAAGTTATTAAAGATCTCTTGGGCAGTGATCTGGAGCTGCAATGCATTTTATGTTCCTGTTCAGCCTCTTCAGCATTTTCTCCTATTTTGCTTTTTCCATTCTTTTTGCTCAATTCTCCCTTCAAATCCCATGTGATTTCAGTAAGGCTCCACAAAAATGGATCTGGCTGTTTTTCAACTCACCAGAAAATTTGTCCATAGCTTGCAAAATCCTTGAAGGTATATAAGTTTAAGTGCTACTGCTGTTTACAAAGAAACAGAAATGTCTCATATTTATCCTTGAAAATAAAATAACCTTTAGCAAGATGCATTTTTGTCATTCTTTCCAAAGGGTGGAATAAAAGTCCATAATATATTTTTTATTGCAATCTGTCGACAGAGGATTTACATTTGAGATGAGTTCTGATAAAATCTTGCTTTTTAATAGTGCGTTGATAACAATATGAGAGTGACTTAAAGTTACTTGCATGGTGGTAAAATACAATCTCAGAAATGAACATTTCCAGATTTACTCCCAGGCATTTCAAAGTAGGAATGAGGACGAAGTCTTCCTGAAACCTCTGGAAATGTATTGAACTAGATAGGCCAATGGCTTGTTTCATTTAGGTACAGAATAGATCTTGAGTTTCAAATTCAGGGTTAGCTAGCAACTACGGTAGTGTCTAACTTTTATTATTTTATTTACTGGATATCTACAGTGGTATCTCTACTTAAGAAAGCCTCTACTTAAGAACTTTTCTAGATAAGAACCGGGTGTTCAAGATTTTTTTGCCTGTTCAGGTCGTATGTGACCCGAAGCCAAGTTTGAGTCCCTGTAAAAATTTTTCCCTGCATATCTGAAACTTGAAATTTCATGACTTTTCATCATTTCAGGGGTTCTCTCTATGAGAATTTTTTTTGGTGGGTGGGGGGCTTAGTTTTTGCAGGGCAAAAAAAGTCACACTTCTTCTGTTCCTGGGTCACCCTGACCCGGACCGAAAACTCTTCATTTGCAGTGCTTATGTTTGGTCTTTTTGAACGCTTTTTTCACTTGGAAAGTAGTCTGAACATTTCTGCACACAATGATATGAAAATTGAAATGAAAAAAGTAAATCTTATTGGTTTATTTTGCTGATATAATGCATGCCCCCCCGTTTTTGTGAATTCTTTTTCAATTTATGGATAGTTTTGCTTGCAAAATGCATTCTATTTTACTGAAGTTGGTGTGGGATTGGTAGCTTGAACATTTCTGAATATAAGAAAAATATAAAGGAACTGAAAAAAATGATTCTTACTGGTTTTTTAACATCAGAAAGAAGGCCTCACCCCCCTCGGCTGCTTGCAACCATTTTCACTTTATATTTACGCAGGCTTCAAATCCAAAATATTTTTAATATCTTATGCATTCATTTACTCATTTTAACACGGCTGATCATCATAAAAATATTTGTGGGGGTGGGGAAAAAAATTTCTGGGCAAAAAAACCCCACATTGACTGTTTCGGGTCATATAGACCCGGACCAAAATGATTTTTTTTAGGTACTTGAATTTGGTCTTTTTGAAAACTTTTTCCACTGGAAAACTAGTTTGAACATTTATGAACATAATGATATGAAAATTGAACTGAAAAAATTGAGGCTTATATTTTTATTTTGATCAAAAAGCCCCTCCCCCCATGCTTCCTGAATTTTTTGTCAATTTATATTTTTTTAGGCTACAAATCTCTAAGGAATATTCCCCCAAAAGTTTTGATATACTAAATTGAACAATCCTAAACATAAGAAAAATAGAAATGAACTGAAAAAAATGATTCTTATTGGTTTATTTTTGAATATAAGACCATATTGTTTTATACTCCAGTATAAGCCTACTCGAGTATAAGCCTATTTGAGTATAAGCATGGGGGCCCATTTATGAGCAAAATAAACCAATAAGGATCATTTTTTTCAGTTCAATTGTCATATCATTATGTTCAGAAAGGTTCAAGCTACCAATCCCACACCATCTTTAGTAAAATAGAATGCATTTTGCAGGCAAAATTATCAATAAACCTAAAATAAATTCACAAAAATGGGGGGGTAGGCACATTTATGTGCAAAATAAACCAATAAGGATTAATTTTTTCAGTTCAATTTTCATTCCATTGTGTGCAGAAATGTTCAAACTTGTTTCCAGGTGAAAAAAGCTTTCAAAAAGACCAAATATAAGTACGTAAAATGATCAATTTGCAGTCCGGGTCAAATAGACCCGGGAACATAAGATTAGGGAGTTTTTTCGAACAGAACAGCAGGGTTAAGAACCATTTTCTACTTAAGAACCTGTGCCTGGAAAAATTTCCCAGGAAATTTGAGAGCAGCACGAAGGTCTGGCCAGTTTCTGGGCATTCCTCCTTTAATCCCGGCCATCTTGGGCTTTTCTGGGCTGCAAGAGGAGCTTTTTGGTGGTGCTTAAGGAGGTTTTGGCAGTCCAGAATGAACTAAGCATTTTCCTTTCTCTGGGTGCTTGGACAGGTGATAAACCTTTGCCAGTGCCCAGGGAAAAGAAACACTCCCTTTTCTCTGGGCAGCTGAGGAGTCACCACAGTGAAGGAAAGGTACCAGCTACAAAGTGAGTGAGCAAGAGGAGAGGGGAGCCCTTCAGCATGGGAAGGAAGAGGCAGCAGGTAGCAGCAGCAGCAGCCAGTGTATGGATGGCAGTGTATGGGAGGCAGCCTCGTGCCGGGTGTATTGGAGATGCGTGCTCCTCCCTGCTGCCTCAGTCCCTCTTTTTTTTTTAAGCCTAAAAGTTTTGGATTATTTTGATTCCCCTCACGTCACCGTCTTCCTTTGGCAGCATCTCTCCCCCTCCTCTTCTTCCTCCTCCTCCCACCCAAATTCCGAGCTTTTATTTCTTTCCTAATGGGTTTGCATGCATTATTTGCTTTTACATTGATTCCTATGGGGAAAATTGCTTCTTCTTAAGAACGTTTCTACTTAAGAACCTGGTCACGGAACAAATTAAGTTCTTAAGCAGAGGTACAACTGTATTCTGTATACTTGATAATGAATGGTGCCTAAAGTAGGAAATTTGCAAAAAGCCAAAATTAATTAAAAACAGAATGAAACTAAACATATAAGGGTTTGCTTAAATACATTAAATATAGTACATGTTTCAATAACAGCCTGAGGATTACAGAAAAAAAGAGAGGCTCATTCCTTAGCTTGAGAATGGCCTAGTTTTAAATGAACTATGAACCACAAATCCTATATTATCCCATTAGTCATGCAGAATTAAAGAGTCCCTGTCCTAGATCTTAAAATCCAGTAAGCAAGTTAGAGAGCATATGACATTTAGATATCTTGGTATCACATCTTATATGACTTCATAATTCAGCACTAATCTGCCAAGAGAGAATATTTTTTTTAATGAGGAAGTTACATGCAATTTAATCATATCTATTAATAGTCCAATGACAGAATTCTGACCTGGACTGCCTTGTAAAATAAACCTAAGAAATGTTTCATAGTGGACAAATATGTAATCTCATAAAATGGATGAGAAAACCTGAGAATACTTGATAAATGTAAACATTCTGAATTGAGGGATAATACATCCAAATTCCAAACCTGAGTATACAACTTCCATTTCTTGATAACCTGAACATAGTTCCCTCTAAGCTGAGCAGTGAGCAATCGCTCACTTAAAAATCATCATCAACTCAGAGTTTTCCAAACCTGCCCAGAAGCCGAGAAGGAACGAGTGAGAGGGAAGGAGAGAGAGAGGAAGAGAGGAAGAGAGAGAAACAGATAGAAAAAAGAGAGGAAGGAAAAGAGAAAGAAAAAGAATGGGAGTAAGGAAGAGAGAAAATCAAAATCTAGTTTGAAACTAGCTCAACTATTTAAGTGGCATTTTGATATTGATAGAGTTGCCCTATTATGAGCTCATTGTTATAGACACACAGTACAGTATTTTATTTTGAAATTCTCTGAGGCAAAACAGGGTGGGTTTTTTATTTATTTATTTATTTATTTATTTGTTTGTTTATTTATTCATTCATTCATTCATTCATTCATTCATTCATTATTTCTGTGCCGCCCAGTCCCAAAGGGACTGCCGCTCAGACACTATACATTTCTCCCCCCCTCAAAAAAAAATTAGAGGGAACACTGAACCTGAATATTAATGGATGAATATATGATAGATAAATGATAGATAGATAGAAGATAGATGGATAGACAGACAGACAGACAGACAGACAGACAGACAGAGAAACATAGATGATAGCTACATGATAGCTAGAAAGCTAGATAGATAGGACAGTATGTTTGCTTCTATGTATACAAACATGCCCTTATAGGTATAAATCCACATACACACAGAGAGAGAAACTATATATGTGGGCACCAACTTCAGAAAGCATCTTTTAAGAGTTTCAAAGGTCACTGATAATTCCAACCCAACCAGCAGGGATGATTTTCTTTTTTAGTTTCAGACTATGTTTCAAGTGATCAATACACTGCCTGTTCTGTTATTAAGCCTGAAGCATAAAACAGGAATAGACTAAAGTATCTTCCGTCAACGAAAGCATCTTAGACCTGAGCTGAGATACCAGCATATACTCCAAAGCCTTATTGAATAATGAACTCTTGGAAATTATTTGGAAATTGGCTACTCTGATAGTACTCCAGGAGATTTTGAATCATGAAAACGAAATCGCATCTTGTTCAAAGATAGTTCACCATTATTATCACACTAGGTCAGTCCTCTGGTTTTTTTGTGTCTTTTTTTTCTGAGAAAAATGTTTGCAGCAGTCTGCAGATGTTTTTCTAATGAAAGATACAGAGAAATTTGTCCTGCTGAGCTGGCAACTGAGTCTATAGATGCCAGCACTGAGGTGTTTTGATCTTAGGAGTTGGAGGGGAATCTTGCTTTTATCAAACAATCACACTATCTTGCAAGACATGCCTGGGATTTCAGTAAGCAGATTACATTTCCTTGGAATGAAAGGGTAAAACGGTGGTGTCTGTATTTTATTAGGAGAAAACAGCTATTCTAGAGCACAACATTGATTCTCACCTTCCTGATCATAGACAGCAGACATGATTTAGTGCTGTTATTTAACCCAAAGCTCCTCTTTTGCTCTCTGTGCTTTCCACACAGCACTCATTTGACTGGTTTTTGAACTCTCTCGCATCTCTGCATGCAATTTTGATAATGGCAAATGTAACCACTAAGTACAAAACTATCTTTGAGGTGCTTGTGCCTTTGTTACCCATTGTGGTAGAAAAACTGCTTTTATTATACGTATTCCATAAAATCTGCTTTATAGAATTTAATATGGTTTCCTGGTACTGCTTTATGAGCAGATTTGTATTGTTGTCAGAACATTTTTAAAATAGATATTAATAATATAACCATTTTTAAAATATAAAGTATAGAATTCAGCTTTTCTTACAAGTAAAGGGTGCATTATCTCTTGAAAGTGACAAGTCAGAAATTGGGAAAGTTTAAAGGTGTACATCTTAGTTGATAAATAAAAAAACATCCTATTAACAATATCCCACTTTTTCTCTAAATACCATATTTTTCGGTGTATAAGATGCACCAGTGTATAAGACACACCTAGATTTTAGAGGGGGGAAACAAGAAAACAAGGATTGTGAACCAAATCGTGTATTGTTTAATAAAATACCAGTGTAGCAGAATATGTATACTTTTAAAACCATGTATACTTTTTAAAACCATGTACACTTTTTACAAACTTCAAACTTGACAGCTTCAAGATTTGTGGACTTCAATTCCCAGAATTCCTCCACCAGTCATGCTAGCTCAGAAATGGGAATTGAAGTCCACAAGCTTTAAACTTGCTAGATTGGAAGACTCTTGCACTCCTAACCCCTAACTAAAACAAACAAACAAATGAGGACAATTCATTTTGTTAGTTGTTCCTTTAGTCACAGAAATGACTAGTTATAGAATCATTTACAATTACAGTTCCCTGCTGAGGTTGCCTTAATATTACTACTATACCATGAGGTTTTCAAAGACCTCTCTCTTGACTATTCCAATTTTCACAAATGAAGTGCATGGAAATATATGGTGATGCTGATAAACCTGAAATACTCCTTAAATGGAGTGTTTCTAGAGCAAGGGTCTGCAACCTTGGCAACTTTTAAGAGTTGTGGACTACAACTCCCAGAGTTCCTCAGCCACCCCAGTTGAAGTCCATAAGTTTTAAAGTTGTCAAGGTTGGAGACCCCTGTTTTAGAGCACTAAAGATTCAGCTAAACTCCCATTTTTCTCAAGAGAGAAGGCTTTAAGAACCTGAAAGATTTTCCAGGAAGTTATAAACTGGGAACACATCTTATTCCTCCCCTCCTTTATCTATTCTTATCTATTTGCATCTTTCCACTCTCATGACAGCCCACTGTTTTGGTTGGGACGCTCGGGTGAAAAAACTGGTTGGCTTTGGACCAGAAATGCTTGGAATGGTACAGACCTTGCACTTTTCTCTAAGGTGGCGTGAAGTTCCCTTGTTTTCTTCTCTGGCAGGTCCTGGGGGACAGGATCGTTCAGGCTGTGGGGCGCCACTGCCACCGCTCCTGCTATGGAAAGGCAGCTGAGGGGGAAAGGCTTATTTTCCCCTCAGCTGCCTTTCCATGGTGGGAGTGGGGGTGGTAGGAGGGGGAAGGAAAGGTGGGCATGACTAACCTACCAAGGGAGAGAGGTGCCGAGGAGAGCAGCACAGCAGCTTGGCACTTACAAATATTTTCCCTGTCCTTGAATCAACCTCATTTGCTGTAGCAACTTCAAATGCCTCAAAAAAGAGTTGCAAGTGCTGAGCTGCCAAGTGCTCTCCTCAGTTTCTCTCTATCTTGGTAGGTTAGTCACGCCCACCTTTCCTTCCCCCTCCCGGCCGCCGAGGAAAGTAGCATGGCAGCTTGGCACTTGCAACTCTCAGCAAATCAACCTAATTTGCTGTAGCAAACTCAAATGCTGCTGGTGGCAGAATCTCGGCCTAGCTCCGTGGCCTTGACGTAAGAGACGGAAGAGGAAAAAGCACACCTTTTTGCGGTATAAATGTGCGTCTTATACACTGAAAAATATGGTAAGTTAACATTGTAATAGCCCTTCATTTTATCATTGCAGTAGCAATACTATGAAATAGGTTGGGTTGAGATAGACTGACTGATCAAATTCACAGTTAAGAGGAGATTTGGACCTAAGTCTCTGCAGTACATCATACTGCCACATCCTTTCCCCCTCCCTGCTTCCCTCACCCCTCTCTCTTTCTCATTTGAGCTTATTTGCCAAATGTCAAGATATTCTATTTCTACAGTATTCTACTTCCATTTAAAGTCTGGTAATGTCACCTTATCCTTTGATCGTATGTATAAAGGTAAAGTTTCCCTTGCAAATGCTTGCTAGTAATTTCTGGCTGCCAGCACTGTCTGAAGACATCTCCATGATCATATGGCCCATATGACTCAGTGCCGAAGGCACACAGAGCTCTGTTACCTTGCCACCAAAGTTTTCTACTTGCATTTTTAATGTGCTTTCGAATGCTATATTGGTAGAAGCTGGGACAAGTAACGTGGTTCTAGGGATTCAAACTGCTGTTCAGAGCATAAGAACATAAGAAGATCCATGCTAAATTAGGCCAAAGCCCATCAAGTCTAGCATTCTGTGTCGCACAGTGGCCCACCAATTGTACATGACCTTCTTATCAACAAGCCTAGTGTCTGAGCTACTGCGTCTCCTTTATTATATGTATATGTACATATATATGGGGTATCTGTAGATGTACACACACACACACACACACATGTCTCTCTCTCTCTGTGTGTACACCAACAATATATATAACATATATTGTCAAATGAAAGTGGCATCCATTCAATTGAGAAAATAATAGAAAAGTGGTTTCTATTCAGTGGTTTTTTTCAGTATACAATACATTACATTTACATGCATTGTTAATTGGTACGCTTTTGCTGTATGGAGGTATTCTACAGTATTTTTAATCAATATGAAGATAAGTATTTTCAAGTCTAGCTATTCTTACAAATGTGATTCTAATATCACAAGGCTCTATCACAATATCACAACAGGACTCTATAGTTCTGGATAGGAAGAGTTGTTATTGAAAGGGTGAGTATAGTATCAAAACACTGGAAGGAAAAATGCAGCCTCTAGCTGTTGGAGCTTATTCATTCATTTAAAAGCTAAAAACAGCTGTTCTTTCTTGAATTTCAAAATAATAACAATAACAATGTAAAGAATGAAATACTTCTGATGGGCGGGTTTTTTGGAAAAATGAACTGATTTTTGCCAAGAATTGCACATTCTGCCTGAGCTATTTGTGCAGAGAGCTATTTTTTGCAGGCTTCTTTAACATAATGCATTAGGTGTTAATTTTATGTCGTGATAAATAAATGAGCCTAGCAGAAAAGATCTACTTGTAGATAAAATGTGAAAAAGCACTCAACTCTTTGTCTTGTTGGCCTACATTCCCTGATGAATCTTCTTGAGATTACCACCTTGACAATTCACATAATAAATAATATGATTGGAAATTTAATTTCTAAATGTTTTTAAAAAAATATATATTACCATTGTTCTTTATTCTTGTGAGCCCTTTTTTTAACCCAAGTTATTCATCAGCTTAATTTATAGGAGCACTGCTTCCATTTTTTAGACGTGGGCCATTTACTTGACTTAAATATTAGTTATGAACAGCACTTTGCATATTCCATTCCATTCTGCTTTCAGCAACATCTAAGCTTAGGGCCCTCAAAAGCCATTACATATGAATTATTTTTCATTCTGACTGAGAGATTGAAATATTATGCTTTGTGTAGATATTATGCATTATTCTCGCTCTAGATTTTTGAATCTGTTGTTGAAAAATATAGTACTTTACACACAGTAGCAAAAAGAGATGCACAATGCAGTATTATAGCTGGTAAGAGATTTGCAATTTGCTGTCAACACAGAAGCAATAGCAATAGCACTTATATACCACTTTATAGTGCTTTACAACTCTCTCTAAGCAGTTTACAGAGTCAGCATATTGTCCCCAACAATCTGGGTCCTCATTTTACTTACCTCGGAAGAATGGAAGGCTGAGTCAACTTTGAGCATGGTGAGATTCGAACTGGTGAACTATAGCCAGCAGTAAGCAGAAGCAGCTTGCAGTGCTGCACTCTAACCACTGCGCCACCAAGACGGGGAGACAGAGCTTGCATCACATCTGGAGACAATCACATCTTCATTTTGACAAAAGCATTCAGGCCCTGCAGATGGATTTGCTTAGTTACTAGCATGTAACTGTTTGGGATTATAGTTTTCAGGACAATTCTAATTTACTCTTAATGGCAGGAGAAAGAGTCAGTGGCATAGCCAATCACATTGAATGAACAGTTTGTAGTGGCATTTTCAATTAGCATAATGGGAAGGAATTATTGCAGAAGAGACGGAGTAACGACACGGACACCAGAGCTGGATTTAAACTTGGGTCATTTTTATTAAAATAAATTTGCATAATTTATTAATTAAATTAGCATAAATTTGCATAAATCAACATATTCAACTATGACCCAAAACAGTGGACCTGCAGGGTCAAACAAACACTTCCGGGGCGGAAATGACGTAAAAGGTCAACATTCCTGGGCAACTAAGGGCGTAGCTCGATGCTAGTCCAGGTGAGGGACCTCTCCCTCACCTGAGACCCTGCCATGCACTCGCATGAGGGGGGTCCCGCCGGCTCACCCCTACCCTGGGACTTCAATAGCGGGACCCAAAGACAGGTTCCCCCCAAGTGCTCAGGTAGCACCCCACCATGGGCTTGGAGAGAACCTGTCAATCATCCCCAAAGATGCCCAAGGGAGAACGCGCAGTTGCTGAACCACCACCCAGATTTCCGCCCCTAACCTGCCTACCCAAATGACCAAAGGTAAGCCAATTAACCTATTAAAATGCAAGCACCCCCTAACCGCACATCCATCTCCCCAGTGTGGAATGGGCGAAAAAACAGCCATGCCAAATGGGCGAAGCTGCAAAAAATTCCCATTCGGCCCCCGAGGGCGACCCACTAATAGCACACTGCAAAATAGGGAGGGTGGGTGGGTGTCTGCTCTCTTGACTGGGTCCGGGCGAAAAGGCTTGGCCCAGGGCCTGCAGCCCTTAAATAGGGCCAGCAAGCCCCGCCCGGTCCCCACGTCATTCCAAGCCACGTGGGCCTGGCTTTCCCGGCTGAAATCTCGTCTCGCGAGATTTCGGCCGAAAACAAAATGGCGGCCGCCACAGAAAGGTCCAGCGTCTGCCCGGCCCTTCTGCAAAAGCGCCGTGGCCGGTAAGTCGAGCTGGCGATATTTTGTGGCATAGAAATTCTATTCTTATTAGGAATATTTTACCTATAGGCATACTATTTATTTTTTAATTCTGTCAGTGAGATCTAGATCAGTGAAACTTTTTCAGTGCTGTGCAATTAATATGCTTATGTCCTTATTGGTGAGTGGCATTTATTCCACTTACTCTCGCCTTATAGCTGAATTTTCAAGTGCAGCTTGACTTGTTAGGAACTTATTAATTCATTCAAGGACCAGCAATTACTTTATGCCTGAGGGCCACAAAACATTTGGGAAAAGCCTTGGGTGTGTGTGTCTTATCATTATAAAACAAATAGACTGAGCTGGGAGTTTTGTTTATGTTTTTCCTAGACTTGGAGAAGGTCTCTCTTTATTTTCATTATTTTTTGAAAAAGCTATTTTATACCATTTTAAATCTTATGCTGTGTTTTTTTATATTTATGGCCTCAAAGTGGAGGAAACTGTACAGCCAATTTTCAGTAATTATTTAGCATTTCTGCATTAGCAATTTATAGCATCACTCAGCCATCATTGCAGTAATAAATCACTAATGAGTACAAGCTTTATATCACCACAGTGATAGGTGGGTGATGCATGCTGACTACCTCTGCATTAATTGAATGGAGTGAAAGAAATGTGATTTTAAAGCTAATGCATATACATTATGCATTATACTGCATCTTAACACGCTCTGTTTACATAAACAACATTTCTTCTTCTACTACTGTGCTTCTTTGGGGGATTAGATAGAATCTATATAACATATTTATTTACATATTTCTTTTAGGAAATATATCTATGCATGGTGTACTTAATCTTAGTCCATAAGATTAACAGAAGAAAGTAAAAATAAAAAACAGATATAAATGATCAATTTTTACAAAGTGTTGTTGTCAGCCTCCACACTGCCTGATTGCTTTGGCTGTCATAGAAATGGGCTGTGGGGGGGGGGGGAGATCAGATATTTGAGGGGGTGGGGAAGTGTGCTGAATGTGTTTCTGCTTATTTTTGATTAGGAGGTTAGGTAAGATGGTTCTCATCACATACTGCCAGGCTACATGGATATTCTTATAGCCTGCTCAAGGTCAACAGTTTCGATGGATCAGATGTGGAAGCCCAAATAGCCAGTATACCCACCTGATATCTTGGGACTTGGGGATTGGATGAATTGCCCAAGGGGGCTATGAGGGAAGCTTTTGGGATTCTTTGTTTAAGCATTTGCATGCCTTTTTCCTCAGAACTTGCTTTACTTTTGTCGCTATCAGTTCTTGTCTAGAAAAGTACTCATCTCTATCAACATGGAGGGGAGGTTAGTTCCTGGACTTTGAATGGAAGCATGCCTGACAGTTGCAGATAAAGTCACTCAGATCCACCAACTTCTTAATTCTTCATGGGCAAAACCCAAGGTTGAAACTGGGGTGACACCTTACCACAGTGATGGAGAACCTATGGCACGGGTGCCACAGGTGGCACACATAGCCATATCACCTGGAACATGAGCAGTTACCCTAGCTCAGCTCCAACATACATGTGTGTGCCAGCCAGTTGATTTATGGCTTGCACAGAGGCTCTGGGACGGCGTTTTTTGGATTCCAGAAAGCCTCCAGGGGGATATTTTTACCCTCCTCCAGCTCCAAGGAAGCCTTTGGAGTCTGGGGAGGGTGATACATGAGCCTACTGGCCCCACAAGAAGGTGGGGAAAAGACTGTTTCTGGCCTCCAGATGGCCCTCGGGAGGTGGGGGAAGGTCTTTTTGCCCTCCCCAGGCATCGAATTATGGGTGTGGGCACTTGCGCATGCATGATAGGGCACACACATGCTCTTTTGGCACCCCAGGAAAAAAAGATTTGCCATCACTGCCTTGCCGTGTTCTCTGAGATCATTTTGGCCTAGACTCAGAGAAAGCAGATAGCATGCTCCCTGGTAAGACTCAGCCGTTTGTTTTCTTGCTTCCATGTTTCCTCCACAGTTATCAGTGTTTCACTTGAGAAGGGG